>NT_166539.1:814066-1185893 GCF_000002855.4 Aspergillus niger
TTCCGCATCTGCGGTGCCTGGCCCGGCTTGAGTGGCCTTGGTAATCAGATAGGCACCATAGTACCTGCTTACTAGCGATTGTATGTATAGCATCAGCAGGTTCCCCTGCATGAAAGTTGCGGGAAAGTCCATTACCATCTGCCAGATCTCGAGAGCGCGGGATTCCTTGTTGTCATAGCTGATGAAGAGGTCTGCCAAAGACACCTGCAGAGCAAAGGCTACCACTGAGTTGCGCTGTTTCTTCGCTACCTCGATTGCTGTCCCGTAGGCATATTCTAGCCATTCGAGCTGATCTGTTGATTTGGCTGCAAACGCGATAGCCTGGTAGAAGTCACTGCTCCAGACCAATCTTGAATTCTCCGAGAGACACTCTGTCAAGCGGGTGGCGCCATTGTCGCCGGATGCAGTGTCTAACCCTTTCAGGTGCTGTATGATCTTCTCGTTTGCTTCAGGGGTATTCTCCTCTGCAAGGAGTTGAATGTATTTAGAGAGGAACTTGCCCTCTGTGGTAACATGAAGAGCCTTTTCCAAATAAACTAAAGCACTCGCTCTATCTCCGAGTGACAGAAGTTCTTCGCCTATAGACTGGTAGGTGTCTGCAAGATCATCTCCCTCAACATCATGAGGGAGCTTATCACGCTTCTCGGGGTTTCCGAAAGCCGTCTCCAAAATTTCAATATTCTCTTTGTAGAGCTCGAGAGACTTCTCATGTTGCCCACTGAGGCTGTACAGATATGCTAGACCGCTCCTAGCGAGCCACATCTGATCGTCCAGTTCTAATGCCGCTTCAAAGTAAGCCTGGGCTTCCTCATAGTGTGCCGTGTCCCTCAGGCAAACGGCAACTCGCCGGTTCCATTCTGCTGTCTTTGGAAGTTTGGCCCATTCTGCCGAATCAAGCACAATGGAAGCAGCAGGGGCATCAGGGAATTCTTCATCTAGCTTGCCTTCAAGCAGGCATCTGATCCGATGTATGATTAACATGCATGTACGTGCGTCCCATCGGTAGCCTTGGAGCCATTTGTTCGCAATGCACTCCGCAGCTGGAACGAGCAGCCTCGCGGGCTCCTGGATACTGCTCAGCACCCAATTGCGCATGTCCAACGGCAAAGAGTCCACAAACAGCTTATCATCTAGAAGCTTAGCGATTGGGTCCAAGGTATCCAAGGACCAGAAGTCATCTGCATCCCGTAAGCTAATCCAAGCCTCCAATACTGATTCGTCACGAAGTGTTTTTAGCAAGAGGCTTCTAATTTCCTGCAGATCAGACCCCCCGATTCGATGTATGTGAGGAATGACAGCCTTAACATGACTATGCCACCAGACAAGTGCATAATTCCGGAGGTGCGGACATTCGGTTGAGTTACAAACCAACTGTAGACACGCCTTCAGCGTCGAGATTCTAGACTCAACAATATCAACCCCAATTGCCACGAATTCGGGACCTGCAGAGCGTTTGTTCTCGTTTTCATCACGAAAGAAATCACCAATGGAGGCATGACAGAACATGACTTCTGTGGTTTCCGGGTTGGAACTGAAATCATTTTCAAGCTTGAAGTCCTCCACATCTTCATCATGATCATCGTCGATCTGAAGAGGGGATAAATCTACTTCCGCCTGCAAGTCGGATGTTGTCAGGCCATCATCTCGCACGAGCGCCAAGAAGGATGCAAATTGCAACCTGAGCAGGCTTTCGATGTCAAGGATATCGTCTTGGTCAGAGGAACCTAGGGTCAGCGTGGCTTCGATCTCTCGAAGAGAAAGAGGACGCGAAGCACACGCAACCCATCCCAATATGGTATTCAGTTCTTCGGGGTCATCGCCCTTCAAGTAAGCGCTGAGGCCTTCCAGTGTACGTCTCATGGCCTCATATAGACCTTTTGGCGGTCGTTGCAAGCACTCTCTAATACTGCTCGCGCGATTATGTCGTCCCAATTCTTGTGTCATTAGATCAACCCAAAGAAACATTCCCTGTGCGTGCTTCACAAGGAATTCCGTAACTTCTTTCCGCAGGCTTGAAGGCGCACGAGCGATGTTCCTGGACCTCCTCACAGAATGCTCTACATAGCGAGCGATATCATCATCATTCTTGGATCGATCTATGGAAATGGATGATACAGACTCATGAAACGCATCGGCTACATCGGCCGAAAGGTGAGGTCGTCCCAGCATAACAAATTGTACCCTGGATTTGCCTGCACATAAGTAGTCCCAACTTAGCATTCCGAAGGGTAGACGGCAGGGAAATTCTATACTTACTCTCGGATTCCTCAGCTGTGAGCTCAAGCAGAAACTCCAAGAGACTCTGCCGATCAGCCTCCATACATTCGTCCAGACCGTCTAGAACAATATAGGCACGCCGGTTACCTGCATCGCCTTCAATGAAGTAGTCCCGGAACAGGGTCATCCATGCGCTCTGAAGACTGCTTATATCACCAGGTGCCCTGCAACGAGCCGCAACGTGCCCGGCATATACGGAATCATTGAGGCAGATTTGATATGCCACATCCCGTAACGCCTGGTGCAATCCTCTCGTTTGTGGGTTGTTGTCCTTGAAAAAGTAGTAGCCAACAGAGATTTCTGAACCTTGGTCGACGCCTTGGGGAAATCTTGTCTTCAGGTTCGAAATAATGTATTCTGCGAGAAAGCTCTTGCCAGAACCGGGTGGCCCATTAATCCAGAGTAGGGGTTGCTCCTGATTCAGCCATGACCGAAATCCCACCTCTGCCTCAATCCATTCTCCAGTACCAGACAGCCGTTTTCTTGCGAAGGTGTAATACATGTCTGAAGGAGCCAGTGACGGCTGTAGGAGTGTCCTCAGGTAATCAGAATCACCATTGGCCTTCGCACCTGACCCTATGAATGAACCCAACAGGCTACTAATGTCCCGATGCACCTCCTGGCGAAGATCATTCTGACCTTCCACGAGACGTTGGAGATCCGCCTGAGCCTGAGCTAACCTACCATGGTTATCTTCTAGTACAAGACTAGCTCCATTAAGCACAGCAGACAGATTCTCAACAGCCACGTTGGCCTTCTTAGTCTCACTCAGGGTCTCTGCTCCAACTAGTTGATGTTCTGTTTGACAGAGCCTGTCCAACTTGGCGACCAACCCCTGCAAGGTCTTGTCAGAGCCGAGCAGAGCATTTTTGGTAAATTGGATGATTCGGCCTCTCAACCCAGCCCGGACTAGCTTAGTCGCTTGACCAAAGATTTCAAGTAAGGTAACTAGGATATCAACAACCTTTGCTTGAAGTGCATCAGACATGCGACTACCGTCGTAGATGGCGAGGCGGACAAGGAAGTCCTAAATTTCCAAGAGGGGTCAGACCACGATGCCTCTCAGTATGTCTGATAGAATACAGATAAGCTTGCCTTTAAGGTGAAAAATAGTTCTATGACTGCATTATAAGATGCGGACACATCTTTCGCAGCATCAATAAGATATGTGATGGCGCTGAAGCACACGCTACTGGCTGGAAAGGCGTTAGAGGCAATGCTTGCAGCCATAGACCCAAAGCGTTCAATTGGATTGCATATGCATGTCAGAATGTTGAAAAGCGAGCGCTTGTTCTCTCTAAACTGGCTAAAATGACCATTCTGGCTATCCAGCCGATTGAGCAACTCTTCCACTGAAGAGGGGTGGGGTAGTGAGGGATCATCGAGTTGTCTGCCCACAGCCGCTGTATATCTTTTCAACGCCAAGTCCCAGGTCACTGCGAACTGGGAGTGGCTTTCGTGGGTGATAGTCATCTTTTTCTAGGCTGCTAGCTGAGATTCAAGAAGACAGAAGATGATGATGGCTGCAAGGAGGAACTAGTCCGGTCTTGTTCAGGCCCCGCCGCCCAGAAGAAAGTAAGCGATGCCATACGAGCTATTAACCAAAACAGACAGGGTTAGCGGAAGAAAGCGAAGTCCGCACTGCACAGGTAGCATACAGTAGGTATTAGAATTCACATTATACCCCAATGTTCTGCAGGAGGCTCTGCATTGCGGATTGGTCGTCATAGGCTAAGCTGGTTTGCCAGCAACCTGCAGGCTGCATACCAGATCAATTATGGAACCTCTGTCATAGTCTATCAAACAGAGAAATGAGTATCACCCGAAATCACTACGCTAACTAACGCCTTGCACCCGTCTATAGTCAAATGGTAGGCCTGTAGAGGATAGGTTCAGGATTCAGGGAGCAGCCAGGCGGGATCCGGCTCGTCATCTTCATCATCAGAGCGAGACACAGCACCATGAGGGTGCTCCTCAGTATCCTCGAGAAACTCAGCTGGAGGCTCAGGGTTGTCAACACCAAGGGGATCTCCATGTGCGTCATGATCCTCGTGAGTGTGAATACCGTTCGAAGTTCTTTTGTCGGCCGACGGGGAAATGTCTGTTTCAGCCACATTGAAAATATTCAACAGCAGTTGCCGCGCTTCTCGCAACGCTTGCAGCTCCGCCGAGATGCAACAAACCAGCAATTTCCAGTCTTTATTCTCTGCAACCTCTAGATGATTTTCTACGCGCTCTGTGGTATGCGTCAGGTCCTCCAATACTGTCCGAGCGAGATCCTCTTCCGACTTGCTACCAGAAGGGCCATCGTGGTTCAGTAGTTGTGATTGAGATTGGATAGAAAGACGCATTGCTGACTTGAGTCGCTTTTCAAATCCAGAAACCTCTCCGATCACTTGCTTCCAGACACCACCTCCAGCTTCGAGGGCCTCAATTTCGGCATCCACTTCCCGTTGTCTTTCTCGCAAATCCGATTGTTCCTTTTGCCAGTGTTCCTCTGCCATCTCAAGGGTTCGCCGGTTAGGGTTCAAGGAATAAAAGGTTGCGTCTTTGGAGCTGCTATCTTGAGGTTTCACGGGCGGATTCTGGAGGTACTTTCGGACGTTCGAGTCTAGGAGCGATATGGAAGCTCTGTAAGAAGAAAGTTTCGATTCAATAGAGTTTTCCATTTGGGACAATTCGCGAAGAATGTGTTGATGTCTTGCTTTCATTTGGGACAACCTAGTCTCCATCTCATGTATATCCTCCTCAAGCTTGCGACTTTCCTGGCGCAAGGCAACGGTGTGCTGGCTTTCCCGGTTATCCTGAATAGTCGAAATGGCATCTTCTAGCCCAGCGCGATGGATATTGAAGCCATTGATATCTGCCAACGCCTGTGTCCTTTCATCAATCCGGAAGGTTAGTATCTCTCGCTCTTCCTCGCGAAGCCTCAAGAGGTCGTATATAGATCTGAATATCCCCTTTCTGGCAGCAGACAACCCGATTTTCTCTGGAGCCGGTTGGCGGATTGGTATAGTTGGAGGACGCTGCGAACTGCTTGTGTCCGAGGTCGGTGTATAAGTTCCGTCGGAGATGGCGCCATTCTGCGGGGATCCGTTAAGAGTAGCCAGAAGTCCTTCACTCTGAGCATCGATTAATATCTGTAAATTACGCTGAATCTGTCTGGCCTGGCGGTCAATGTAGACGATAGGGTCCTGATGAAGGGAAGAGGTCCCGATAGGCAGGGCCGGCAGGTGTTTGTCTCCAGCTTGCGGAAGAATCGACGACATTTGGAAGGGGAACTGGATCGCAGGGAATCAAATTACCAATACATGAGAATCCCCTCCTTATGGATATTAAAATGAAACAAAACCGACAGCTCAGAACCCAAGTGACGGTGAAGTCTTGGACCAGATCACGAGTGTTTGTGCAACTGCCCTGTCCGGTCCCATGCCATCATAGGTCACGTGCCATCTCTAGGGGTTTCTGCAGGAACCACGGGAACCTTTCGACAGCTTCCATTGACGTGTGTCTCGCTGCTCTAGAGGAAGCTTCCTAATCACTCCGAGCTCATCTCTTCCATCATCTGTTATTTTGTTGCCTTGACTCCTTCATCGCCCTTTTTCTGTATATTTCGTTCTTTGAGGTGCTTAGATCTCCAATAAACACCCCATCCATTCACCCACGCCCTACCCTCAATCTCACAGCTCCGTCGAAGCTGTCGCCTCACTCCCCTCGCGACAGCACACCCGTCCTCCCACAGCGATGGTTGGACTCGCTTCGGCCGCTGGCCTCGTCGGCTTTCTCTCAGAGCCGGATCCTGAGTTGAGAGTCTTTGCTCTGAAGACGCTGGACTCACAAATCGACCTGCTCTGGACGGAAGTCGTGGATGCTGTTCCTCAAATGTTCGTACTGGCCCTTGTCTCTCCATCTGCCTCATACCTTCATCATAAATACCCCATCCTGTCGACCGGCCACAGGCTGCATCGATGCTGACATTTTGCGATTCAGAGAAGCTCTTTACGAAGATGAATCGTTCCCCGAGCGCGAGCTCGCCGCCCTGGTCGCCGCAAAGGTGTACTACCACCTTCAAGAATACAATGAGAGTATGGTATTTGCTCTGGGAGCTGGGAAGCTCTTCCAGTTGGATAGCGGTGGCGAGTTTGAGGAAACCATTATCGGTAAGAACAGCCGTTCCCCAGGCATTTGCTCACCCAGAGTGTCATCTTACCGGGATATACAGCGAAATGCGTCGATACCTTCGTCTCGCTCTCGGCGGCACAGCGGCCCGTCGCGGGTGACCACCAAGCCAATCTGAACACCTCTTTCCCCACCTCTGGCGAAGGCGCCACAAGTACTTCTGCCAGTTTGACATCCCCGATCACACCTTTCTCGCAATCAGCCTTGCCATCCAAGTCGCTCTTGTCTAGGCAAGAGGTGCCCGGAGTGGATGCTGCTTACCCAGGGGGTGAAGATGCGGGTGTGAACCATGCCGAAGAAACCCCTCTAGTCCTGAAGCGTGGTGTTCAGGGCCACCTTCAAACCGTTATCGATCGTCTGTTCGAGCAGTGCTTCGTCCAGAAGCGCTACCGTCAAGTCATTGGAATCGCTATTGAAGCAAAGAACCTCGATGTGCTTAGAAAGACGATCCTCCGGGCCAGCGAGGATGAGAAGAAACAGAACGGAGAGTCGCGACGCAGTGAGGAACTCATGGAGTACGTGCTCGATATCTGCATGGGAATCGTGCAGGAACGCGGTTTCCGCAACGAGGTATATAATTCATTAAGATGATGGCAAAACACCCAGAGCTAACCCTTGCTTTGAAGATCCTCAAACTCATCCTCGAACTCCTCAACGAGATCCCGGCCCCCGATTACTTCTCCATCGCCAAGTGTGTTGTATATCTCAACGAACATTCCATGGCGTCGGTCATCCTCCGTCAACTAGTTGAGAAGGGAGACGCTCGTTCGCTCGCTGTCGCCTACCAAATCTCTTTCGATCTCTACGATAACAGTACGCAAGAATTCCTGCAGAAGGTTCGCCAGGAAATTTCGGAGCTCGTGCCGGAGAATGATGAGTCCGAACAGGAGGCAGCAGGTGGGGACCAAGAAGAGTCGAAGGAATCCGATCCTTTGCTGGACAGCCAGTCTAGGTCTATTGGGGATTCGCGCACGAAGATCTCACCCGAAGCACGCACGGCCTTCAAGAGCATTCGTGATATTCTCGATGGCGTCAAGACCAACCAGTTGAACGTGGAATTCTTATTCCGCAACAACAAGGCCGATATTGCCATCATGAACAAGCTCCGCGATAGCCTAGAAGCTCGTAACTCTATCTTCCACTCTGCGGTTTCGCTTTCGAATGGTTTCATGCATGCCGGTACAGCGCACGACAAGTTCTTCCGGGATAACCTTGACTGGTTGAGCAAGGCTGTCAACTGGTCCAAGTTCACGGCTACAGCTGCTCTTGGTGTTATCCACAGGGGCAATTTGAGCCAAGGACAAAAGCTCCTGCAGCCTTACCTGCCCAAGGAACGCTCTATCACCAATGTGGCAGCGGGCGGACACAGCGGAGCCAGCTCGATTTACAGTCAGGGAGGATCTTTGTACGCTTATGGTCTGATCTTCGCCAATCATGGTGGTATGGCCGTTCCTGTGATCCGGGATTACTTCAAGAAGGCTACAGATGAGGTCATCCAGCATGGTGGAGCTCTGGGTCTTGGTGTTGCAGGCATGGCTAGTGGCGATGAGGGGCTTTATGAGGACCTTCGCAATGTGTTGTACACCGACTCGGCTATCAACGGTGAGGCTGTCGGTCTTGCCATGGGTCTTATCATGTTGGGTACAGGTAATATGAAGGTCCTCGAGGATATGATTCAGTATGCCCATGACACTCAACACGAGAAGATCGTTCGGGGTTTGGCTATGGGCATGGCCTTGATCATGTACGGTCGTCAGGAAGCTGCTGATGAGCTGATTAACGGCCTTCTGGGCGACCCTGATCCTGCTCTCCGCTACGGTGGTATCATGACTATCGCCCTTGCCTACTGTGGTAGCAGCAGCAACAAGGCTGTGCGTAAGCTCCTTCATGTTGCTGTCAGCGATGTGAACGATGATGTTCGACGAATTGCTGTTCTGAGCTTGGGATTCATTCTGTTCAGGAAGCATCAGAGTGTACCTCGTATGGTTGAGCTACTGTCTGAGTCTTACAACCCTCATGTTCGTTATGGTGCGGCAATGGCACTGGGTATCTCTTGCGCCGGAACTGGTCTGGATGAGGCCATTGACCTGCTCGAGCCGATGCTCAAGGATTCAACGGACTTCGTGAGACAGGGAGCGCTGATCTCGTTGGCCATGGTCCTTGTGCAACAGAACGAGGCCATGAACCCCCGTGTCAGCTCTCTCCGCAAGGTCATGATGAAGATGATTGGCGATAGACACGAGGATGCAATGGCCAAGTTCGGCTGCGCTGTTGCCCTTGGTATCATCGACGCCGGTGGTCGTAACTGCACCATCAGCCTCCAGACGCAAACCGGCAACCTGAACATGCCCGGTATCGTTGGCGCTGCCGTCTTCGTCCAGTACTGGTACTGGTTCCCTCTCACCCACTTCCTGTCCCTTAGTTTCGCCCCGACCTCCGTCATTGGTGTCGACCAGAAGCTCGAGGTGCCCTACTTCAAATTCCACAGCAACACGCGACCCAGCCTCTTTGACTACCCCCCGGAGCAACAGGTTAAAGCCGAAGAGGCGCCCGAGAAGGTCAAGACAGCCGTCCTTTCGACCACCGCCCAGGCCAAGCGCCGTGCACAGCGTCGGGAGAAGCAGCAAAGGCGCGAGAGCATGGACATTGATCAGACCCCTACGACTCCCAAGGTGTCGGACCAGGCTGACAAGATGGATACGGATGAGACAGCAGTGAAGACGGAAGAAGAGAACAAGGAGGGTGAGAAGGAGGCTGGTGAGGGGCAGAAGAAGAAGGTTGAGCGTGAGAAGGTCGGATATGAGCTCGAAAACATGTCTCGGGTTCTTCCCGCCCAGCTCAAGTACCTCACATTCCCTGACCCCCGGTATGAGCCGGTCAAGCGGGTACGTTTCCCTTCCCAATTATTTCTGTGTTATATTGCGATGAATGCCATGCTAACTCGAATCCAGCCTACCGGTGGAGTTGTGGTCGTACTTGACAAGACCCCCGAGGAGCCCCGCGAGACGATCGAGATGACGGCCAGCAAGGAGACCAGCAGGGAGGCTAGACAGCCTGCACCCGCCGCGGATGTCGCGGAGTCCCTGCAGGACCGACTACAGGCCACCATGGGAGCCGCTGGTCTGCAGACACCTCAGCGTGGAGCTGGGCGCTTCCCCTTTGGTGCGGATCTGGGCCCGTTTGCGGGCGCTGCCGCTGCTGCCGGTGTACTGACGGCTGTGGATGAGGACGAGGAAGGCGGCGAGGAGGCGCCGGTGCCGAATGAGTTTGAATATGAAACCGAGCCAGAAGACGAGTAGAGTAGACCATGAGATCTACGAACCTGCTCGTTGTAATACTAGGATAATTATGGATTGATGTCTTATTCTATCTCTGCAAGCGGCACCAGCTGCGTAACGTTTTGAAGCATTTACTATTTTACATGTGCCTTATATTATTCGTGGATAAAATCTTCGGAATAGAAGTGAGGAGTGATGACAATCATTGAATCCTGTCTCGGCTGTCTGCATGTAGTTTAATGGTCTTGAAATCCCCGAGTGGACTGCTCGTAATTTTTGAGTAGCGTAGCTCATGTTACACATGAAGCCAAACCCACAGCTGGCATATCAGACACTTTATATAGTGCAGTTTCTGTAGTGACACCAGCCTGGCACTCTATGAACACGACACGGAGTTCGGAACCTCTCAGGCCCAGCTGAGGTACTAGACAACATATTCAACGAATCACTCTTTCGACAAATAATAGTCTAGGACTAACAACTATAGCCATTAATCAGTTATGTGGAGACAAAATCTAAGTAACAACATGGTAGGTAGTTCCCCGAGGACCCTCCCACCCCATCCCTCATGTCAGATTCATTCAGACATACCCCATGAAACCCATCCGTCCCATCCATCCAGCTGATCCTGATTTCTGATACATAACTTCCTTCACATGCTTACCCTGCCTGACTCCCGGCAGCCGAACCACGCAGCGCCAGCCAGCCAGCCCCATGACATAAAACACAACCTTGAAGGAACTGATTACTTGGGCAGCAGGCGGCTGCCTCGGCACTTACTGCATTCGGTCAGTGCAGGTGCACGTGCCAGAGTGCCCGAGGTGTCTGATCGACCAATCAGTGCCACTAGAAAGGAGGACCATCATCCGGAGTGGCCGAGGCGGGAGTGGCCCACGTGAGTGTGCGGTTCCCAGTTCTTTTCTGCTTAATGAGGTAATGATGTATGCTGGCTGGTGGATGGTTGGTAGACATGTGAAAGTAGAATGGATAGTCATCTTCACAGTTCATTGTGTTGGAATGAGTACACTCTGGACAACTCTGAGTACGGGATATCTTGTCTGTCGATCATCGGACTCTTGTGCTGTGCTCTGTTACCTCTCTGATGAATTTACTCCGAGGGAGTGACTATCATTGATTTAGTTACTCGGTGGGTTCAATACTACTTCAGGTGTGTTATTGTGGGCCGGTCGTTCATGATAGTAACTCCGTTCAACTAGACTACATCTTTCGCCTTGTCCGAAGGCACGGGGATCCACTCTGCTCCCTTCTTCTGCCGGGGCCCCGTAATATCCATCAGAAGGTTGCTTTCGTGTCCTATCTTACTCGTTATTCATATCCTAGGTTAAATTGTCTGGAGTGATCATCGTCATTTAATTCTTTGGCTTGTGGCGTGGCGGGGAAAGCTCCGTGACTTTTGGTTTGGCTCGGGTACTGCTGAGCTCTGATTTCTCTGCTTTTGGGTTCTTGACTTTATATAACAGTCGGATACTTTGGGTTCCCCTTACTTTTCTTTTCCCTCTCTCTCTCTTTCTTCACACTTCTTTACTACTACTTTTGGTTTTGCTGGCTTGGTCCGTCCCCAGTCATCCCTACTATACCCTCCTCCCCCCATCCCGGATCTGGCTCCATACCCACTCTCTCCTCTATTTAATACCAATCATGGCCAAGACTTTCACAAAAGGCGACGTAGCGTCGCACAACAAGGCCGATAACCTTTGGGTGGTTATCGATGATGATGTTTACGATTTGACCAAGTTTCAAGATGAACATCCAGGTGCGTGCTTGACTCCTGCGAAAGAGGCCCTGTAATGCAATCATATGCTGACATCAATTTGCGACAAAATAGGCGGAAAGAAGAGTATGCCATAATCCTCCTATGTATCAGAATCTCGCGTCTAACCAGTCGTCCCTCCATCTAGTCCTTCAGCGTGTTGCCGGGAAAGACGCCTCGAAGCAGTTTTGGAAATACCACAACGAGGGGATCCTGAAGAAATACAAGGGAAACCTGCAGATTGGTTCCCTGGATTCCAAGAAAGCCGCAGCTCCCGAACCACCTGCTTCTTCTGCTCCTGCATCACAGCCTTCTAAGCCTTTGGCGGCACCAGTTGACGTTGCTTCGGCGAAGTCGTCCGAGACTCAGGATCCTTTTGGAGAATTGATTCCTTTTGCGGACCCGGCGTGGTACCAAGGTGTAAGTTCATCGTGTGATTGTGAATGTTGGCGGGCGGAGGTGTGGGGAGAGGACACTAGGCTAACTCGCTGGATTTGATGATTAGTACCACTCGCCCTACTTCAACCAGACTCACTCGGCGCTCCGCGAGGAGATCCGCCAGTGGGTTGACTCTGAGATCGAGCCGTATGTGACCGAATGGGACGAGGCAAAGAAGGTCCCCGACCATATCTATAAGCAGATGGGCGAAAGGGGATACCTGGCTGGTCTTCTGGGTATGAAGAAGTACCCTGTCGACTATACTCCGCACCGAGTTCAGTCCGTCGCGCCAGAGAACTGGGACCTGTTCCATGAGATGCTCCTTACT
Source organism: Aspergillus niger (assembly GCF_000002855.4). Lineage (NCBI taxonomy): Eukaryota > Fungi > Ascomycota > Eurotiomycetes > Eurotiales > Aspergillaceae > Aspergillus > Aspergillus niger. The sequence continues at coordinate 826,338 of NT_166539.1, forward strand.
GATGAGTTGTCGCGGGTCGGCAGCGGTGGCCTGGTATGGAACCTCATCGGCGGTTTTGGCATTGGTTGTCCGCCGCTGGTTAAGTTTGGAAAGAAGCCCCTTGTGGACAGGATTCTGCCCGGTATCCTGGCTGGCGACAAGCGCATTTGTCTGGCCATCACCGAGCCGGATGCGGGTAGTGATGTTGCTAACCTAACCTGCGAGGCTAAACTATCGCCCGACGGCAAGCATTACATCGTTAACGGCGAGAAGAAGTGGATCACCAACGGTGTCTGGTCGGATTACTTCACCACTGCGGTGCGCACTGGTGACGCCGGTATGAACGGTGTCAGTGTACTCCTCATTGAGAGGGATATGGGCGGTGTCAGCACCCGACGCATGGACTGCCAGGGTGTCTGGAGCAGTGGTACCACCTATATCACCTTTGAGGATGTCAAGGTTCCAGTTGAGAACCTCATCGGCAAGGAGAACCAAGGATTCAAGGGTGAGCAGCCTAGGCACATCGACTCAATCTCGCAACCCGCTAATAATTACTGCAGTCATCATGACCAACTTCAATCACGAGCGTATTGGCATTGTGATCCAGTGTGTCCGGTTCGCCCGGGTGTGTTATGAAGAGTCGATGAAGTATGCCCACAAGCGCCGCACCTTCGGCAAGAGGCTCATCGACCATCCCGTGATTCGGATGAAGCTGGCGCACATGGCCCGTCAGATCGAGGCAACATACAACTGGCTGGAGAACATCATCTACCAGTGCCAGTCGATGGACGAGACTGAAGCCATGCTCAAGTTGGGTGGCGCCATTGCCGGTCTGAAGGCGCAATCCACCACCACTTTTGAGTTCTGTGCCCGTGAGGCCAGTCAGATCTTTGGTGGTCTCAGTTATAGCCGTGGTGGTCAAGGTGGTAAGATTGAGAGGTTGTACCGTGATGTTCGGGCCTACGCGATCCCTGGTGGAAGCGAGGAAATCATGTTGGATCTCAGCATGCGTCAGAGCTTGCGCGTGCATCAAATGTTTGGACTGAAGCTCTGAGAGCAGCTATATCTGCTATTTCCTTTCATTTTTGAGGGTACATAGATCACTATTGTAGTCGCTTTTTATAGCCACTTTTGCGGGTCGGATGAGAAATTGTATCTCCCATATGGTGTATTTATATGAACAAATATGAACTAGCTTGGTAAAATAAACTCCACCCTTCAGTAAATTGATTGTGTTAGTATCGATATGGGTATTTGCTCGGATGAAAGAAACCATTCAGAAAATGTTCATCAATGGAGCAAACAAGATCATCAAAAAGAGCAAGAGCGATGCCGCCGGGCGCATTCCGGCCCGGCAGGAGGACCAGCCATGCAACACGTCCGCCCGATGGAAGCCATCGATCTTGAACTCCGGCCACCACTTCTCCCCAAAATCAGCTTTTTCATCTCAGCAACCACTTCTTCTTCTCTCCAAGCCAATCCAGCGGCTGTTATGTGCTAGCAGTCTGACTTGGCATATTGTGGGAAAGATCCGCCTCTCTTTTACCTCACCCTTACTCTGCCCCGTTGGGGACTACAACACTACCTATCCTGTCGCGGTCGCGGACTCGGTCTCCCCGAACGAACGGAACCCTCCGCCCAAAACAGCTCCTGGGACCTTACTGCTGGCTGCTTCTGCTCTCTACATAGACTGCCATTTGTTGTCTTGGATTCGCTCACTCCTGTTCTTCATTTTTCGGACAATTCGTTGCCTCTATACACTTCTGTGAGCTGGTATTCGCCACAGCTTCCTTCACAGTGCCGGTTTCGATATTTGTTCGACTCCACTGAGCATCAGAATCGAGCTGAGACAAATCGATATCGCTTGACGGACGACAAATAACGCTGTTCAACACTTGGTCTTTGTCTTCATCTGTGCTTTCCTTGCGAAGCCACCATCCACCCCCCTGCGCCCTCAAACATGTCTCGAAACGTGCTAGACCAAGACTTCGGGTCTGAAGAGGAGGACGACGACTTCAACCCCGCTCCTGCGGATGACTCCGGGGATGAAGATACTAAGGTTTGTTGTGAAAGTGGGTGGCAAAGTGAACTATTTCACTGATACATAATAAAGCAGGCTGCGCGTCGCGCTCCAGACGATGACGACGATGACGATGACGAGGAGGAAGTGAACACTGGGCGGAGTGGAAGGCAACGTGCTGGCAGTGAAGACAACGCCGGAAGGGGCGCTGATGACGATGAGGAGGGCGAGAATGACGACGAAGAGGAGGAAGGGGATGAAGAGGATGAAGACGAAGAGGAAGAGGAGGAGGATGATGACGAGGATGCCAATGCTGTGAGTATAGGTTTTGGTCCTAAGTTTGGAAAGGTCACCGGCTGATCATGGTTTCGTTTGTAGGGACGGCCACGGAAGCGCAGACGCAAAGCCGGTGTGCACTCGTTCTTCGAAGAAGAAGCCGGTGTCGACGAGGATGAGGATGAGGCTGAAGATGACGAGGACGAACTGGCGGAATTCGGTGGAGAGATGCACCCGGATGATATGGACGCCCTGCCTGTCGGTGCTGAAACGGACGACCGCCGACACAGACAGCTTGATCGTCAGCGTGAACTGGCAGCCAGCATGGATGCGGAGAAACAGGCACAGATGCTCAAGGAGCGCTATGGACGGAACCGCGCTGCGGCTACTGACGCAGTGGTTGTTCCAAAGCGACTGCTTCTTCCTAGTGTGGACGACCCTAGCATCTGGGGTGTTCGCTGCAAGGCCGGTAAGGAACGTGAAGTCGTATTCTCAATCCAGAAGCGTATTGAAGAGCGACCTCCGGGATCTCGAAACCCCATTAAGATCATGTCGGCTTTCGAACGTGGGGGTGCTATGGCCGGTTATATCTATGTTGAGGCGCGCAGGCAGGCCGATGTCATGGATGCACTACAGGACATGACCAATGTGTATCCGAGGACGAAGATGATCTTGGTCCCAGTGAGAGAGATGCCCGACCTCCTTCGAGTACAGAAGTCCGAAGAGCTCATGCCTGGTGGCTGGGTTCGTATCAAGCGTGGTAAATACCAGGGCGATCTGGCACAGATTGAGGAAGTCGAAACAAACGGCTTGGCAGTGACAGTGAGACTGATTCCGCGTTTGGATTACGGAATGAACGAAGATATCGGTGCCCCTATTTCCGATCCGAAGAGGAAGCGCCCTGGCATGAACCCAGCAGTGGCACGGCCTCCCCAGCGTGCGTTCAGTGAAGCTGAGGCCAAGAAGAAGCATGCAAAGTACTTGTCTGCCACGTCTGGTTTGGGTGGAAAGTCGTGGAACTATCTCGGCGAGACATATGTGGATGGCTTCTTGATCAAGGACTTGAAGGTTCAACATCTTATCACGAAGAATGTCAACCCTCGACTCGAGGAAGTCACCATGTTTGCTCGCGGCTCCGAGGATGGCACCTCGAACTTGGATCTGGCTTCCTTGGCTGAGACGCTGAAGAATTCTGCTGCTGAAGACTCCTACCTGCCCGGTGACCCGGTGGAAGTGTTCCGAGGTGAACAGCAGGGCTTAATCGGTCGCACAAGTTCTACTCGAGGAGACATCGTGACTCTGCTGGTTACGGAGGGCGATCTGGCTGGGCAGACAATCGATGCGCCTGTCAAGTCCCTTCGCAAGCGCTTCAGAGAGGGTGACCATGTCAAGGTTATTGGCGGCAGCAGATACCAGGATGAGCTGGGTATGGTGGTACAGGTCAAGGACGACACAGTGACATTGCTTAGCGACATGAGCATGCAGGAAATCACAGTCTTCAGCAAAGATCTCCGACTATCTGCTGAGACTGGTGTAGATGGAAAGCTGGGCATGTTCGACGTTCACGACTTGGTGCAATTAGAGTAAGTTCCCTTCTCCGGCTGCCATGGACACTAGGATCTAATTCATGCAGTGCTGCCACCGTTGCTTGTATCGTCAAGGTTGACCGGGAGTCCCTGCGAGTACTGGACCAAAACGGCTCTATCCGGACGATTCTTCCCACACAAGTCGCGAATAAGATCACTCCCCGCAAAGATGCTGTGGCTACGGATCGCAATGGCGCAGAGATTCGCCATGGAGATACGGTTCGCGAGGTCTACGGCGAACAGAGAAACGGCGTGATTATCCACATTCACCGTTCATTCCTGTTCTTGCATAACAAAGCACAAGCCGAGAACTCTGGTATCGTGGTTGTCCGCACCACCAACGTTGTTACCGTCTCAGCCAAGGGCGGCAGATCCACCGGACCTGATCTCACAAAGATGAACCCGGCTTTGATGAGGAACGGTGTGCCTGGTGGTATGATGGGCCCTCCCCAAAAGAGCTTCGGCCGTGACAGAATGATCGGTAAGACTGTCATGGTTCGCAAAGGACCGTTCAAGGGTCTTGTTGGTATCGTCAAGGACTCTACAGATATGCAGGCTCGTGTGGAGCTGCATTCTAAAAACAAGTTGATCTCCATACCCAAGGACATCCTCGTCGTCAAGGACCCTGTCACAGGACAGACGATAGACATGGGTCGTGGCCGGGGAGGACCGCGCGTGCCGCATGGAGGATCTGGAGGGCCTCCCTCTGCCTGGCAAGGCGGCCGTACCCCAATGGGAGCTGGAGATTCGTCCCGGACGCCAGCCTGGGGCGGTCCCTCATCATCAAGAAGTAAGCATCTCCTTCTATGCCAACACTCGGTTCATCATGCTAACCCTTTCTACAGCACCCGCCTGGGCCGGCATGGGCGGTTCCCGCACCCCAGCCTGGAAGCAAGACGGCTCCCGAACCTCCAATCCCTACGATGGCAGCCAAACCGCCTACGGAGGCTTCGGCTCACGTACACCCGCCTGGAATGCCGGAGCCCGCACTCCCTACGTTGGCTCTGGCAACAGTGACTTCGACGCCTTCGCCGCTGGCTCCCGAACCCCCGCATGGGGCTCCTCGAACGCCGGTAACCGCACTCCCGCCTGGGCCGGAGCCAGCGCCAGCAACGGCACCAAGGACCGTGGCTACGATGCTCCAACTCCTGGAGGCTATTCTGCTCCTACCCCCGGCGCCTACGGAAGCGCACCCACCCCTGGTGTTTCCGCACCCACGCCCGGAGCTTGGGCAGATAGTGCCCCGACCCCGGGTGCCTTCAACGCGCCCACCCCCGGCGACGCATCAAAGCGACCCTACGACGCACCTACGCCAGCGGCTTTCGACAACGCTGGCGGTAGTCGTCCATATGATGCTCCCACACCAGCTCTGGGCGGCTCTGCCGCGACACCAGGCGCAGGTGCATACGGAGATGGTGACGATGGCGGTCCGCGATATGAAGAGGGGACACCCAGTCCTTGATTTTGTTCAATCAAGAGAGGACAGAAGCAAAGATTCTGAAATGATTGTGTGAAAATAGACAAAATGCGGGCGTATCATCTTTGTCTTTTACTTGTTTTGTGCTTCATACGTTCTAATCACATCATATCATTTCACATCATATCCGAGAAGCATGGTTGTTTCGTTGGACAGAGATTATCCCTTTATATCGCTGTATTATGTGTATCATCTACTGACTACTACAATCCATCACTTACATATTCCATCTCATCTACATTAACAACCTAGTGAGACGCCACTTACTAACACCCTGAGAGAGAAAGAAAACAAAAAGAAGAAAAGAAAAGAAAATTAAATATGCCACATGAATATATCCTTTCCGCTTGCTTGTTTGCTTGCATTCGTTCCTTCTTGGCTTTTGAGACCTCAAATAGAAATACATAGTATAAAAACATGGCAAAGAAAGAAAAAAGAGGAATTGCATATGAAGACAAGTTCATGCAATCCTCTACAGTTGTTACCGATAAATCACAATCAAAGCAAAGACATTCATCGACCATAGATAGATAAATTGCATGCGATCCGTCGTCCATTTTGTGTATCCGTGTTTATGTGCGAGAAAAGAGATAAAATAGATTCTTCAAGAGATGGAATGAAGAAAGAGGACACAAGATTGTCGTCGCAACCGAGTCGGTTAGGTAGGTAGGAAAGGGGGGGGGGGGGGTTGGACAGAAACAATAAAGGGAAAGAAATAACGTGGAAAGCAAAAGACTATGGCGGTACGGCACGTGCCAGAACACGGACATTGTCCACGAAACCCTTGATGAGTTCTTCATACTGGTTTTTAGGATCCCCCGTCATAGCCATTTGGCCTTGGCGGCGGATTTCGGCGGCGGAAATCTCGACTTCGAGTTCGTGTTCGAACTCGCCTTTGACGGGGGGCTGGAGTGAGGGAAGGGATGTTAGCATGTCATGTTTTTTTTTTTTTATGGGGGCGGGTTGTTGAGGGGTGCACACCTCTGATTTCGCAACCTGAGTTAGATCGATCTGGTATGCTAGATGTCGATAACTCATACGATCCTTGTTCCGGTCTCCGCCACGGCCACCCCTTCCATCGGCGACAGGCAGGTTACTAACATCGCCGTCGTAGCTCATTTCGAGGTTGACGCTGATTCGCCAGTCGACACAGGTACGGGGGCTGTGTACGTCAAGGTCGGCGATGCGGCATTTGACGATCTTTGCGAGGACTTCGCCCGTTCGCTGATCGACGGTTACTCGCACCTTAGGTTTGTGACGCGGATTGAGGTTCTGTCGAATGACTGGCGGAAGCTCGTTGGGGGATACTTCGTAGAATGTATCCCTTTCCTTTTTGTGAGCGTATGAAAGTGGGATGCGGCCTTGATTTGATTGGGGCATGGACATTTTCACGGCTTCGTTCAGGAAATTGTTCATAGCTCGGTGTTGCGCCTTTGCGGAGTTAGATTGATTATCACACATGAACTTGTGAAGGGTTACTTACCACGGTCATCGTGCTTTCAAACGCAGTCCTGAAGCGCGGATTATCCTTGTTCACAACACTCTCGGTCAAGATTGGCAGAACCATCCGCTCCCCACGATCCATGTCGATGAGTTGACCCAGCTTAGCTTCCACCTCGATGATAGGCATTTGACCCGCAGCGGCCGCCCCAGCAGGAGCTGCAATGGCGTCATTTCGGAGCACGACGTGTTGGAAAAGGAAATCAGCGACGATCTTGGTGACCTCCTCGTGCGGGATGAATCCCGTAATAGACGGTTCCCACGGCCCCAAGCTACCGACCTGTGGAGGTTCGGATGGCCGCTGCGGCGTCGAAGGTCCATTCACGGGCGTGGAGTCCCCTTTTACTTTAACTGGTGGAGCGACAGCAGCCACCGCTCCCTGCGCAGAGGACACGGCGCGTTGGCGCACGATCCAGGGGTTTGCCGGCGAGTCTCTTGCGTGTTTGGGAATAGGCGGATGTGGCTTCGGAATTGGTGGGCATCTCCCTTTTGAGCGAGCACACTTTTGGGCGTAGATAGGCAGCTCGTTGAGTCTTCGCCGTTTTCGCTTGGGCTGTTGCGGGCTCGACGTGATGTTCGGGTCTGAAGCCACTCTAGTTTTTTGGACCCACTGGGCAGTTGAATCATCCACGGACGATTCCTTTGTGATGGACATTCTCGACGAGGGCGAACTGTTGATATGTTGCTGATGTGCGGGCGAATGCTGCGTAGTTTGGCCCTCTTTCATGGTGATCCCATTTTCAACGTGTTCTGACTGCGACATAGCTGTCTGGTCGGGACGCGCCGTAGCTGCTTCGGGGCGAGACCCGGGGAGGAAGGTAGTTCTGGGGCTCACACTTTCGTCGGACTCCCTTCTTTCTGAGGTGGAACTGTGTTTGCGCGGAGTCTGGTCAAATGTCCTTGATTCTGCTCGCGACGACCGCGCCGCGGCGGAGGGCGACACGTGCATGGCGGCAGCGGCAGCATCCGGGCCCACCCACGGACTGGAAGCTCGATTGGAGAGAGAATCACGACCTGAAGATTGGGGACGAACAGAAGATTGGGGCGACTGGTGGGCGTAGATAGCAGCAGCAGACCCTCGTGGTGTATTGGGAAGCGATCCTTGTGCCGAAGGGGAGAAATGTTGCGACGGATAAGGTTGTGCAGCACCTGTCGGGGAACTTTCCCTGGCATGGAATGAGTTGGAGGAATGAGAATAGGGGGTTATAACAGACTGGATGGATTGCGACCGTTGTTGAGCGACGGGGGACTGCTGCTGCTGCTGTTGTTGCTGTTGATTGTAAGCGACGGACGCGAAGGAGTCACGCGAGACGGAGGCACCGTAAGGAGGCGGGGTCGGAGCTCGTTGGGATGGCGCGCTCGGGATTATAGCCGGTGAGGGACGATATTGATAAGGTGATTGAAGAGAGCCGTAGGAGGAAGAGCGCTCGGGGGATGCATGGGATCGTTGCGGCGGCGGAGGGCCGGGAAAGGCTGACGGATAGGAGGATGAGGATGGCAGCTGGTCGCGCGGAGGATAGATGGGGTCGGAGGAATCGCGAGGCGCTTGAGATGGCGACGGTTGTGGTTGGGATGGAGCGCTGGAGTTGCCAGCGCTCTCCGTGTTCATGATGGTGCGCAAGTCCATGGTGACAGCTGGCTAGAAAGCGACGACCTGAAGGTGTTGAGTAGCAAGAAAGAGGGAAGCTGCAGACTCCCTTTCACGATCACTCGGGGCAGCTGAACTTCACCAGAAAGCTCGGGAAGGTCACGAGAGACTGGCGAGGAATGACGGCATGAGGCAATCGCCGGTGAGTTGGCGATTTGAGGGGTGGAAGGGCGAAGGAATGAACGAGCCGGGATGGAAGCCGAAGTAGAAGAGGAAGAGGAGAAGGGAAGAATGAGGAAAGCTGAATTGAAGGTCGAGAAGTTCACGTCGCGGGATCGGCACGTCTTCTGGCGTGCAATTGGCGGGTGGCCGATTGGCGGCTCGGAGCTCCCATAGAATGAATGCAGAGGCTGAAGAAGAAAATTTGGAGGGGAAGAAGAGGGATGATGATGATGATGATGATGATGATGAAAGGAAATACAAGAACAGCCAGCTTGGAGTGCAGTGTAGTGAGGATGAGAAATGGTTCTGCTGGCCGCTGTCAGTCAAGAATTGGGGAAGAGACACATCACCGATAAGCAGCAAGTAGTCGTTAAGAAGCATTGAGTGTATAGTAGGAGGTAGTACTACTACTTAGTCCTGCTGCCTTCCGCCTTGATGTTGCACCGCTCTGAGTCCCATTGCGACGCTACCTTTACCTCCACACCCATCTGCATTAAGTTCCTATGCCTTATCAAAAGGATTAGTACACATCAGAATCAACCTGACATCTGGTGCCGCTCTTCTAGGTCCATTATCGTGTTCTTTTATCGTGCCTTGGACTATGTCTCCGCCATTTCGAGCCGGTTCTTGGTTCCGTCCAAATCCGCGATACTGTACGATAAAAAAGAAGGCCGAGGTATCCCAAGTTTATTCATTCATTATTTCTTTCGAGTCAAATCCGCAGCTGCTCATTCCTCCTAGTAACTTATGCTTCATGTTTGTCAATGGTGCAGGTTGTATATAGATTGGCGAGAGTAGTAGCTATAGTATACCCGGCTTCTTCCACTCCACGTTTGATTTATCCACTTGTAAACGAGTATGAAGAAGAGAAAGAAAAGCACAACCCAAGTGCCCCTGGAATACACCTAGGTACTCATTCGACTATACGCTAGTTCGTTTCATTCGTTCACTCATACCATGCCAGTTAACATCCCAAAAGTCTCTTTACAGCGTGAGGGGGATACCGAAGGTGGCAGCAAAATCCAAAGAAAAAGTAACGACAAAAAAGAAAAAAAAGAAAACACATCAACGCGAGACGATGGTGTAGTATAAGATGGAAAACATGTCGTCTAAGGGTGCTTTTCTCCATGGCGCTACAGTGCCACTCCCCATAGTCCACGTCCACCGCAGACCCCGAGCCAGTCGCGCGGATGCCCGGCAGGCGTGGTACCGCCCTGCGGCGACCAGCTAATGTTCGACACTTCGTTGTCGCAGAGCCACACGGCGGCTGGACCTCGCTCACTGGGTGTCGCGGGCGTGCCCGCATTGTGCGGGACGGGAGGCATGGGAGGCACAGGAGCCGCATTGTGCTGGTTGATGAGGTCCCACAGAAGTACGAAGCAGTCGTCCGCACCAGAAGCCAGGACTCCGCGGCGGTTGGGCGACCACTCAACGCAGTTGATGGAGGAGCCGTGGCCCTTCAGTTCAAGAAGAGCCTGTCCAGGCTGCCGGACATCTAGAACCCGGACAATGTTGGAATCTTGCGAGAAAGTGGCAAGAAGGTGGGAATCATGGGGCGATGCTATGACAGTTAGCGTCCAGTGTCAATGGCAACCAGCCAGCTCGACCAGATACATACCAGCGATGCGTAGTAGAGGCGGGGGCCATACGGGCTGGGCTTGCCCAGAAGGACTGCCATTGCCCGGAGTGGGGACTAGTGCATGTACCCGTTAGTGTACTATTCAGGTTCTGGTAAAGAAAGAATTGGCATTACCCTTCTCATGCTTCTCGGTGGGCTCGTAGATGATAGTGCTATGTTCTAGGCTGCGGAGATCGAACATGCGCACACTACCATCAGCACCACAGCTGACAAAGACGTCCACGCTATTCGCACAGAATCGAACATCGTATACCTCTTTGTCATGTGCGATCAGCTGTGTCTTGGCGGTAAGGGTGGGAATATCCCAGATTGTGCAGGTGGTATCGATACTGGAGGTAATGATCAGACTGGGGGAAATTGTATTCCAGTCCAATGAGGTGATTGGAGCGGTATGCTCGGGTGACTTGGAATTTGAGAGCAAAGCCAGCGGCGACAGTTTCGCTGTCGGTGCGTGTTGGCTGGCCGACCGCGTAATGGAGTTGGAACTTGGTACGGGTTGCGCCGTTGGCAGCGACCATAATCGCAGATGATCACCAGATGTGGCCAACAGATCGGTAGACTGTTTCTGAGATGATGGCGGCTCCCAGAGGATCCGTGTTACTGGATACGAATGGGTGGCCTCTGCGGTCTTCACATAGTCGAGTTTAATCTCCCCCGCAGCGGCGTCCGGCGTATCCGGGTCTGGTTGTGTCCAATGAGTATCTATAATTTGTATCTATTCCCCAGATTAGCACAATATGAAGCTGCGAAGATGACCAGGGGGAAGTGGCAGGTATATGCGTACGTAGTTGTGGTTGTCCTCTAGGTAGCTTCCCAAGGCGATTTTGCCCCCGAACGAGCTGGAGCTCCCCGTAATAGGCCATTTACACCAATCCATAGAATATATAGGCCAAGGAGCAATGTAGTTGCTATTGGTAGGTACCGGATTATCCCCGTTGAACGGTGCCATTCCGGAGCTGGTGATTGGGTCACCCAGAAGGTCTCCTGTCGGTCGGATGTCGGCTAGACCCAACGGCGAGTATTTTGTACCCTGGGGAGTATGGGGAGGATATGCAGAGCCTGGAGAGGAGCCTGGCTGTCTGTATTTTGGCTGCTCAAACCCTGCTGGGCTGGATCTAGAATGCCCATGAGAGTTGACCATACTGGCGCGGGCATTCGGCTGCTGCTGTTGGGGCGTTTGCTGTTGTTGCGCAGACGGTGGCTGTTGTCCTGATTGTGATGTTGGCTGCATTGGGGTATTCAGCTCTGGTAGGGTTGGTAGCGCCGAAGGTGCAGTGTTGACTGATACTGCAGGTGGACGGTTGACGTTGCCCGGCTGAAGCGCTCCCGGGAGTACTCCGCTCGCGCCGCTGCTTCCACCACCACCATACTGACCCGGTTGTGACCCCAATGAATGAACGTTGATAGAAGGGACAGGGTTGTCTTGACCAGCGGGGTATTCGTGAGACATCGATTGTCGCTGCAGATTGGGGCCCGCAGATGGAATATGGAGCTCCTCAGGTCGACCGTAGCTTGTCGCCCGCCGAGAGTCGAAAGGCTGCGTAGGATTCGACATGGCAGCAATGGCCGAGCAACCTGAGTCCTCAAGAATGAAAGGCGCAGTCCACCGCACAGCAGTTGGAGCTCAATGAGATTCTCGGATCGGGGTCAGACTCGAAGACGTAGGGCGATAACGAGGGTACGAGGACTATCCGGAGAGGGGGGGATTGGCGCTAGGAGCTCCGACTGCACCAAGGATGTGCTCGATCTGGATCATATCACGGGGGAGGAACGGTTAGGGAGTCAGAGAGACATCCTGGAGCTCGAACGAGGGAAAGGAATGCCTGCAGAAGAGGAGAGGGCCGAAGGGAGGAGCGATGAGGCAGCAAAGCGCCGCCGAGGGGAGTCTCGTGCCGCTGACTCAGCCACTCAGATCGCGGGGAATTCCTGCGCTTCTCCTTCCATCATCCATCAGAGTTGAAAGAAAGGGATCTTGTGTTGCGTTGCAGGACGGCAGATATTTGGCACCGGATCGCTAGGCGGGGATTTACACTCTTCTATCACACCAAAGCGTACATCGTGCGTTGTATAACCCTTTGACTTTATCGTCATCGCTCTGAAACTATACCCTTGCTGTGTTCTTCATTCTCTACTAGGCTCCACCCGTGAGCTCCCCCCTCCTCCCCGCAATATGGCTTCAGATCAACTTTCGGCCCTGCTTCTGCTGCCGCCACCCCCTTCGGCATCATTCAACGAGTTCAAGGCTGCATATGAGCCCGTCCTGTTGGGTGTTTGCACCAAGCTTGTCCGCGAACTCAATGGAGCCAATCACACGGCTATACTAGATATTGCGCTCTCTCTTCCTGGCCTCCTATCCCCCTCATGTCGGCCACGCACTAGGGCATTTTCAAGCCTCCAGTCTCTTCTGGAAAGCATCTATAGGCTTATTGGGATTGTATGTGTTGAGCAAGGCATTGAGCTTGATGGTCCGGGTGGTATTGACCCCCGTGTGATCTTGCTCGATTACGACTCGGTCCAGACTGCCGTCACCAGGGACAATCCGTGTGACGGCCCTATCATTGACTTGCAGACATTGGCGCGGTCTGGACGACTGTGGGATTACATATACTACCCGGATAACCAAGTAGGTCAGGGTCTAGCAACGGCCTTCAGTAGCTTCTATTCTGAGTCCAGGGACCCCAACGGCGGATCCATGAGCGCAATCCCAGATGCACCCAACTGGAAGGCTGCAGAATCCCTTTTGGTGATGGACGATAACCACACATCAACTACGCATTACTCTGTGGCTGTAGGAGGCACTTTCGATCACTTTCACATTGGCCACAAGCTTCTGCTCACAGCTACGGCATTGGTATTGCAGCCTGCTGAAGACGTGGAGGCAGGTAATGTCCGGAAGATCACCGTCGGGGTGACAGGGGAAGGTTTGCTGGCGAAGAAGAAGTATGCTGAATATTTGGAAAGCTGGGACGAGCGATGCATGAGCACTGGGTCATTCCTCTCGGCCATCATGGATTTCCGTCTCCCAGAAACCAGTGCGCCGCGTATTGAACGGGAATCTGGGTCTGGGCCCGATGACAAGTACATTCAGATGCAAATGCGGCCAGATCTAGTCTTCAAGCTGGTACAGATCACAGATCCTTTTGGCCCTACCGTCACCGACAAGGGAATTAGTGCTCTTGTTGTTTCCAAGGAAACTCGTGCAGGTGGGAGCGCGGTCAATGAGGAGCGTGCAAAGAAAGGCTGGGAGAGCCTGGAGGTGTTTGAAGTCGACGTACTACATACAGGCGAAGTTCCCACCGATGATGCCGAGAGCTTCGCGTCGAAGATAAGCAGCACGGATATCAGACGGCGTCGGATGGAGATGGCAACGGAATAAATTAGCGCAGTGAACTGGCAAAGCGTGCGGGCAGCTATGCGAACCAGTCGTCAAGCTCGAGAATCTAGACATTGACAGCTGTCCTGAAACGGCACAGGGCAGGCGTGCAGATATGGGGATGATTGGGCACGATGTGATCCTGTACATACAATGCCGGCATCACCAGCAGCCAGGGACAACAAAGCGAGTCATGCGTTAATCATATTGATTTTTGTGTGTCGCGATGGTGCTTCTTGATGAGGTGACGCGACGAGGAATGAGCTTCAATATTTTCAATGGGGTTTGTAAGATAAACCGTCTCCGCACTAATATGTGGTGGCCTACTCTCATTTTCTTCTCTTCTTTCTCCAACCGCCATTATTATATTTACTCCTTTCCTAATTTCCGGGAGGTTTCTGAATGACCTTATTATTTGAATCTCTCTCTTTGTTTGATGTCCTAAACCTAACCGCAATTTACCCCTGAGAAGGGTTCGGGATGAGTTGTTTTCTTTGTGCAAAGAGACTGGAGCAAGAGAGCAGAGAGAACAGACCACCACCCATCTTATCTCCCCGGCGTTTGGGATTGCGCCCTGGACTCGGGGGCTACTGGCCCAGAGTGTTTTAGGGGCTGATGATCCTTTCCCTCACAGCATCCCCACGCGAGGCTTTTCAATCCGGACCAACGCAATACTATTGTTGGCGATTCCGATCCAGTTCTGCAATCTCGATACCGTGCTGCTAACTAGTCCTGCTACTAGCAACCCCCCGGTTCGATGGAGCAGCTCCATTGCGCTAGGCGACGGAGATGGGGCAGAAGGAGGGAATAAATGCCGTGCGCAACTCGCCAGTCGCAAGCAGGGACGATCTAGGCTTGGGAACGACAGGCCGCCATTGATTCGCGTTCCAGGCGGGGTTCCCTTGCTTGCAGCAACTCAGTGGGCGTCTGTCTGCACGCAACAGACTCTCATGTCGCATCATTTCCCTCCCCTCCCCTCCCCCCCTCCCTCCTGCTGCTTCCCTTATCCCCGGTCCAGCCAGCTGCCGTCGTTCTTCCTACCAATCCTTTCGTCTTTTCTCCTAGATTCCCTCCTGCAGGTTCGCGCTGGATATCCGCATGCTGTTTCGATCATGTGACCCTGTGTGGCAGCTCTCTCAGCCAATATCCAGTCGTCTGATCAACTGGGGGGTCCTCTAATGGTCCTGGCGAAGATATTCGGAGGTGAAACCCCCCCAGTCGACTCGAATGACGGGATTGGGGATTGTCGCGGTGGGACGCTCTAAGTCTTGTCAGACAGGTTCACTTGCTGCAAGCGCTCTACCTGTGGCCCGCCGTCTACTCTGCAGTCGATAGAGAGTGTGCTGGGAGTGTGAGAGGGGATGTATCACTTTCGTCCTTCCTTTCTCCAATTCTTAATTTCTTTTTCTGCTCTCCCTTTTTTTTTTTATTTTTTCTTTTTCGAACTTTTTTGCGCCTCATTTTATTTTTGTGATTATGATCCTTTAAAAACCTCCCGGCTGTCTGCTGTCACTCTTTGCTCATACTCTCTTCGACTCCCTGTCTTTATAATCAGTGTCGTTCCCTTCCTGGTCTCCTCTTTCTTCTTGAACCTCCGACCTGGCGCATCGTTGTTTGCCATACCCTTCTCGTACCTGGACTGGTTTCCATGTTGGTGCGAGTGACCACAGCAGCCGACCACGCGGCTGCTTCGCTGTGCGAAAACCATGGAGAGACCTCGACACATTGAAGACTTGGCAGACGAGTTGATCAGTGATATACTTTCATACCTTCTGGGGTCAGAGTATCTGTCTCCCGAACCCTCCCCGACAAGTCCGCAGGGCTCGTCTCGCGACTCCGACAATGGCACGACTCATGCTTTCGGCGAAAAGTCCGAGTTGGATCGTTTCAGACTTGTCTGCAGAAGATTCAAGCGAATTGGCACACCCCGGAAATTCACCAGTTTTGTACTCCGATTTTCATCCCACGAATTCCGAAGATTGGAGGACCTTCTGAATATGCAGCTAGCCTGTCATGTCAGATATTTCACGTACATGGTGCGACCCTTCTACCAAGGAAGCGGTACCGTCTCTGAAGACCCGCCCGGCATGTTGCGAGCCTGAAGCTGACGATCATATAGGTTGGTCCCACATCCTGGATGGGGTCGATGTAGATAACCTTCCCGTTTCGTCCATCCACCGGCGTCGGCTCGATGACCAAAAATACATACTCGATTCAAACCTTGATCTACGTTTGCTGCGACGCGCGATAGCAGCATTCTCATCTCTACAACAAGTCAAGCTCCTCCGATTGCAAGATGAAGCAGACGAACAATTGCTAGACCACATACGCGAGCGCTCATTGGGAAGAACAACGCGTCTAGATTGGGAACCCGCCTGCACCAGAGCTATCACCAGCTTGAGCATCTCTTTACTCGAATCAAATTGTAACTCGGTGAGATTTGTCGGGCCGCAGATCAGCCCGGAAGCAACCGTGCGATTGCTGCAAGCCCCATCCACCAGTCTTTCCGCACTGGGCGCACGACTGGCGAGCTTAGATGTTACTTTCCACTCCGCAGCCAAGCTATCCACATACATGGAGACGCTGTCCAACGTCTTCCACGACTTCTTCCTGGCTGCCAAGAATCTCACAACCATTCATTTAGGCTTCCCGACCAATGCGCCACTGGACCTCGCGTTAGAGCAAATCTTCCACCACGTCCAGTGGAAGAGACTCCGAACCCTCAGCATCCAAGGCTGGCGCCTCGGCTCGGAAGAAATCATCGCCTTCATCCGTCGGCACAGGCGCCAGCTACGCAACGTCCGATTAGCCAGCGTCTATCTCCGCCCCGGTGGACGATGGCGCGAAGTTCTCACCGTCTTACACGACGAAATGGACCTCCTTGAACGCATAGACCTGCGCGGAATCGATTACACCAGTAACTTCGACGCCAACATCAACACCAATGCCCATCACAACGCTGACGCTGCCGGACCCGGTACCGGCAGTTCTCAAACGCCGACACTTGCTATCGTCGTACAACCCACGCCCGACATGGCCCCGCACAAGGCCTTCCTCAACATGGACTACTACTCGAACAGTGGCCCTCCAGGTAAAACTCGTCGCTCCTTTTCCGAAACCACTCTCGAACAGCTGCGCGGACATACATCCGACGTGTTAGGAGACAACGGAGAGAGCGTAAGCCACGACCAGAGGTTACTGTGGGAGGCATGGGTCTTGTCCAGTCAACGAAGTAATGTCCACCGAAGGGTTTAATGTCATGTCTTTACGAATCTGTTTCATTTTGCATATGTTAAGTTAATTGGTATTCTTGAAGCGATATGGAAATTTAGGCAGTCGTATTTTAGTCATAGGTCGGTTCCTAAGCAAGTAGGCTGTGCATGCATACCGCGCTTGCTCCACAAAAGTCCGAACAAGCAAAAAGAGAAATCGTCAGTACTGTGGGTGGTAGCGTCGTATCTGCAATATCACCGACAGATCTGATGGTAAGTAAAGGCAGACAAAAACAACCAATGCATGATCAAATTCCACGAGCAGGGATTCATCACTGTAGAATTATTAACACAGGGGAAAGGAAAGAATATTGTAAGCACTTAGAATACTATGTGAATTAATAGTAACCATGAATGGACAATATACAAGAAGAAAGAGAGCAGAGAACACAAATAAAAAAAAAAAGAAAGAAATCTATGTATTTAGTAGATATCAACCTTCTTCCTCCTCTTGCGGTAAAAAGGTACTAATGTGGCTGTAGTAAGTGACTAGATAGACAAGATGGATAGAAATGACACAGGATCCCAATGATCAATGCAATAACACATCATCGTTCATCGTTCATCATTATTCTCCTCTCCCTTCCTCTCGCTTTCCTTTCTCCTATCCCCCTTAACCGCGACTGAACTGTACATGTATGTGAGTGATTTAAAATCTCTACGCGCCAGGCGGTGGAGCAACAGCAGTAGCAACATGATCGGCTGCGCCAGCAGGTTTATTGTTGCGTTCCCGGAGCCTCCGACCTTCCATGAGACCGCGGAGACCGCGCTTCTGAAGACCGATGACGCTGCTGAGGTCTCCGGTCCAGATCTCGCGTTCGGGACGGAGTTCTGCGTCGGTGTTGCGGCGGTGGTGGGACGGACGGGTCGGGTCGCCGCCCATTTCGGAGTCGGAGTGGTCGAAGCTGGTGTTGGTGGAGGCTGAGGTGGAAATGCTGGCATTGCTCATGGAGTCCTCGCGGTCCCGGTCTACGCCGGCGTTGCTGCGGTGCCGGCGGCTGAAGATGTTGGTGTTGATGCGGAGGGGGATGCCGCGCGAGCCCATGACGCCGCTGGCGCTGCTGGCAACAGAGAGGGCGGAGGTGCCGTGTTCGGTGTCGGAGGAATCGGAGGTGAGGTGGCTCTGGGAGGTGGTGGTTCCGGTACCGGAGGAGGATTCGTGGCCGGCGTGGGCGCCGTTCAGCGCCTCCAGGGTGCCGCCGGGGCCACTTGTGAAGCCGGTGCCTCGGCCACCGCCGGCGGCCATTGCGGCAGCGTTGAAGACGGCAGCGGCGTTTCTTCCGTCGAGAACTTGGTGGAGGCGTTCGACGGTGGCTTCGAGGAGGCCGTCGACTTGGTAGGGACGGGCGAGTTGGAGAAGGGAGCAAAGGATTTGTGGGGTGCAGAGGGGTGAGCCGGCGGGGGGAAGAGACGAGGTGTAGAAATAGTAGACAAGAACTTGAAGAGTGATGACGGTATGGGGGAGGTAAAGCACACGAGGACGAGAGGTAGGGGAAAGGCTATGCGCAGAGGGTATCTCAAGGTTCGCTAACAAGGACTTTGAGGTGACTGAGCGGTTGCTGACAAGAGTGCTGGAATTGGAATACGTGCTGTTTTGCCCCAGTGACGGGGTGATGGTGATGCTCGAGTTGCGACTGGGATACATGGCAACTGCTGGACGTAGTGTGGCAGTCTCGGCGATCCCGCTATCACAAGACTCGCGTAGAAGCTGGATGAAATAAGGACCCCATCTGCGAGTCAGGATGCGTGAGTTCACCGGGATGCGCTCACCTCCGACTGCCTGCAGCTCCATATCGGCCATTTCAGGCAGAGACTGGGCAAGTCTGCCTAGCTCGTCAGACGCGGAGGTGAACGGCCTTCCGCCGGAGGTCAACTTGGTCAATTTGTGCTGCATGGATGCAGGGACTGCCGGAGAACTGTACGAGATGTATCCCGATGTGGGCGTGGTCCGGCACGCGTTGTTGTAGAGCCCAAACGCTTCCAACTCGACCATACATACGTGGGAGAAGTTGATGCGACGATGGTTGTAGTCCTCAACCAAGCTGCGCTTCCGGTGGCCCAGAATGACAAAAGTGTTTCTTCTTGGCCACAAAATTCCACGGTTCCAGCTGCCATGGCCGAACACAGACCCGCCGGCATCGATCCGACCCCAGGTAAGGGTTCTCAGGTCGAGGGCCCAAAGCGCATATTCTTGCTTCGACGAGGTCAGGTAGGTTCCGCTCACGACAAAATGACCGTTGATGACTCCTCCGTTGGGGAACCTCAAGCCAGGAGGCGACGCCTGGCTCTGCATGGGCTTCTCGATCAGGCGGCCATCTGGGAGGCGCACCTGGAGCTCCAGCTTCACATCCAGGAAGTTGTAATTAGAATAGACCAACATCGGACACCCCTCGACCTGCGACTCTTCCAACGGCTCCTGTGCCTCCCCATCGTCTGCGGCAGACCCAATGTCGGAAACATTCATGCCTACCAAGGGAGCGACCACACTTCGGTAGGCACCGCAGCTTCGCCCCAGGTGAGTGGTACTGGTCCACTTGAGGCTCCGTAGGTTAAACACACTAATCTGTTCGATGTAGTGGTTTGAGCTATCTTGCCCTCCTACGACCACCATCTCCGCTCCTCCAAACCCGTCGATATCCACCCCAATCGATCCCTGGTGCGGATTTGACGAGGCGGGATTGTGATGGATTGCAGAGAGTGGAGCAGTGGCGGAGGTGAAATGGGCGCTCGAAGGCAAAATGGTCGCGCAGTGCGCATAGCGTCCCTGTGGCGAGTCTGTGGCAGGCACACGGGTCCACGTCCGAGATGGTACATCGAAGATATGGATATCAGACATGACCACCACTTCTGGCTGTGCTTCCTGTCCACCTGAGCCATTACTGGCCGGCTCCTTTGATACGTTCAGTGCGGGCGACATGCCGCCATAGCACACCAACTTGTGATCACCCAGAGCGCAGACACTGTGAAAGTACCGCGGGCGGGGGATATCGCCGGTGGTCTCGATCTTCGTCCAGTGACGCCGGATCAAGTCCAGCTCGTATATGTCCGACGTCAATTGCGGGCGACTTTTAGACAGAACACGACCACCGAACACGTAGAGCTTATCGCCCAGGATAGTCGTGGTTGCCCCGACCAACGGATGCGGTTCCCTGCCAGTTGTTCGGCGCACATTGCACACCAGACCTGACAGATTGATGGGACCCGAGTTGGACGGTGGCGCTTGATGTCCAGGTTGAGCGCCTGGCGCAGAGGGATCATCCCTCCCCGCGTCCATGAAGCCCAAGCTCGACTGGCTTCTGGACATCATCTTGGCGGTATATGAATCCTCCACCTAGAAAATTCCACAGAAACCGACTTTCGTCCTTCCACTCGTACTCCCAATCAAACTCTCATATAACCGACTGTGTCTGCGTATCCAAAAAAAGAAAAAGGTTGTTCTCCAAAATCACGCTGTTTCCAACCCTCGACGACTTATCTCTGGTATGGCGCTAAAGGGATCTCGATTCGACAGGGTATCATCACAGCCGTATAGCACGACTAGGCACGGATTTGGACAAGTGAAGCCGCACGGGCACGATAGGAGAGCGAAACGAATGGCTTTGGGGCGATCTTCGACGTCTAAATCGGACCGGGGTAGTGCGACCAGATCAGGGGCGGGCGGAAAAGGCGAAATCCGTCAGAGCACTCGCTGGCTTTCCCCGCCGCTGCCGCAACCTAGACGAGGGGAAGAGGCAAGGAGGTGCACCAAGAGGCTCTTGACTCGAAGAATAAGTTGCTGCAAGGGATGAACCACCGACCACGTCACTGAAGCCCGATCGAGGAAACACGATTGAAGGAAAGGAGAAGGACGGGGGTTGGGAGGTGAAGTGCGGGTTCAAGGCGGTCTCGCTACCTTGTCACTAGACTAGTTGGCGGTTACCCGTTAAACGGTCCAGGCACTACTGGGTCAGATCACGGTGGAGAAAAGTGTCTAAAAGGGAGAGTTTGCAGAATATGCAACCCAACCCTGGGAAAGTCAATTCCTCTGACAGGTCAAACTCAAAAGCGAGGGAGGGTGCGAGCCTGTTTCAGAGTTGAGGTATCAGCAACTTGGAGGGAAGAACCATGATGTCAAATCAGAACGGGAGATTCCTCTCACCAGATTAGTTGTTATTTATAGCACACTCGGAGGTCCTGTCAGGGTAGCACCTCCATCATTCAATTGCTCACACTTCTCTGGCTAGGTTGTCGGAACTCAGCTATACAGCTTTGCTTCTGAGGGTGGAATATCCTGTTTGACAGACAAAGGCTTGCGACGACGATGAAAGAACACGGCGACGCACCTCATTCCAAAGTACAGTCTTTTGGTCCCCTGTGATCGGTTCAGAGCCTCGGCCCCAGGACGGTGCGAACACATACTGGGAAACTTAATTAACTGAGGGTGGGAAGAAGGGGGTAAGCACGAAAAATCTGACAGTCTGACATCTGCATGCCAACACTATGCCTTGTGACCAAAAAGGTTATGAGGCTCAGCGACTGTCGAATGACGGATGATTGTATACGTTCAGCCAACTGATATTTGCTCTTCGCATGCTCACCCCCTAATTAGCAGTCTATCTCACCTTCCTACATTCTCGGGGTATCGACGGGTTTTCATTCGAGGCATGGCACAGGCGACGCATTCTGCCCTTTTGCTGGCCTTTCAGCCGTTCGCGACCAGGGTCATGTTGCATGTGTTCTCATGCAGGACGGGACTCCAGCTCCATATCGCCACTCGACGGGGCCAGACTACTGTTGATCATGCTACCAGTCGCTCTGTATGGACAGCGACAGGATCCTCTAAGGTGCGCCATGCAGGAACCAAAGCATCGCAGACGTGGCTCCTGCGTGGAGATCCCAACACGCAGAATCATTATTTACGTTTCTTACTAGCCAAGGCGGGGGAGGGCTTTTCCCTTGGTCACATCTTTTGGGGGTTGTTAATCGATTGTTTGTCATGAGGTATCAAACTATTACACATCATAGCCATAACTTTCATACCGCGTTCCCTCTACCGACCCGTCACAACATCTTTTTAAAATCATGATCGGTACGCCACCCCTCTGTGTGAGGTTCAGTCGACGATGATCGGGCGGGATATTGTCATTATATGACTTAATTTACTCCTTCTTGAGGGAGGTGAAGCGAAGGTAACTGGTTCATCACGTTAGCGACCGCAACATCTCTGTAAGTTTGGGCTTTGAAGGACAACTCACGGCTTGACAATGCGGATGTCGCCGAACTTCTTCTGAGCGTCCTCAGTGGAGACGGGAGGGGGGATGACAACGTCGTCACCAGGGAGCCAGTTGATGGGGCAGGTGACACCGTGCTTGTCAGTGGTCTGCAGAGCGTCGACAACACGGAGAACCTCAGCGGTGTTACGACCAGTGGAGGCGGGGTAGGACATGATCAGACGGATCTTCTTGCTGGGGTCGATGATGAAGACGGAGCGGATGGTGAGAGCCATGCCTGGAACATATTAGCAGGGTCCTCATAACGTCACTTGGGAAGTTATAGAAGAGCGTACCCTTGGCATCAACGTTGGTGGTGTCCTGGTAGTCGACCATGTCGTACAGGTAGGCAACCTTGCGCTCGGGGTCGGAGATGATGGGGAACTTGAGGTTCGAGCCGTTGACCTCATCGATATCCTTGATCCAGGCGTGGTGGGACTCGGTGCCGTTGGCGCTCAGACCGATGAGCTTGACGCCACGAGCAGTGAACTCGGGCTCGAGCTTGGCGAAAGCACCGAGCTCAGTGGTGCAAATGGGAGTGAAGTCATCCTATACCAATTGCAAGTAGTGTTAGCCAGCCGTCTTCCTGGCTATGCTGGTTGTGTTTATAACGCGGCTGGGAGAGACTAACGGGGTGGGAGAAGAGAATAGCCCAGCTGTTGCCGATGTAGTCGTGGAAAGTGATAGGACCGTTGGAGGAGTCGGCCTCGAAGTTGGGGGCAACGGAGCCGAGACGGAGACTGAGAAAGTGGCAGGTCAGAATTGAGCTGAATGAGGGGATATGGAGTGTTAGATAGCACTTACGGAGCACGTTCCTGAGCCATTGTGAAAGTGAAGGGAGTTGTAGAGGGGTGGGTATAAACTTTTTTAATTAGAATGGTAGAAGAGAAGGATGAGTAGGAAGCAAAAGAAGATGAATGCAACGGAGGAAGCTGGAAGTACTAAATATACCCCGATGAGGCCCGAGGTCGGGGAACCAAGAGACGAGGAGCCCGTGAATGGAACGGGGATGGAGCTACGAGGCAGAGGGGGACAACATCCACATTGAACCCGAACCACAGCTTGGATGCCCCTCCAACGAATGACAGCCGCTGGGCAGGCGATCCCGATCACGCAATCTGCCACCGCCCACGGGGCAGAACGGCCCTGATTGGACCCGCATGAGCTCATTCCAGGTGGGATGTTTAGCGCCGGCCGCATTGGGAAATGCCCCTCCCCCTCCGGGATCTTTTTGGAGAGAAGGAACCTGAATTCCAAGGCGAGATTGGGATTCCCCAAGGCACGAACCACTGACCTTAACTCATGTACCGTCCTCTAGTTCCGGCACTGTTCCTAAACTATAGGAGGAGATGAACCGTGCGAGGCCAGGCCTCTTGTTCATCCTCCGCTTCTACTCTTCCTCTGTAGATAGTTATTGTGATTACTATCTATATCATCATCCAAATCAATGTGGTGCCTACTACCACATAATTACTGCTGAGTGCCCAACTCTGTTCGTTCGTATCTGCCGCTTGCTAGCGTTTCGACTCTCTTCCCTCCCGAGAGCTGTCGGCCGACTACCTTGCAAGAAAATGGCTCGGCCGACAATCTTGTTCTGTTGGGGCCAATGGTGATGTTGAATGATGGCGCAATTGTGCGTGCCATCTTACCCATCTTCCCGGTGACTACTTGATCTACTACTGTTTGCGCACGATTACAGTAAGTGATGTCCGAGCTAGAGGGCCATCGCAAGAAGCATCTACAGAAAAGGGGGTTGCCATAACGTCGCATACATAATCACTCAAGTCTCCCAGAAAGAGCTCCTAGGGGTATTTACCAAGAACGACTTAAGGTCCACTCACCCCTGTGTGAGATCTTGACGAGGAGAAACGTAGGTGCCCAACTTGTGCGTGACCTTGGATTTAGAAGGGGGAACTTTGTCTTGACTTGATCGTATAACGGCATCACGGGTTATAAAAATGGGGGATGGATGTTGTCTGAATTCATGAATTTCTGTTGCAACAAGAGAAAGACTTACCGTGTTTTGGATGCCGCCGTACAGTCATTGCCGGAATGCCATGCTCACTGGGTACATTAGCTTACCCGTTCGGAAACGTACATGGCGAACTCTGCTCGGCTGAAAGATCACTTGATCATTGAATATGGCGCTTTCCACCGACAATTTTATCAGTTTTGCTCTCCCAATCAAAATGGCCATACTCTCCTCTCCAGGGACCAATCTGCTTACAATCTCTCTGGGACAGTCAACATATCGCGCAAGTCCGGCAAATAGTTCAATTCTCCCAATATATCTCATTGACTCCTCACCCGCAGATGAATATTTGATCCTGATATGTTCTGCAAAGAGATAGAGCAGTGGTGTTTGGCCGAGTGGTAACTCTGTGCAACATTTACTCTGCTCAAAGTGTACAGTCCGCATTAAAGTATACTTCTGGAGCTTGCCCAACGGATCACGCCGACTCTCATCTCGGGAAGGTGAATGATGTCCAATGACAGGGAAAGAAGATTTTTTGCGGAACAAGAACTACGAACCGATTCAGACTGTCTATAAATGGCATATACTACCCGATCTCCGGTCGATGGCAATATAACCCAGGTACCTGCTCCTAGTCTTATGAACTTGAGGCTTCTGAGGCACGGAGTGGATAGACCACGATTTGAGAGAACCAGTCAACTTGGAAACGACATTCCTTTGAACTCACTTGTTTGTTAGCTCATCGCATTGGCAAAACAGTACTGAAGAGTTGAGATGCACATAGGAGAAGTCACTTCACAGAAATCCAGTATTTTTGACCTATTACTATAGGGGATCTCCGAGAACACAGTGGCCAATCATAATGTTGAAAGATCTCATGAACTGTAATCGGCATATTAGGCAGTATGGTTGGACACTAGTGGGATCATTATTGAGATGGTGCCTAATAGTTGGTGTAGCAGGTAGTACAGGTTAAGAGCTAGGCAAAATCACGGTTATGAGTGGCCTACACAAAACAAACAGTGATTGTTGACGACACGAGCTTGCTAGCAGTGAGGTGCATCAATCTAACTGACAAGGTAGCACAATGCCCTCAAATTATGACAGGGGTATATATACTGTGTGGATTTAATTTTCCAGGCTGTTCCTGCGCCTACGGAGTAATAATAATAGTTATAGTTTGTTCGGTGAGGGTACCTGAGTCTCCGCGAGCACGTCCACGTGACCCCAGCGGAGCGCCTAAGGGGGCTCCACCGCGCGTCCCGAGAAGCTCGACCCGTCCACTCGTCCGCAATCAGAGCTTCACCCATCGCGATCCTGTTATGATTCTTGCCCAGTGCGTGCCTAGAACCGCGTCTTGTCGTGTCTAATTGTTCCTTTCGACTGCCGGAAGACACAGTTGGTCGTACCTTGGTTAGTTTCCGTTGCTAACCTTTGTGAACACACATTATTTCATCGGTTCCTTCATAAGCTTTCCTATACTGGATTGACTGACTGGCTGGCTTCCACACTTCTAGGCGCGCCTGGATCCTCGTG
The DNA here is from genome assembly GCF_000002855.4 of Aspergillus niger. Taxonomy (NCBI): domain Eukaryota; kingdom Fungi; phylum Ascomycota; class Eurotiomycetes; order Eurotiales; family Aspergillaceae; genus Aspergillus; species Aspergillus niger. The sequence continues at coordinate 852,030 of NT_166539.1, forward strand.
TCCCAACTCCCCCAGCGCCTCCCCGCTGGCAGGCTCCTGACTGGCTGATCCCTTTGTTGTCTTCATCTACTCTTGTCCTTTCCTGACCCTCCATTCGATCTTTGTTCCGTCTCCCTCTTCCGTCTCCCCAAAATCTCCCGTGGATCTTATCGCGCAGATAAATATCCCCCCATCAACCTATCAACCAAACATGGCACCCCAAAGGAAACGCAAGTCGGAGAGCGCGTCAATCGCCGAGGAAACCGAGTCACCTGCTGCGAAGAGAGTGGTAAGCCTTTCCTATCTACAAATTCGCCAATACTACCCGCGAGGTAGCGCCTATCAAACCAGTCGGCCCGTCCAATACGCGATCGCCGCCCACTGGCTAATCACGGTGTCATTCACGTCTCTTCTCCAATGATAGGAAGCATCGATGTTACATCCAATGCACGAACAAACGATTATGTTCTCCCAGTTTTACGTTCAAGCAATACTAATCATTTCTTATTTACATAGGCCGCGCCCGACACACCGGCTACCGGAGAAAAGAGAAAGAGGGGTCGTCCCAGGAAATATCCTGAGGGTAGTACTCCCAAGCGCCCTGACGGCCCCAAAAGAGGCCGTGGCCGTCCTCGTAAAGATCCGAATGCTCGTCAGTTCCCTCTTCGTCCCATAATTATCTCTGATGCTCTTACGGACAACGCCCACACGATTTCTTTTGTCATTCCAGCCTCCTATCAACGATGTGTTCGGTATGATATTATCTACAGCATTTGCTGACATACACCAGCTACTCCCGCAAAATCTACAACCCCCAAGCAGGGCAAACGGGGCAGGCCAAGGAAGAACCCGATCGAGAATGGAACCGAACCTACCTCATCAACAACGAAACCAGAGACGATCGATACCACATCCTTCGAAGGACGCTCATACTGGTTGATGAAGGCTGAACCGGAATCGCGATTAGAGAAAGGTGTTGATGTAAAATTCTCCATTGATGACTTGGCTTCTCGCAAGGAGCCGGAGCCATGGGACGGTACGTTTCCATAATAGGGCCTTGAATGATTGACATGTCTGCTGATCACCCAGTAGGTGTGCGTAACCCTGTTGGTAAGTGAGACCATTGGCGGTGGCAAGCTAGCCTTCTGGCTTACAAGCGACATAGCACAAAAACATATCCGTGACATGAAGAAGGGTGATCTCGCCTTCTTCTACCACTCCAACTGCAAAGTACCAGGCATTGCGGGTATCATGGAGATTGTCCAGGAGCATTCACCAGATGGTTAGTCCTAACACGAGCCCTTTCTGGAAAGGACAAGGTCAGCTAATACGGCGAGCATGTTTAGAGTCAGCCTTCGACCCCGCCCACCCATACTACGACGAAAAGTCGAACCGAGACGATCCCAAGTGGCAGGTTGTGCACGTAGAGTTCCGGCGCAAGTTCAACAAAATGATTACGCTGAACGATCTCAAATCATATGCACAGTCCGAGCGGGCTCTTGAAAATATGCAGGTGCTGAAGCAGTCCCGGCTGAGTGTGACGCCAGTAAGCGTCACAGAATGGGCGTTTATCATGCGGGTAGCGGACGAAAACGAGGCCAAGGCAAATGCCGAAGCTTCCAAGGATGACAGTGCCGAGGGCGACGAGCCCGAATCAAGCGAGTAAAGGATAAAGCGATTTCATTGTGTTGCAGGGCTTCTGGGATGATCAACTTACTCTTGTGGGAATTCGACACGCGCATTTTACTCTGTTATGTACAATCAAGGGAGTTTCTTTCGGTGCAGCTGATGGTGCGGTGGAGTCACGTAGCAGGCGGGTTACAACGGCAGCTTGTTTGGATGACATGTCATGATTCTGACCGGGGATGCTTTTATATTGCCACTAGTTGACGCATTATAGGCCTTGTAAACTAGCAGATCCCCTGGCGAGAACATACCATACCTTCTAGACTCGGCAAAGAACATCTGTGGCTGTAGCGACGCTTTGTGTCTTGACGGTTATCTGTCGTGCAACAAGTCGGAAATCCATCACTGCTGGCGGTAGAAGGATATTCAACTGCTTCTGAATATCCGCGACAACTGCAACCTATTATTGAGTAATCGGGGAAGCGAGGGGTTTATGGCGAGGATTCGGGGAGGGGCGACAAGGCTGGAAGACCCGGAAGAACCATGATTGGGGATGGAAGATGCAAGCTGCATGCACATGAGGAGGGGAGAGCAGGTGGTCCCGCTAGATGAGGGAAAGAAGTGCGGAGGAGCTGCAGAATCAAGCTTATCAAGCTGAGGTGATTAGTTTACTTCGCCGGTGGAGTTGCTGACCCAGAGATTGGAGACGCCGGCGAAAGGATGGGATCCAGAAGAGTAAGTGTATGCGAAGAGGGGCTGCCCGAGCACCGCCGCGTCTCCCATTCGCTCTTCCATCCTTCGCTGGCGGGGATGCTTCATCCGGCTTCCCATCAACCAACTAATCCCCCTCGACCCTCTCCTTCAGCTTCGTCCCATACATAAAATCTTCCCCTCAATGCCCTTCTCCTCCTCCTTCCCCGCTCCCTTTCGCTGTCTTTCCTTCTCCTCTCTGCGGCTGCGTGGTGTGTCTTTCTCCCGTCTGCCAGTTGTTCCTTTCTCCCCTCATCGTCATCACTTCCATAGCTCGTCCATCACAATGAGCGATCTGTCCGTGCAGCTGACAGCCCCGAATGGGCGCACATACGCCCAGCCGGTTGGTTTGTTCATCAACAATGAATTTGTCGCTTCCAAGTCCGGCGAGAAGTTCGCCACCATCAACCCTTCGTACGTGACCTCCCAATCCTAGTATCTTTCTTGGATCTGCAGCTGACCAGTGCTAGAAATGAAGCGGAAATCACCTCGGTCTATGCTGCGGGTGAAGAAGACGTGGATATTGCTGTGAAGGCTGCCCGGAAAGCCCTCAACCACCCGTCATGGAAGTTGTTGCCTCCGACTGAACGGGGCACCCTGATGTTGAAGCTGGCCGACTTGGTCGAGCAGCACAAGGAGACGCTTGCCACCATTGAAACGTGGGACAATGGTAGGGAGCCTCGCAATTTTCTCAAAGGCGATCGATCATCATGTACTGATTCTCTCCAGGCAAGCCATACTCCGTTTCGTTGAACGATGACCTGGGAGAGGTTGTTGGCTGCCTCCGGTACTATGCTGGATACGCCGACAAGGTCCATGGTCAGACTATTAGCACCACCCCGGCCAAGTTTGCCTATACTCTTCGTCAGCCAATTGGTGTCGTGGGTCAGATTATCCCCTGGAACTTCCCTCTCGCGATGGCTGCCTGGAAGTTGGGTCCTGCCTTGGCCTGCGGAAACACCGTGGTTCTGAAACCGGCTGAGCAGACTCCGCTCAGTGTTCTCTATCTTGCCAACCTCATCAAGGAGGCCGGTTTCCCGCCAGGTGTTGTCAACATCCTGAACGGCCTTGGACGCGTAGCTGGAAGTGCGCTCGTGACCCACCCCGGGGTGGACAAGGTTGCCTTCACAGGTTCGACGTTGACTGGCCGCGAAGTTATGAAGTTGGCTGCAGGCACCCTGAAGAACATTACGCTCGAGACAGGTGGCAAATCTCCCCTGGTCGTCTTCAGTGATGCCGATATCGACCAGGCTGCCAAGTGGGCGCATGCGGGTATCATGTACAACCAAGGACAGGTTTGCACCGCCACCTCTCGTATCCTGGTGCACGAGTCCGTCTATGACAAGTTCGTGGCGCTCTTCAAGGAAGCCGTGGCCAACACCAGCAAGGTGGGCGATCCCTTTGCCGACGACACCTTCCAGGGTCCCCAGGTCACCAAGGCCCAATACGACCGCGTGCTCTCCTATATCGAAGCTGGAAAGTCCGAAGGAGCGACCCTGGTGGCCGGTGGCGAGCCGTTCAAGAACGTCGGCGACGGCAAGGGTTTCTTTATCGCGCCCACCATCTTCACCAACGTCAAGGATAACATGCGGATCTACCGGGAGGAGGTTTTCGGACCATTTGTCGTGATTTCCAGCTTCTCAGAGGAGGACGAGGCTGTGAGACGGGCCAACGATACGACCTATGGACTGGGCGCTGCCCTGTTCACCAAGGACATTGAGCGTGCACACCGGGTTGCGTCGGAGATCGAAGCGGGCATGGTCTGGATCAACAGCAGCAACGACAGCGATATCCGGGTGCCTTTCGGGGGTGTGAAGCAGAGCGGAATTGGGCGCGAACTTGGCGAGGCCGGTCTGGAGGCCTACTCACAGATCAAAGCGGTCCATGTCAACTTGGGAACGAAGCTGTAGGCGAGCGCAAGTGATGGCGAATGAATTGCAACCGTGATCTGTGGGACGAGCCTGGTAGGACGAACACATACACATGCATCCGATGGACCGTTGTGTTGATGGCGATGCATGAAGGAAAAGAGAGATGCTATGTGGCTCTGCGACATTGGCTGCACGTCGTGTACCCGATGACTGACATAAAGTTGGTGTGTTGTTGCCAACTTGACTATACCCTGAACTGACGAAAAAAAATAAAAATTGTACCATAATTCGACCATGTCAACTGGCAGGCAGGCTACGTGAATTTGAGCCTGAGTGATCTTTCACATTCCCCTTTTAAGCCGTAGTGTAGCACCCAACACACCACAAACAAACCCTTTTTAGCCTAAAGGACAAGCCCAAACGTTACACATCCAGATACCAGATCTCACAACATATATACCAAGGACCAAGCACTCGCTTACCTGTCTCCATACAGTACCAACGAACTCATACCCACATCAACATCAACCTGCACGTCCATCCATATGCACATAAGTAAATACCATGCACATCACCCAACAACCAAGGCACTTACCAAACCCAACCACTTCAACCAGTCATCAGATGTTAAGACAAACAAAGCAAAACCCAACAGTCAAAATCCAAATCCAGTTTCAAACTCATACCCTGCAATCAATCAATCAGTCAATCAACTGAAATTGTCACCTTATCCCCCGCGCCCAGACCCAAAACAAACCCTTTAGAAGCAGAAAGCATGGGTACCTGACCTGACTTACCACATATACTCTTACCTACTTTGCTGGCTCACTTACATTGCTTTATAGCATCCCAAAGATGAAACAGGGATATCAAAGCGATTGGACGAGAGACAAAAAACCAAAGTGAAATACAGTTGGGATAGAAATTGCGCTTGCTTTGCTTACATGTAAGTATTTTAAATCGTTGGCTTAAGGTGACTTGCAAGTGTTGGGGAAGTAAGGGGGGTAAGTGGGTGGTTTCTTGGCTGCTGAGAGTTTTGTACGTGCATGTAGTACTGCCACAGTAGTTGAAGTACTTGGTAAGTAAGTAGAGTTTATATGTGAGTTGTAGTATGTATGAAGTATGTAGGATGTAAGTGACAACTCAGCCAGTGCTTCATGCATATACATGTACATACAAGTAGGTTTTGTGGAATATCAGTCTAGATGATAATTAATTGTCAAGCATTATAATAAAACAAAGAAAGTAGGTTTGGAATGGCGCTGGGGGAGAGTGTAGTAGTAAGAGATTGTGGGAGTGACATACATATTATATGTGGTATGTGCGTTTGCTGCATGTCGGTAGATATCCATTCCCCAACTTACTTGCATTGCATGCGTGCAGGATTAGTATATTCTTTGGGGTTGATTTGGATTGATCGGTTGTAGAGTCTGATTGCATTTTCATAATTTATGAATAAAGATAATTAATATCTGGATTTTGAGGTGGGTTGAGCTATTTGGTGAGTAGGTCCTGATTTCATGGACATGTTATTTAATATATGTAAATATATTTTTCAGTCCGACATAGTAGTACTCTGAATAACTTAATAAAATGATTCAAGTCTAAAGGCAAATTGTACATGCAAGAATACTATTAAATATATATTTATATATCCTACTACATAACTACTTACCACAATAATGACTATCCATCATCTCAATTGGACTTATACCAACAACACCCCGCGCCTAACCACATCAGGAAACACAATGCTCGCTTCGAGCTTCTCCTTCTATCTGCATGATAATCTGCATACCACAACATACAACTGACATGACACACAGTAGAAGCTTTCAGTCAAACAGCAAACAGAACTTAACCCAACCAACCACAGAATTAGAAGCAACTTGAAGAATATCTTCCGATGAGAACCCCCAAAGAAACTCTCAAGCCAATTTATGCATGTTTCATCTCGAACAAGTTCATGCCGTTTGATTTGTAATACCTCTAACATAACTTGCTTACTGCACTGTGTAAGTTGTTTGTGTATGCTGCATGAAAGCTACATACACACGTACATATATGTATGTGTGTTTGAGTGGCGTGGTTGATTGATTAATTGATTGATTGATTAATTGATTGATTGATTGTTTGTTTGTTTGCTTGTTGGGAGTTGAAGAATGAAGTTTCCACTATTATTACTGGGTTTGTCTATTTATTATTAGTAGTAGATAGTAGTAGTAGTCTATTATTTACTGCGGGTAGATACATGCTAAACACTATACCAAGCAAACTGATAACTGTTAGTTACTTTAGCTGCTAACTATTAAGTTTATACTAAGCCTCGGTATTAGGTCATAATCAATGACCGATATATACCCACCAACAACATGGATGATGAACACTAACTAGGCCAAGTATCATACTTCATAGTAGCATAGCAAACACAATTAATTAAACTCAAACAGTTGTCTGTTCAACCCACACATAACTTTCAGTACATACCTGTTTACTTACTACCTCAGGATAAACTCGCACCTAGTTGTCACTACTACTCAGCAACTTCAGCAACTCCCACCGACACTAATGCCAACACACAGCAAGCACCACACACCTCCCCCTCAACCTAATGCAAGAAATACCCAAAAAAGCCACATACATAAAGCCAATACCCAATGAGCATCAGCCAAGCGTCAAATATTTGTTGAATTCACGTGTCCGTGCATCGTCATTGGTAGAGAGGGGATGCCATGTGCAGGTTAGGTACCTACCAGGGTAAACTACTAGTAGAGGAGATAGGCAGAAGGGAGGATTTGGTTTCTGGGCTGGCTGGCTGGCTGGGCTAGCTAGCTGCATTGCGAACGTAAGAGCCATGTGTTGTGACTACTGTCGTGGCGGATTGCGACTGGGACTGGACTGGAACTGGGGTCGGGCTTACAGGAATTACTTTACTTTACTTTACTCTTACTAGTAGGTGGTTAGCTGGGGTGGGAGCATGCTGGGCATGGGTTTGTCGGAGTTGCTGGCTCCGGGGAGAAGGAAGAGAGAGAAAGGATGGGGGGTTGTCTGGCTGATCAGGGTTGATCCTAGGTTGTAAGTGGTCTCCCCCAGTCGCCACATGAGATGGATAGCTCAGACACTTGCATACACAGTCTGTTAGTCTCTCTCGTTCTCCCTCTTTCTCTCTTTGTTCAGAGTCTCCTCAACCTGGTAAAGGTACTTGATAGTAGTTAATATGTAACTTTCCTGCTGGGTGAGGGTAAGGGAAATACCATACATACGGTAACCGAGACCCCAAACATACCATACATACATACATACCATACCAACAGGGCCCCCCGTACCTGCACCCGCCATGTAAAGTTACATTGTCCTGCATGAAGAATCGATCATGTGAGGGCTGCCTAGGCCTCGCGCCGTGCGGCCCCATCGCTGCTCCTCGCCGCCTGCAATCGCACCGCGCGCGGAGAGAACTAAATCTGGACACACTTGCATACATAAGTACATCCATCTTCAATCTCAACATGCCATGCGGCATCACACCCCCTCCTTCCTCCTTCCTCCTTCTTTTCCCCCCCTCTCCCCTCTCTTCAATGTGACCACTCACTTTACAACGGTCGGGGATATCCCCTCCCAAAGCCCGCGCGCCGGCTCTTTGCCCACAGCCCACTACCCACCTACCTTACCCACTGGCTAGAGTCTTCCAGCTACCGATATGACCGACATGACACGCCGCATCCAGTCCGCTGCGTACACCGCATTTTTCGCGGACACATTGCTGGTTTGAGTGATCCACCGAACATTGGCTCGAATATCGGTCGTGTTTGCCTCCTGCAGGTACTGTCTGCCCGCCCAACTGATGCATCACCGTTGAGCTGGTCGAATGCTTTCTCCCCCCGCCGGGCTACGATGGATGACCTATTAAGGTTGTGTGGCCGACTCCGTCCGTTCGTATATCTGCACCGTCGATGGCCCAATGTTGGGCCGTCCGACCGTCAATCAATGCAGCGTCGCGGATTGTGGCCAAACGCCCCCCATCAACCGACCGCGACTTTATCACCCTCTTTTACTTCTTTCGTACATGATTAGCATTATGACGACGATCACCCCAGATAGACGGAGATCAAGGTCACTTCCGTTGTTAAGTAGCCGGCGTGAAGGCTCGCTCGTCAATAGCCATGTTGCTAGACCGCCTGGATGGGGGCAGTCACAAAGTCTCAAGTCTGTGCTTGCAACTCTCTCACTAAGACAGTTAGAGTAACCCGGTCTAGCCAGCAAAAGCAACGTAAGTCGGCCAAACCATAGGCGAGGATCCTGCCTAGCGTTGGCGCAGTCCCGAAGGAATTGCAATCTAGGAACATCGTAGCTGCTCCTTTACTATCCATCTCTCTCTGACTCTTCTTTTTTTTTTTTTTTTTTTTTTTTTTTTTTTGCTTTTTTTGGGTCTCCCTTTTCCCTTTTATTTCTTTTTCTTGCTTTGACTTAATGCCTTTTCTTGGCACGACACACAATGTAGAATGTAACTAGTCGCGACCTTTCGATGAGGTAGGTCTACTACCAGTAAGATCCAATTTTTAGGGAATATTGGGTGGTCAGTGCAGGGGAGCTGTCGTTTGTAACGGCTGTAAGTCAGAAGGCTGGCCTCCAACTGGTAGGGAAATCTTCCACATCATTCCGAAATTTGGGACCCTGGGCGGATATGCCGTGTCTGCATCCAAGGAACGCTTTTAGATCCGGGACTCACATTGCTTGATCCTGCTCTGTCGCGCAGCTTGCTTTAAGCCCTAAACTAACCGCTACTAGCTGTCGCCATATTTTCCAGACTGCCACAATGCTCCAGGGAGACCCCCCCCGGGTGCATTCCTATTTGTCCGTAACATCGCCCCGTATGTGATTTTACTCCACCGCGACCCTTGTCTGGAACAAATGAGGCGGCACACGGGAAGCCTGCCGCACCCTGTCACTGACAGCACCAAGGCTGGCTGGCGTCATGGTGAGACTCCAATCAATTAGCCCGATCAAACTCATTCGCCGGTGGGTAACTGGGCTTCCTCTTCCTTCTCGTCTTTGCTTTTCCTGGACATTCATTCGATAAGTTTTCCCACGTTTGCTGTGACGAAACTGTTGGTCCAGATAGCTGATACCAGTTCACATGACAGGTGATAGTCAGCTTCATTGAGTGGAGTCGGGCCTGGATGGTGTGGGTTTCAATAATCGTATCCACCAAAAACCCGACGGTCTCAATAGTAAAAGGGCCATCGAGCCGGGTGTTTGGAATACTTTTCTGGGCCGTGAGATACACGGACATCCGATGAGACACTATGTCTATTTATTGGCACGACGAGCAGGAGGCCGAGCTTCAGCTGAAACCGACGCGGTTTGCTTAGTCCAGACCTGATTAGCACCTGTGGCACCTGGATTGGGCCACCCACCGGTGAAAGTACCGACTAACTTGACACGGAGCAATGGCCCGATGGGCAATGCCAGCTTGCCAGACTACCAGACTGCCAGTACGTGGATAGTAGACTAGCACCGTAACTCAGAGAAGCCACCCAGCTAGCCCCACTAGCCATGAGCTCCCTAACGCTAAGGTAGAATCAGAAAAGTGTTCGATGAGATTCGTGCGGGGGCGACTGGCGACTGGGCTTGGCAACCGAGGACAACGCCGAAAGCTGCCCATGAGACTTTCGACTATCGAATCTCTCTTTTGGGCTGAATTCCTCAGCACTCACACAACGGTTCCAGTCTCCAGCAACCGTCTGGTTTTAGCCGCCGCGCATATTCCTTAAACTGACTAGGCTGTCTCGACCCAGCAGAGTCCACGGCTGCTCCCGATCTGATCCCCATATCTGAACCACCAGTTCTGAGGGTTGCACATCAGCCTGCCGTCAAAATGTCCGGCTTCCAGTACCAAAAGTGGACGGTCTCTGAGGTATGGTATCTCACATTCATTTTTGAGTGAAGGCGACCGGCCGAAGGAGACAAGAATGGGGAAGCTAATGCTCGCACTGGTTTCTGTATGCAGCCGTATGTCGATGTACCGGGAACCTTATTGGAAGGACCGTTTCACGACAAGACCAAGAATGAGTTTCGCTTCGTCGATATCTGGGAGCAGAAACTATACGTTCTGGACCTGGCCAAAGGGCCCGACTCCCTGAAGATCATGGACACATCTGTGTCAATCGGGTATGTCGCTCCTAGCTAGAGTCCTTGGCCCACAGAATAATTACACCGTAAGCGGTGCCCAAAAAGACACTAATCTCATACTCCGAACAATATGTAGAGTAACCGCCAACATTGCGAATGCTGGAGATTCACGCGAGAACCAGATCGTCGTAGCCGCAAAACATGGATTCGCCCTGGTCGACCGCACCACGGGCGCACTGTCCTATATTCAGAAAGTGTGGGACGATCCGGCCAAGGAGCATAGGTAAGTCAATTATCTAGTTTCTTTGCCATCATCCTCGTGGGTCTGACTCATCGGGAACGTCATCAAAACAGAATGCGTTTCAACGATGGGGCCGTCGACAGCCACGGACGGTTCTGGGCTGGAGCCATGAACGATTCCAAGGTGCAGAACCCAGTCAACGAAGGTGTGATATTCAGGTTAGACCCGGACATGAAACTGCACCGCATGGTTGAACAGGTGACGATTCCCAACGGGATTGGCTGGAATCCTGCGGATGACACTATGTACCTGACCGACTCTCCCACCGGCAAGATTTACGCCTTTGATTTCGATGCTGAGACCGGAAACATCAGCAACCGAAGGGTGTTCTTTGACATTGGGGAGCCAAAAGAGCCGGATGGGTTTGCCATCGATGAGGAGGGGTGTATATGGAGTGCAATCTACGGTGGTGGGAAGGTGATTCGTATCTCGCCGGAGGGCAAGATCATTGGCGAGATAACTTTTCCCACCCGAAACATTACCTGTCCAGCTTTTGTGGGAACGGAACTCTTCATCACGACCGCCAAGGATGATACCAATGATGACCAGTTTCCGGAATCCGTCCGGTATGGAGGCCGGCTCTATAGAGTCGACGTCGGCATCAAGGGTAAGCCTAAGAATGAGTTTCGACTCGAAGGCAGCCCGTTATAGGTAGTATTCGATAGACTAGCGTAATTAGTTAACTGCTAAAGATAAGCCGATCTGACCGCTTGTCGAACTATCACCTTGAAAGGATTCACCTGTAGGAGTCTCTGGGCCGGAGCCGTATGGTCTGTATACCCATCTAGAGAGATCAACATAATCGTGCAAATGAGTCTCTGAGACACATCTTCCAACCAAAGTGTAAAGCCTGCCCAGAAGGAAAGCGAAGTCCGTTAGCCACAGGATTCGCACAGAGCTGAGGTGGAGCAATCAGGTACTTCTGCTTACAGTACAGAGTATGTTGTGAAACATTCTGGCATCATAGTTACATGCTGTAATAGACATGCCGGAGGCCATGATTGAACGTATATTCGCAGCAGCAGATACGTATCCTTGCAGTTGTCGTTCCTTCCGATGAAGAAGGATGAAAGACTGCCTTGGTCGTGCCGGAACCGGAGGATAAGTGAGAGGTCCGCGGATCGACGAACGGTGGATGCAGAGGTGTTGGCACTGGGACTTTTGGGGACCCCAAGTCAGCAGACCTGGAAGTGGCCTTTGAAAAGCAGTGCCTGTCGTCTCTCTTCTTTCTTTTTCCTCCTTCATTTTATTTATTTATTTTTTTTTATGTATGTATTTATTTATTCTGTCTTTTCGGGTGACTCCCCCAATTATGCTCTTCTGTTTCCTGCTCCTCTCTTTAGTAGAATTCAGTTACTCGAAGGTGAGTCTGTAGCCTGTAGGGAGTATGTATGCAAAATGATCATAAATCACAACCGAAAGGTAAATGAAGATACAACATAGAGGGTTGGGTTTGTTGTGGAAGGTGTTACTCGTCTTACCGCCACATTGCATGGGTGAAGTTACCAGTATCGAGCAAGTAGAAGGGATATGAATAAACTTGGCAGGTAAACATGGGCCTAGAATGATCTCAGTGGCTATTACTGGAGTAAGGTATATCCCTAAGACGGGAAAGGTACATTCTAGCATCTACTTATTGTGACATGACAAGAAGTAGGTTCAGTCATGCATTCACGCATATATTTAGTAGGTACAAAGTACGCCTCAGAGATGATTGATGCCTGAGGGTGAAACGGGCATCCAGGCCGCAGCGAGCAACAAACAAGTGTCAACCCATAATGCCATTATCCTCCTCCAGTCTATTCTTTCCAGGTCCTCTACAATGGCATCCAACTCACAGGATCTTTAGATCGCATGCAGTGTTCCTGCCCTATCCGGATTCTAACTTGATGATCGCTCGACTTCTTCCAGGATGGTGGGTGACAAGTGTGAAGCATGTTGCATGCATATGCCGCACATATGCGCTACGGCAATACCATCACTTACCCTAAGGCCTGGGATCTAGCCGGAGCTAGCCTTTCCATGTGAGCATACCGATAATTCTGATATCATTGCCGCCTGGTGGGTTAATGATAGGTACTTTATTAAGCTATGCAAAGGTGCAGGCAAACGGAGAGACTCGTGGATGGACTGGAGCCACTTGGCTATGTATAGATATTTTCTTTTCTTTTCCGCTCTTTTTGTTGCTTTTCTTCTCTGCAGGGTGATGGTACTTTACTGACTTTCCTGACTGTACACTTACTATACATGATTTCTAAGTACGGATGTTGGTATGCATATCCTTACGTACATAAGAATACCAGCTAAGCGACGCAGGGCCAGCGGTTCGAAAGTACGGAGGGCACAAAGTGGATACCTTCCGATGCGCAGATTTGCTGCCTGTGTACTCCGTAGCTGAGATCTGGACCCGTAAGCTATGGAAGTTACAATATCAAGACGAGATTCGAACATTTCTCGAAGCAGGGAGGGAAAAGATAGATAATATCAATTAGTACAGGAAGAGACACAAACTACTATGATAGCCGTTGAGAATGAGCTGATAGACGGCTACAGCGGCACAAAAAAAAAAAAAAAAAAAAAAAAAAGGTGAATCACAACTTAGAAATGACAGTCCATGAGGAAGCAAATAATGAGGCAAAGGAGGGTGGGGGTGGAAAAGAAGGCTTGGTGAGGAGAAAAAATAAAATAAAGGAAAAGAAAATGAAAAGTTTTGGAGGAAAAAGCAACGTAGGAGGAGACAATACCATTCACTGCAGGTTCTGTGGCGATCGAAAATGGGCTTGTTATTATTGCTAGGATCGAATGGCGTCGTGATTGATAAGTACTCGACATAATAATTCATCTTCACCTTCCTCCTTGGGTAAGATACACTTCCTTCGCAGGATTGTGAAGGAAGGCAGGTCAGATGGCCGAGGGTGCCGTGTTCGCAAGCTTCTCTCCCCCTTGGTTCGAATTCCAACATTCGAGAATTCACACCGAAGCCACCTTATTCCCCCCAAACCATCCTTTTCCGACGCCTTGCCTCAAAATTCTTTCCTGGAGCATGGTCTAAATTGATAACCGTCAATAGCACGCAACCAGGAACCACTCCTCTGGGAAAAGCCCCCCTCTCCTCTCCTCCGACTAAAACATGGGCTAACGCACGAACTAATGCAGCTTCTCTCACACTTCGTCCCCGTTTCCACTTCCGCCTGCGTCCCCGTGGTCTTCCCCGGCCTAGTGCCTTCTAGTAGCACAAAGCGGTGCCGGGTTGGGCGATGATCTAGCCTAGGGCAGGAATTAAAACAACAAACAGAAGGAAAATGACAATCAACAGTCGCCGGGATTCAACTTCCGTGGCAGAGGTGACTACTACTTAGCAACCAATTGAATCCCTTATGGATAGCATTATGCAGTTCATTTCCAGGGGAAACAATGAATGAAAAGAGACACACGAATGAGAAGCGGAGAATGATTCCGATCCCGACCGCTGGCCTGACTGGCGTCTGTTACCTATCAGTCTCATCATCCCATGCCTGGTCCCGTCAAGCCGCCACGATGGATGAATCAAATGAGGACGGAACACCTCGACTCCACTTCCCGCACATATTAATCAGGTAACGTGTGTACCTCCTCTGCCATAGAGAGAAGAGCTAGATAGCAGGTAGCTGCTAGTGCTACCGCCAACCTTCCACTAAATCGCACGTAGTTTCGCACGAATTGGCTCACCATCTGAAGACCGAGTTGGCGTGACCCGCAGTTGGCTAGAAGAGGCTTCCAGAACCGATGTGCCGCCCGCATAACCAAAAAAAAATTTACACTATACCGACACGGTGGACATCACCCTTACTCCGCGGCAACACCATCCTCCGCCGTCTTTTCCATGACCAAATGATGGGCAGTAGTTATGATTTGTTCGATAAGGATAAGGGAGATACGAATGCAATCGAGTCAATCTTGTTTGCCGTGGCTAGCGAGGTTACCGCCTGTCCGTGGGGTTTCAGAGCGAACCATCCACATCCAGCCTGTGAAATGAAATACTCCAGTAACTAGCGGAGGCATTTAATACTCCGTAGCAGGGGGGAGTCCCCAATTCAGCTGGGTGCGCCAGCTAGACGAAGCAACAGTCCCTTTGAGGTAGCACAGAGGGGGGGCCCGCCCACTAAGGATGAAGGAGGGGCCACCAATTTTCCTGCTACTGGCCAATGGCGGCCTTTGGATCGGCTAGATCGCAGCGAAATTTCCCAAGCTCACTGCATGTAATTCGCTACTCTCTGCAGAAGCATGGAGCTCACCGATCCTTACCGACATATGTACTTGACAGATCTACAGGACTCTCTTTTGCTACTTTACTCTATTTTGTGCTCCTTTGCCTTATCCCAGTGGTCATTATTTTCTAAATTTCTTATCTTCTGCCTGATTTTCTCTTGCGGTCCCACTTCTCAGTTCCCAAAAGTACAAGCATCGTGTCTCAATCTCATGTATGCAGCACAGAGATCAGGAGATCCATCCCAACCAGCATTCTTCAAGCCCCAAAGCATAGGAGATACTACCACAGATAGTACGATGATCGTGAAATGGTCGAAATGGAAAGAGAAGCAAGTGGGAGCCACCTGACATTAACGGATCGCGGCAATCCGGACTAGCTCGGCCACCAATGTTTTCTGAACTTAGTGGCCTGGTCCCCATGGTGCAAGCTTCAGAGACTCCATTATATTCCACCAATCCAGCCCAGACGCCCTTCTATTATAGTAGTCGGCTTCCGCCTGCAGCACCCAAGAGTTCATGCTGGGTTACCCTAGCATTTGGAGCTTCACGGCGGGAATCCAGAGGATATTACCTGCACTCGTTGCATAGGTTTGGGCTGTGTTGCAGCCTGCAAGTGGATGTCTCCTTGACCCGGTGACTTCTAACATCAGACACAGTCCGAGATCTCTCCTCGAGACCAGGAGGAAGCTGACCAGCAAGGCAGTCGTAATGCTAACATTTTCTCTATGAGTATGATGCCGATAGACTAAGGTAGGTGAGATACATTTATGTCTCAACGAAGCTTGCGGGATATATGGTAAGTCCTATCTATTGCACTTTGCCTCTGAAGTGTTTACGGAGCGATTGATGCCCGATGACGTAGCTGAAACACCACTGTTTCCCTTTGGCTTTTGGGCCGACCTCGCTGGACACCAAAGTCCGAATGAAAACACAAAGCATCCTTCGTGGACCACTCAGATGGCAGTAAGATGATGACGAGCCAGTCTTTCCGATGATCTGTCTGCTTTGTTGCCTGCGTGCAACGAATGGAGATCCTGACAGCCCACAGACCCAGTTTTTAGAGACTCTGCTAAGCCACCAGAAAGGAATCCGTTGAATTGGGACAAAAAAGGTCACCAAACAAGTCCATTAAGACTCCCAGTAGTAAGGAACTGTCGACCTCGAGGTAAGGGGGAAACGGACACAGCACCGCCGAGGTGTGTACTGAAGGATGGCAATCTGAGAATTGGAAAGGTGAGAAGCAACGGTGATCAGCAGCTGACATGGGAACGACGACGGTCACCCGTCTGTCATCCACATTTTTGGGGGGGAGGAAGGCAAAAGCATGTTGCCCGCATGCATGCAAGACATCGTGATTTGGGCGTCCTGAGTGGGAGAAGCGAGGCCATCCGCCCCATCTGCCGATGCGAACTAGACGAGGGCCTTGTTTTAGCTTCTTAGGAGGAATTGGCACGGCAGCTACTCTGGGGCTAAGGCATCTAGTCTTAGGTAGATGGGCAGGAAGACCCGTCCGGATAAGCGTCGCCTGGAGGGTGAACGAGGGTCTAAAACAGCCGGCAACACAAAGCCACGACATGGTTTCATTCAGAGTTGAGGCTAGCCAGATGTTTAGCTACTTGCTTTTCCCTTTTCATGATTTTAGTTCTGGTGTTTTGTTTTTTTTTTTTTTTTTCGGTTTTTCACCATTTTTCCCTTTTCTTCTTCCCTCGAAAATATTCCTTTTTCTTTCTCGCTACTTTCGGTCAAGACTCCGTCAGTTCTGGCTTTCATTTCACCTTGGGGGTGGATGTATTCCCTAACTGGTACAAGTCCATTTGTTCGACCCAGCCATGTCACTCGTGCAACAAACTATCTCGTGAACGATGATCATCTAACTTAGCTAACATGATATAGTTGAGGCTGCTGGGGGCCGCGAGCGACATCTGAAGTCTATCAGTATTGAGATGTGGGCTGGCAAGTGAAATCCGTGGAGACGAATTGCGAAGCGCCAGAACCTTGACCAGTATTAGTTTGAGATCGTGATAAGGCAGGATTGAAGGCGAAACCCTTCCGAAAAAGACCGGTGACTTAGTCATAGCTATTAGAGTGGCCTGATTTTACGCTTAGAGGCTCTGTATAAGCTACTACTGTCTAGCAGATAGTAGCTATGGAGTCGGTGGTTGAATATGCTCTGATAGTGAGGAATGGCACATCAAGGCGGTAAGTGCACTCGGGAAGTGTGTATGATTTTAGTATGGTGTAAGTAACGGGAAAAGATACCTTGAGTATACCTCACGGGTACCGTAAGGAACCCGACACGGCTTGATATCCGGCTGAATCGGTCAGTATCGGTAAAGTACCAGGCAGGTATTCCAGGGCCTCCACTGATCCATAGTGCTGGCGCGCCCAGTTAAGCGCTCCGGTTCACCTGCACCTTTTCCCCAGCCCCAAGGCCGGTGTTAGTTGCCTCTAGTGACCTCACTAGCTCGTTGTTAGCGGATTACATTTGTTGGCCAGGTAGTTAGTAGTTTTACTGACATACCTGGGATTTTGTCTGTCTGTCTGTCTCTCTGTCTGTCTGCCTGCCTGCCTAGTAATTAATGCACGCTTCGCTCGGCCAGCTGGGGCTGTGAAAGGATCCCGTGGGATCCCTATCCACTGCCCAGAAAACTAATAGCTCAATCCCGAGGGCGCTCGTAGGTTTTCCTGCTTCGGCAGGTAAAGGAAAGTTCCAAGATGGCCAACTCACTTGGGATGTGGGTTGAGTGTGTGAATGGTTTGTCTACAAGTAGTCTACTAGGTATGGAGTCCCTTCCCTATAGCACCCCCCAAATTTTTGATAGTGCAGTAAGCTAAGTTATACTTTGCGAGAGATTATTTTCCCAATTTAATCGTACCCACGTTCGTCAGCGGTTATTCTGGACAAGATGATGGATGAAGATGATGATCCACTACTATTTACTGAATAGAGACCCATTCCTCTTCGTGACTAGTTAACTCCTACCCAACAACTATATTGGGAACAGTTTCCCAGCCCAGCCCCAGTGCAGTGAGATTCCGTCACCCCCGAGCTCATTCATGGCGTTGACTTGCCTCCACTAGCCCCTCTACCTCTCTTTCTCTGTCTCTTTTCTTACTTAACTTGGTACTTTTGGCCACCGGGTACCATCATTCAAGTCTACCTAATCTAGGTATGCATCTGCATGTATGTCCGTATCACCCTGCCAAGTACGAGTCAGGTCCGAGGTCGAACTTATCAACAAGTACGTATTTTTGGGTTCTAGGTCGGTAGTAAGTAGATTAGGTGTCTCGATGTGGGCGCGATAGATCAATAATAATACAGACGATAAATTATAATAATATAATAATAACAATAACTATATATTCATGAGAATGGGCTGCAGGTAGTCCATTTCTGCCAAGCAGGCATGGGTTAAGCCAGGCTGTCGGGGGGGGAGGAAGGGAAGGGAAACTGAGTCTCCACGTAAGTATGACTGAGATGTATGTCGAATGTAAGTACCTCTGACCGGAAGGAGGTTATGGCGAGGTACTTGGTATGTATGTAAGCTGTATGTCGTATGTATGTAAGAAAGCAACACCATGTCGGTATGGATACCTGCCACTGGGGTGACCTCGAAACTCTTTTCCTACTTTAGTTACACTTTGCCATCTTGCTTGCGTTCTTCCCCAAGCATGCCGGTCGTGCTGTGCTCTCTTGATTCTTGATTCTTGTTCCTTTCATTTGGGGTTCTTGAGTAGTCCTCCATTTTTGGTTTTTCACCCTTTTTTTTTTTTTTCCTTCCGTCTCTTTTACTCTCATTGTTGTGACATGCGCGATCCGCCCAATGCAAGTCGGCTTCGGGTCCTTGTCTTAGTTGTCTCCTCTTCCCACGTCTCTGGGTTCACTCATGGGGTCCCACCCACTCTTGTTTTTCGCGCCCCCGCCCTCTCATCCCAGCAATCAGTGCTCTCTTTCCTATTTTATTTTTTTTATTTTTTTTTTTTCTTCTCCTCTCTTTGCTTTTTGATCGATTAGAATTTATTTTTTTTGTTTTTTTCTTTTCTTATTTTTCAATTTTTTTTTATTATTCTGATTTCCGATTAATCCATCTTTATTTTATTTTATTTTCACTGTCGATTTTGTTTCACACCGCCGAATGATGCTGTCAACAACGTTCGACCTACTTTACGATCGTCTCTGCTCCTATAGGAAAGCTGGCCGCGAGCAATAATAAGTAATCATGCCTAGAGGAAATAATCAGAATAACTAATCCTCATCATAAATCATCATCATTCCTGGACAGTCTGGCTTGAGACTTCTTCCTTTCTTGTCGTTTCTTCCAACTGTCACTTCCCTGTCCCTTCTGACCCTCCATCCTATCCATCTTCCTCTTCATCTTTTCTTCCTCTTTGCTCTCCCATATTCCGTATTATTCATTCATCGTCATAGATAATCTGTATTTCTTTCATCATCTGCTGCCCTTCATCTCCATCTAAAGAAAACATCCATCCTTCTTGTCAGTGCGATCTGCACGGTTGCCAATTTGCCATACTACCTACGACTACTACATCCGGTATACTGCTGGTCACTATCGTGTAGTACTTACTTCTTTCTCTGTCTTTTCTGCAACCAACAAAATCCTCCAAGTCGGGAACAAGCAGCACCACGGGTGTATGTTATCGAGGTTTCACTTCTTCCCTTGAAGCAAACCGGGTTTCTCCCACCTGGTCCTCTTTCTCCCTTTATTTTTTTTTATCTTCAAGTGGTTCCGTGGTTTTCCTTTCACCGTGGCTACCCTCGGGATCAGTGTGTTGGCGAGTCTTCCATACTCCCACCCGGTTCATTCCTCGCAACAATATCATTCGCTGCCAGGCTACCATTTTGCCCAACCCGCCGGCTCCCTCTCTCAGGCAGCTCTTCACGAGTCTCCAGCTCATCTGGAGAGAGAGGGGGCCCAGCAATGCCCTAGGTCGCTCCACCGATCTATCGAAAGAGAATCGGAGCATATGTCGTCCACCTTGACTGGCCCTTCCCCAGACGATGCACATCCAGCCGAGGACCACGGTACGTTTGGTAGAAAGCGGCCTCGCTCACACGATGACTCTGCATCTTCCGATGGACCGGACCCTGTGCGTCACCGGCCTCTTTCCTGGCAACCATCAGCTCCTGTGGAACCTTCCGTGAAATCTACTCAGCTTCGTTCCATCGGCGTTGAGTCGATTCTGAACCCACCGTCAAAAGCAGCAGTCGTTGCAGCAGAACCCGGTCGCGAAGGATTGGGGTCCCAGGTGCCGACTACTTCATCGTCACCATCCCATGCACGACTGCCCTCCTCCCCATCAGTCCATCTTCCCTCTCCCTCTGTTCACCCAGCAAAACGTCTCTCTGCATCTCCCGCTATGAAACACCATCAGGCTATTGCCCCTGCTTCTCCTTCTGCGCGTTTTGTTCCAACGGGAGGCGGCTACGCCCAGAGACTGGGTGTTTCACAGTCTCCTCTGGCTCACCCATCTCGTCTAGCCTCTTATTCAGCAGCTCCAGGCTCTCCCCTATCCGTTGATCCATTCCCTGGGCAGTCAGTATCGACATCCACGCATCCTGCCCCGGCTCCAGTCTCCATGCATTCGACTCCAACTTTCCACAGCCGTCGGACAAGCGCCAACCCCACACCTGCTCCCAGCTCTCAGGAAACAAGCCCTACAACCCCCGTCTCTGCTTACAGTCAGCTCGGGCGGTCATCTCCAGCAGTATCTGCTGCGCCAATGCAGCAAACTACACCCTCTTTCCTCAATGCAACCGCGTACGGATCCAGTGAGCCCGCCACTCGCTTGCCTTCAGTAATGGCGGGACCAAGATCTACGGGTGAAGAAGCGGCTACTGCGGGAGCCCCGCCAGAGAATCCTCCTTATCCTGGCATGATTCCTTGCATTCTAGACCTGAAATCAGGGTCTTCTAGTCAGGCAGAGAAACGGAAGGCGAACAGCGATGCATCGAGGAGGTTCCGGAATCGGAAGAGAAACGAAATGCAGCTGGAGCAAAAGATTGCCGGGCAACTGGAAGAGATCCAGAAGAAAACTGAAGAGTTGAAAAGGCGGGACGATCAAATCCGATCTCTGATGCAGGAACGAGATTTCTATCGCTCTGAGAGGGATTTCTTCCGTGAACACGTCTCCCGCTTAGTGCCTACAGGTCAGCTTCCGGCCAGGCCAGCATCCCCACTTACCCTACGACCGCCCTTCGAGTCCACCGCCTCTGAGCGCGAGGCCACATGGCATGCCTCCGAGGCCAGAAAAATGGTCGAGAACACTTCTGGAAGTGGAAAGCTGGCCCCAGCGCCATCTCACCTGATGGCCGGTTCGTCAACCAGGCCGCCCGTGACGTGGTCGACCGCTCCGACTTCGTATCCGGCAGCCCACGTTGAGCGAAGTATGCTGCCCGACGAACAGCAAGCAAGATCATTGCCTCAGTTCCCTGGACAATGGGCGCGAAACTCCTAAATGAGATGAATAGCAAACGTGAACATCGGGCGCCTAATCTGGCTTTGAAATCTCGGGTATCAGATTCCTCTATGGTACTTCTAGCGGCTCGCAGGGAGGGCTACTAATGCCAGCGCGACACGCTTTCTCGAGATATCGTCATTTCTCATTTTTCCCTTCTTGTCATGTAATCGACCTTTGTGTGCCCTTGCACATCGGGGGACTGAGAGCCATAAAAGTTCCTAAAAGGCTTGTTTTCTTTATCCGCCGGAGGCTAAGTCATCTTAAGCAATGGGGAAAAGCTCTCTGCACACAGTTTGTGTGATCAGCATATGAAATAGGTGTATGGACGGGTGGTATTTTGAAAGGTGTGGCTTTGTCCTTTCCTCTTGTTTGTCTTTCCATGATCGGGTATTCTCATGCAACTTGTCTACCTTATACATTTATCGTACACATTTACTCAATTATGTCGCCCTTGATTTTTTGTTCCTTGTTTATTCAGACGTTGGGTGGCGTTGGGTTTCTCTGCTTCGCTTTACCATGAGTTAAACGGCCTGCACGGTGGACTTTTGAAGATACTCCTTGCTGCATGCAGCATTGTCAGCAAATGCATTGCTTTGAATGATTTTGTGTTCTCGCGTTGGACCATAGACGCTGCCATTATCTGACTTTTAATGAGCGAGGGCGAAGTTTATCATTCAACGTTCTGTTCTTTGTGGATTTGTCCACGTCCTTTCGGACTTTTTGACGCAGCGTTATAGACTGTATAGCATATTCAGGGATCAATTGACGACGCATGCACTCGAGAATCTTCAGCCATGGAAAGCGTTCTGTAGATCTTTGGTAAGAGAATCGATGGCAGCCTAGGGCATCCAGGCACCTTTTCCCAAAGGGGAACGTCCACCCGTCCACGTGCCCGGTTCAGCCAATCAGGGCATCCCACGGCATGTGTTGGATCAGTGATCAGCTCGAATGCAATATAATGAAGATGCAACCAACACCATCTGCTGGGCTTCTCTCGAGAAAGCCCCTCCACTTCTCACACTAGATATATCCGGCCCGCGTCGACTTCCCGTTCCATTCGGCCTCGTCCGCTGAAGATCCCTCCCACTGCTGCACGTGGGCCACCATTGTGAACTTCTAACCTGAACTGGTAGAGTATCACACACCATGCCGAGCGGGGATGAAGGGGTTATATGAGGACCGGCTGGTCCGGTGCAATGGCCATCGCCATCAATTGCTGCTGTGCAAGAAATTTCTCCTCATAGGTATCATGGGTGTCTCTGCCGTTCTACTTCCTTTGTACCTCCTGTCCGGGTATGCTAATCATCCCTATCGGAGCCTGATATGGACCCTCCCCTTCCGAAGGCCCCCTGAAGCTTGGACTGTGTGGGACTATTGATCTGATCGCTGACAATCTGTGCACAGAGTCACCTCCGGACTGGCAGTCCCCGCCTCGAGAAATCAATCCACTTGCGATACGGTCGATCAGGGGTATCAATGCTTCTCGGAGACTTCGCATCTTTGGGGCCAATACGCGCCGTTCTTTTCTCTGGCAAACAAATCGGCCATCTCCCCTGATGTTCCTGCCGGATGCCATGTCACTTTCGCCCAGGTTCTCTCCCGCCATGGAGCACGGTATCCGACCGACTCCAAGGGCAAGAAATACTCCGCTCTCATCGAGGAGATCCAGCAGAACGCGACAACCTTCGAGGGGAAATATGCCTTCCTGAAGACATACAACTACAGCCTGGGCGCGGATGACCTGACTCCCTTCGGAGAGCAGGAGCTGGTCAACTCCGGCGTCAAGTTCTACCAGCGATACGAATCGCTCACAAGAAACATTGTCCCGTTCATCCGATCCTCAGGCTCCAGCCGCGTGATTGCCTCTGGCAATAAATTCATCGAGGGCTTCCAGAGCACTAAGCTGAAGGATCCTCGTGCCCAGCCCGGCCAATCGTCGCCCAAGATCGACGTGGTCATTTCAGAGGCCAGCACATCCAACAACACTCTCGATCCGGGCACCTGCACCGTTTTCGAAGATAGCGAATTGGCCGATGACATCGAAGCCAATTTCACCGCCACGTTCGTCCCCTCCATTCGTCAACGTCTGGAGAACGACTTGTCTGGCGTGTCTCTCACGGACACAGAAGTGACCTACCTCATGGACATGTGCTCCTTCGACACCATCTCCACCAGCACCGTCGACACCAAGCTGTCCCCCTTCTGTGACCTGTTCACCCATGAAGAATGGATCAACTACGACTACCTCCAGTCCCTGAACAAATACTACGGCCATGGCGCAGGTAACCCGCTCGGCCCGACCCAGGGCGTCGGCTACGCTAACGAGCTCATCGCCCGTCTCACCCACTCGCCTGTCCACGATGACACCAGCTCCAACCACACATTGGACTCCAACCCGGCTACTTTCCCGCTCAACTCCACTCTCTATGCGGACTTTTCGCATGATAACGGCATCATCTCTATCCTCTTTGCTTTGGGTCTGTACAACGGCACCAAGCCGCTGTCTTCCACGACCGCGGAGAATATCACCCAGACCGATGGGTTCTCATCTGCCTGGACGGTTCCTTTCGCGTCGCGCATGTACGTCGAGATGATGCAATGCCAGTCCGAGCAGGAGCCTTTGGTCCGTGTCTTGGTTAATGATCGTGTTGTTCCGCTGCATGGCTGTCCGGTTGATGCTTTGGGAAGATGTACGCGGGATAGCTTCGTGAAGGGGTTGAGCTTTGCCAGATCTGGCGGTGATTGGGGGGAGTGTTTCGCTTAGTGCATGATACTGACGCAGTTGGAATGTCACATATGAGATTACCCATCAATTACTTCGTGTATGCATATATCGAGAATTTTGATGATGACTACTCCGGTGGATATCTAGTACCCTCAACCATACAATCAAAACCTACTACAATCAAACCCAATTCCCTTCTATCCCTCATTCCACAACTATCCACACTCAACGCATAGCATTATACCCCCATGACAGGATCAAAAACAAACAATATTATACAAACCCCCCAATGCAATAACAACCGCAGTCCATACCTCATATAAATACAATATCCAATACACTCAACCCATCCCACTAACCACCCCTACTACTTACTTCTCCCCCTCCCCCTCCACCTTCCCAGAACCCGAAGTCAAAGTCGAAGGAGTAGCCGAAGCAGAAGACGACCTCTCCACCAACCTCTTCGGCCTCTTATCCCCATACGCTACAACAACAAACCCCACCCCCGTTAGCAAACACTCCCCCTCCCTAGAACAAAACAAAAAAGCCAAAGAAATGTGGAAAAAGGGATAACATACTCCTCTCATACAAACTCCACGACGTATACATCAGTATCGGCAATCCCACCATTACTGATATCCATCTATATAACCATACCCACGTTAATGATGAATTCCAACATAGAAGGATATAAAGAGATGATAGCAGTAAAACAGGGAAAGAAGGAGGAGGCAGAGGGTGACGTACCGTCTCGCGGCGACTTTATATTCTTTCGTTTGACGAATATCTTTAATTGCTCCTGCTCTTGCTCCTGCTGGACGTCCACGCGGTGGGATGGACGTCTGTTGTGGTTGGCGGTGATGGGGATCCATGTTCACTCTTGGTTTGGGGGTGGATGATGGTTGGGTGGGCATTTTATTTCTTTTATTTTTTTTTTTGGTTGGTTGGTTGGTTGGGTCACTTAGGGGAGTTGTTATTTGGAATCAATTAAGTGGATGAGTGAGTGATGTTAGGTGAGTGATTATTCGGATTGAAGATAGATTGGATATGAAATGATTGATGGGATGGATTGATGGATGGATGGAGGCGGAAAAGTCAGGTGGTTCGGGGATTTGTGTTTGTGCCTGAGGCATCTATATCCCATCTTCTCTAGACAATAGCTAAGTTGATTCCACGACAATGCATAATAGCCACGATGTGTATGTATTTATTTCATTTGTAAGTTATTTAAATTAACCCGCTGTGCTATTGCCTTGGCTATCCACCCAATTTCGAAGTTCGAGAATTAAAAGTCATCCTACAGTACAGAAAAAGTAAAACAGTGAAGGGGGAAAAAAGAAGAAACAACAAGATAATACAGCCCGTCCAGGTCCATTCTAGTTCTTCGAATGACCAAATAAGAAAACAAAAAATTGGGCAAGCAAGCAAAGCATATTCTAAACGGAACGCCAATAACTTCGCCTGCCTGTGGAATTAAGCGCTATGCACGAATGGCTCGAAAAACTTCCGTAACTCCGTAATTAGAGAGAGATATGAAATTAAGCTGACCATGAGGGAGTGATATGGAGGTGCTTTGTTGTATTGTCGATAAAGAGTGAGACGATCGTAGATCCCGATTTGGTTGCACTTCGATAGTAACAGCAGCTCCGGGATGATGTAGATGTAAATGTGAGTTCCACACAGAGTGCTGTTTACTTTGAGAGAGCAGTGAGAGATGTATGTGAAGCAGATGAACCATGACGAAGCGATCCAGACACACTTAGACTTCAGTGTACGGACGCTTCCGCGGGTTGATAGCGTATAGTTTGAGATGCCACGCGGAGCGCCGAGTAAGCGATAGAGATGAGAGATGCGTGTGTCATGAGGTAGCAGTGATGCCTTGATCCATCGAGCTATATATGAAGTGCAGTAAACCGTAATCGAGCGAGCTCAGATACTCAACGATCAGTTTGTAATCGGCTCTGGGTTGAGATGGAAATGAGTAGAGTGCCTCTAGAAGCCGAGTACATGATGCGAATGTGAGATGTGTATCGTCGAGCATCAGAGAAAGCATCCTCAATATCAGTCGGTAACGAACCTGCGGGTTGATATGGTAGTGAGATGCCACGCAGATTCGATACCAAGATGAGATTCGAGAGATATAAAGGAGCCATCGTATCGTGAACAAGCGAACCAAAGCATACTCCATGATCAGTCCGAACCGGATCTGCGGGTTGAGATGAATATGAGTTGCCACGCAGATCCGGTGACATATAAGAGAAATGAGAGATGTAAAACAGCCACTTTATCTTCATCAAGCATCAAAACACATTCCATGGTCAGTCTGTACGGTCTGCGGGTTGATATGTAAGAAAGGCGATGCCACGCAGATTCGAAACAGATTGAGAGATATGAGAGATTTGAACAGCCACTTTTTCTTCATAAAGCATCAAATCACACTCAATGGTCAGTCGGTACGGGTCTGCGGGTTGATGAGCAAGTTTCGATGCCACGCAGACCGCGCACATGCGATGTATAAAGCTAGACGAGTGTAGACTGACCATCGAGGAGCATCTCAGTTGGGTTGGCCGTTGGAATGGCCGTTAGGTTGACCGTTGGGCTGGCTATTGGGATCATCAGATTTGTCCGATGGAACGTTCCGTTTGCGTGCGTTGGCGCGACGAGCTCTCTGCTCAGCGTGATTCTGAAATTCGGCGATCAAGGCGGCTGCAGCACGGCGACGGGGACGTCCCCCAGGAGCTGTGTTGTAGTTTCGGGGCGGCGGTCCGGGAAGGGGAGCCAAATTGAGAGCCTCGAGCTTGTCTTTGGGTGGTTCGGGAGGCCCCTTTGCAAGATCTTCTGGCGTCGTGCGTTTCATCATCTCTTGAGTATAATTACGACGCAGGCCGAGCTTCAGGATTTTGGAAGGGCTAGATCGCTCCTGCTGACTCTTCGTCTCGGTGGGCTTCGTCTCAGCGGGCTGATCTTCCATCTCAGAATGGGATCGCTTTCTGGTAGCCCCCGCCGCTCCTCCCTTCAAGGTCAGCTTGATACGCAGCGTCTTGGGCGGCTCAGCAGGTGGAGTTGGTTCTGGCTCCCTCCGGCGTCGCTTGGTCGGTTGAGTGGTTTCTGAGGCCTCGCCGCCGCGGCGCCGTTTGCGAGTCGGCTCCTTGGTCTCCTTGGTCTCTTTTGCTTCACCTGAACCGTCTTTCGGGGCATTTTCATCGTGCTGAGCGATCAAGGTTTGGATATAGGCAGCCGGCATCATTCGGTCAACAGCGATACCTCTCTTGCGGGCCTCCTCCCGAGCCTTGATGGTCGCCTTGACCTCGTCCACGTTTTCGAAGAAGAAAGGCATCTTGTTGTCCTGGGGCAGGTTACGCTCTCCCATGCGTGGGGGATACCCGAAGATGCGATCCTTCTCAAATTGTTCGTGAGACTTCAGGCGAATCGGAGGTTGGGGAAGCAACTTGTCTCCGTAGGTGTTGTTAGGGCGGAACCAAGAGTAGCCTTCGCCAACGAGCACAAGCTCTTCACCATATTTATTCTTCTTGCCTGTGAAAACGAAACCGTCCTCGTCAGTCCACCGGTGCGTCTCGGACGTAGAGAAAGGCTTACTGGATCCCTCAACGCCGATCTCTGCCTGGGGCTGCGCTTCGGATGCGGCCTCGGTCACGGGCTCCGCCTCGGACTGCACCGTTGGAGTTTCGGTCTTCTTCTCCTCAGACTTCTTCACGTACTCCTTGCGCAGCTCTTCGAGCCAGCCCTCGGCTTCCGATGACGGCTCAAATTCTGGAGCAACAGCTGCCGCGGCCAGATCAAGAAGTCGGTTTGCAACAGCTGCCCATTTTCCATCGACGGCTGCCTTAAATGCCTGTGCGGTACCAGTTGTTTTCGCACTGGCCTTTTTGTTTGCACGCGTCTTTTTCACTGCTGCCTTGCCCTTTACTTCTTTGAGAGCAGACTCTGGCATTGATGACGGTGCACGGTTTCTCCGGAAGCGCCGCTCGGATTCCAACGATTCCATAGCTTTGATGGTAGGCTTTCTGGTTCTTCCAGATGTGCGCGCAGCTGAAGTAGTGGTTGAGAAGCTGGCAGTTGGGGAGCCTGGGCCATCATTGGAGCCATCGAGACCAAATTTGTTTCCATACATATCAGCAGGGTATTCAAAGGGAAAACTTTCGCCGTACGGAGTACTGCGTTCATATCCAGGAGTATCCAAGTCATATCCAGACATGGTCTCGTATCCAGCTTTGCTGTCAAAGGCAGGAGTGCTTTCAATGCTGTCAGCAACCTCGCGGCTGAAAGGTGTCTTTGGGGCTGACGGTGTTTCAAGAGACCCGTCATCCACGGCCTGGCTGGCTGAGGTGGCTGCAGTCTTTCGAGTAGAACGCTGGGGTCGAGAACTTGTTCGAGCAGCAACCTGTGAATTGACAGGCTTGTGACTGTTTGCATTCACCGCAGAGACGGGAGTCGACTGCACTGATTTGGAATCCTGAGTGACAGCCATTGCTCTGGACTTGCGTTCCGCACGACGAGATCTGGCAGTCGTGGTACGAGGAGTCGAGCGAGGCTGCGTAGCAGGTGTTGCAAGCTTGGTGCTAGCCTCCTGGGTTTGGGCAGCTTTAGCATTGTTGGCAGACGCAGCAGAACTAGCGGGAGTTTTGTTGGCTTTGCCGCCCTGAGCGTTCTGCTGGGGTGTAGAAGTAACAGAAGTGGTAGAGTCCACTGAAGAAGTCTTCTCGCTGTTCTCAACGCCGTTCAGCTTGGCTGGCATAGACTTGCGCGTCTTGCGGCCGTTGGAAGCGGAAGGGTTCATAACAGGTGAGTTTGAAACGTTAGAAGTGGACATAGTGGGGTTTGGTGACGGGTTTTGAGTAGCCAAAGACTTGCGTCGGTCTTGGGGTTTTCTTGACAGAAAGTTATGCAACGTCGACTGGGACTGTTGCTTGGGATTGGGAGCAGGAGTTGCAGGTTGCACGGTCTCACCGTTGGCTAAGGCCGATTTCCTGCCGCGTTCTCTTTTCCTAGAGACGCTGTTGGATATCTGCGAGGGACCACCAGAGCCTTTCTGGTTCGGGGTCTGGGCAGAATCTTGAGTTGAATCTGTCTTTTCGTCTACAGTAGCAGAACGCTGCGTCTTGCGACGTTTGGCAGAGGGAAGCTGTTCTTCGAAAGACGTTGTGACAGGTGTTGGGGGCAAAGAGTAAGAGGAGTGGGAGAGGTTTGAAGGGTGAGCTTCTGGTTCACGCGTTGTCCTACGTGAGGCACGAGATGAACTGCGTCGTGTTTCTCGCTGGAAATCTGTTTAGAAATTGAAGAAAGAGACGCGAGGCAGAAAGATGCAGAAGACTTACAGGAGTCAAGTCGAGGGAGAGGGCAGCGGGGGACCCAAGTTCCCTCGCAACAGAAGCCCTACCAACCACTTCAGTGTTGTTAGCTTCCATCACAGTGAATAGCCGGATCCAAGTGAATCCCCAAGTCCTAAAACGGGATTCAGGTCTTTGTTCGGCTTACTTGTTCACCGTTTCTCAGTCACTTCCCTCCCTTCAGCAACCCCGATATACGGCTTGTCCCGGCCGAATCCTTGATTATACAACCACTAATACTTCGGAGGCAACGGACAGATTGGCGGGCGAACTACAGTGTCTATTCCGGCTGAAATGAAGAGGTTCGATCGGAAGGGTAATGCGACGGGGATTTGGGGCTTTTCGGGCCTGTGAGGCGAGGCGAGAGTCAGTGAATGGAATGAGGGCCGATGGACGATTCGGAAAACGGAGGCAAGCAGGAGCGGCACCTCCTGGAAACCCAAAACACCTGGCATGAACCACCAACGGGGCACGAAGCAGTCCAACTATCTTCTCCACGTACCAATATCCAGCTATACTCGTTGTAATTGTAACCACAACCGCCCAGATCCAACTCGTCGTGATCGGAGACCAGGGTGACCCGTCGGTGAAGCGGAGGCGAGGAGTCGGAACGTCAAGGCAAACTGCAGGCGCAGGGGGGCTCCCGGGGCTAGAGAAGAAGCATATAAGACATGGCGCAAATGCAAAGGAGCGACTATTGAGCCGTTCGAGGATCTCCGGGATCGCAACAGTGGCAGGCAAACCCGATAGTCCGGACGAGGGAGCGAAGAAGAAATGTTTGGCAGCCCGAACTCCATCGAGATGCCGGGAAATTAGGGCTTGCACGGGCGGGCGGGCGGTCACTGGACCGCCGCTTGCCCCAAAGCCGCGGGCGCTTATCTTAGCGCATCTTCCGCTTCGGCCTGTTCGTGTCGACGCTCAAGCTTCCCATTCCTCTCGCTATATCCCCGGTGTTTGGCCTTGTCGCTTCCTCCTTTTCTGTTCATTCTACTGCCTGGTCGCTGTGGTTTTGGTCTCTCGCTCATTATGCAGCTGTGGCACTCCGTTCTCCAGCTTTCCTTGCTGGCTTCTGCTGCCATCCCGACCGCGGCTGCCTCCGCATGGGGATTTACTGATGCCACCGTGTCAGTAAACACCAAAGGCGCAGGTGTCGGCGCGGGCGTGAAGGAGGTGTACGTTTCTTGTTTTCTACGTTGTTATTTTTCTCTTCTGGAACTTTTGGACTGATGGTATCTCTCAATTGACAGTATCCCCGATAACAAAGCTCTCACCAAGCCCGTCGCCCTTGGAGTCGCCGATACCTTGAAAGTTACCTTGACAGCTCAAGAAGGACGCGCCGGAAAGCACGCACACCAAGTGTACCTCCTTCTCCAGGATCCTGAGACCGGATTGGACATTTCATACCCTTTCAACGTCAAGGACAATGGCAAGTCCAGGCTTGACCTGGTGGGTGGCCCTAATTACACGCAGAACCAGCTAGGACACAGCTGATGTATACTTCAGACCCAGAAAGACCTTCCCATCCAATTCCTTTCCGCCTCCGAGCCTCTCGAGGCCCGATTCCTCATCGGATCCTTCGGCGAGTCGACCGCATACAATGCTGCTGCCTTCCAGCTGGATGTGACCCGTAACGCTGATGAGCCCGTCCCGACCGTCGAGGTTTCGCGGTACGGAAAGCTTCCTGAGATCCACCACATCTTCAAGAGCGACCCTCAGAGCCCTCCCGTTGTGATCACCTTGGCTTTTGTCGCCATGGTGCTTGCTACTCTGCCCGTTCTGGGTGGTGTGGTAAGTTCTACTCTATACCATTGTTTTCAATACATCACTGACACTGTTCCAGTGGCTCTTCCTCGGCGTCAACGTCAACCACCTGCCTACCGCCTTGAAGTCGGCTCCTATTCCTCACGTCGTGTTCCTTGGCTCCCTTCTCTCCATCGAGGGCATCTTCTTCTTGTACTATACTTCTTGGACTCTTTTCCAGATCCTCCCTGCTGTCGCAGTGGTCGGATCCGTCGCATTCGTCAGCGGCAGCCGCGCTCTGGGTGAGGTCCAGGGCAGACGGCTTGCCGGACTCAGGTAAACTGCAGTACTGGACTACTGCGTGCCTGAGCGATCATTTTGAAGTAGTGTTCCTATAGGGAACCAGGCTTGTGCAGACAAGTCTTACTGTATGAGTGTAGCAAAACCAGACATGAATAGGACTCAAGCATCTACTATACGATACTTTCATCATAGCATATCTCTACAAAAATACATCCCAGACCGTCAGGGGCATACCCTTCACAACAGCGACTACAATATCAAGTAAAGAACAAGTAAATAATTCGTAATGGCTGACGTCACCCGCGCGCCTAGCCCATCATCCCAAACAGGCTAGTCCGCCCGATCCTCTGCAGAAGGCAATTGATTCCATGTAAAACCGATCATCACCACCACCGCAATTATGCTTCCAGAACATCAGTGCTAAACCCCAGCTCCACCCCCAGATCCGCAATCTCAAATCCTCCAGATCCCATGGGCGCCTCATCCTCCAAGCCCGCGAGATCCGCCGCCCAGGCTGTCTCGCGGCGCCAATACCCAAAACAACCCGTTTCTCCTCCGACCTCCTCCCCAGCACAACCACCACCAGCATCCAAACCCACACGACAACAACCACAACCACCGCGACAACCGTCGCGACCACCCCCCGCCGGACCAACCTACCACTCCAAAGAACCCCCCTCCCTCGAGCGCTCATCAGGTACGTACATACATCCACCCCCATCACATACATTCAATCCCCAAACTAACCACTTTTCTACAACAAAAGCAATCGACCTCGACGGCCGCGACCCCGACTTCGCCGCACAGCTTCGCACCATCGGCCCCGTGACCCCGAACCCGACCTTCTCTCCCTCCAGCACCTTTGCGCGCCAACAACCCGCGCCTACCGTCTTCCCGCCCGCATCTAACCCGGCGTTACTGGTTTTCTCGGCGCGGCAGCGCCTCACCAAGGCGGCGGAGCAGGAGCTGGAGGCGATGGGGAGATCGGGGTTCCAGGGCAGGGAGTACCTTGATGCGTTGACTATTCGGCAGGTCTTGGCGATGAGGGATAGGCAGGGATTGTCGGCGGAGGAGATTGAGCGGCTACTGAGGTTGAAGAGTGGTGTTGTGGGGAGGTTGGGGGAGAGGGGTGTGGTTGGTGATATTGGTTAACGGGTTGGGATCTGCTTGTTGCAAAGAAATGAGTGTACGATAGGGAAGAGTGGACGGATGTATGTATGCATGGTTATGGAATGGCATTGTAATTCTATGGGATGATTTGGTTCGGTGCTGAGGTGTTGTAGATGGATTGTTTGGGAATTGTGCATAGGTGTTTGGGCCTAAACTGATGCGTAGGATTATATCTATGGACTGTATGCTGCTGCTATGTTGCTACATTACAGCAGAGCTCGTGCGATTATGTGGGCATGTGGAATCACAGGAGAACTCGGACTTGCTCTTCCAGGGCATAATTGGTATTCGAAAGACTAGATCAGTTAGTTTTGCTCAAAAAGCCGAGGCTGATTGTTCTTCATGTCCATCATACCCTATTTGTTTATGTTCAACGCTTGGTCTCAATATGTTGGTACCTTTCTTTGAACGTCCGCCATACGTCTACTCAAAAAAAAAGGCCCATCGGGATGGGCTATAACAGAGACACGAACGGGAAATTTGCCTGAAATAGCCTCTTATGTACTCACAGTAGTAATTATGAACTTATATATCATTAGTAAGAAACCAATTAATGCATGTTCGTTCAATTCCATATCATGTCGCTGTAGTGGGATATGTGTTATACTTCCTTTACTTGGTTATCCATCATCGCCGCAGGACGTTTCATACAAACTTTAGTACAGCACGAATGGAATCAGTAGTTTCTATAAAATCTCGCTCTCTATCAGTAGTGCGCTAAAAGACCGCAGGCACTGGGCATTCCTTCCAAGCTGACAATTGTGGAATATGTTTATAATTTGGTAGACTTCGGTTGCTGAAATATATATTCATGCCACTGGGGAAGAGCGCAATATAATCTTCAACATTATCACGACCTCACCTCTATCCTGTCCCGATAACAATATAATCAAAACTACGAAATAAAAAAAGACCAAATAAAGCCTTCAACAGTCGCAAAAAAGGGATCTTGACCCAGGAACCGAGCAGGTAGAGCAAAAACCAAAAAGATCTCCCCGACTGGGAGTCGAACCCAGGTCTCCCGCGCTTGTTCCTTTTAAGGATTGACAAGCGGAAATCATGACCGTTAGACCATCGAGGATTGTTGTTGTCAGCCTCTTTAAATTATGCTATATCAGCTACCAATTGTTCCTTTCAAAACAAGGGCCATTGTCCTCCGTACCAGTCCCATCGCAACCATGAAACCTACTCCCCCAGATGACGATTCGACTTCCCACACCATCAACACGAACCATTCCAAAACTGGAGATCCCGGTCTGTCTTCCTCTCATTTCTCCTTCCAGAAATCCTCTACCAATATCCGCCACACCAGAAATAATCGTAACCGGTCACAAGAAACCCCATCATCAACGCTGTTGGCGATTGCAAAGTGTGGGCTCCATATAGAAACATATAACTGGATACCAAAGTCGGAGTGATACGGGGAACATACTGCACGCAGACAATGTCATGCACACAGCGGCGGTGATGCGTTGTCAATGATTCTTTGGTCGATATTCTATTACTCAGGAATGCTGGGTCAGGCTGTTAAATCTAGTATCTAAGTAAGCAAGTAAACTGGAGCCAAGTGAACCAATTAGTAGACTTACGTGGATGGTGCGAACTAAATAGTTACTTAGCTACCACTAGTGGTTAACTAGTATAGGAGTCATGCTGACGATCCGGGGAAATATCAAGTGACTACCGAGACCGCATCATCCGGGGAAGAAGTATATACCAATGAGATGGTGATGAAGAGGAGGAACCCGGAAATGTCCGTGTGTTGGGGTTATAGTATACCATGCGTGTTGAGAAGATCCGATCCCCACCGAACTAAACATCTTCTAATAGTACAGTAGTCAAAACAGGTGATTCCCTCCAACAACGAATTGAAAATAGACCGACTGCAAGGCCTAGTCACCACGTGAACTGGGACCCATAAACACTAATACTGCAATATCGAATAAGGGTCTAGATTATGTTCACGAATCGATCCCCTTGCATCTCGATCGAAGACTAGGCCGTTTAGGCGATATGTTAGGCATCAATATGTATCGATTTACCTTCAAACAAGTGAACTGTATGGATCACGAGACTTATTTCCTGGTTTTGCTTTTCTTTTTTCTTTTTCTTTATCAACTTGAGTGGCTGGTTTGGGTTCGCTCGGCACATAGATCCGTCTTAGGCTCTCATCCTTCTTACATCCATAGGTATCTACTTACTAGAAAAGAGAAAAGATGACTGTCTTCTCAGCTAATAATCCCCCTGTATAAGACCCAAATAGGCAATCTCTTTTGCTTTCTCGGCGAAGTCTGGTTTCATCTACTTCACTTTGCAGGTGGAACTAGACTAACAGATAGGCCAATAGCAACTTATCTGTTGTTCGTGTTGTGTGAGTGTAGCACAGCCATCTCTACCCATACAATTCCGAATCGAATAGTACTAAGTACTGTTCGTATGAACCACCGGAGAATAGAGCAAGGTAGCAAACGAGCCAACTTAGTAACTGCCCAATAAAACCCAAATCCAAAACCCAAACCCAATAAATATAGAAGTTGTTATCAGTCTATACATCAACCTAACGTCACATCTACCTCTCCAACCCTGGTTCAGAACCATTCTAAAACGTATGCAGTTATGCGGGGATCACTAAAGTGGGGTGGGGGTGATTACCCCGGATCGATGGGTGGGGATGGGCAGTATGATGGGTCTTGGCAGATACTAGGAAGGGATCCATGATTAGGCTCAGCTTACGACTACTCTTACTACTTTTGCGACAGGGTGATTTATTCTTCGTGCTTCATTGGACTTTGGATTGCTAGGCTCAGCTCAAGGTGAATTTTGTGTGGGGTCATGTGCGATTTTCCGGGGTGGTGGGATCTGCGCGCTAAGTGGTGCTATTTGTAACTTTGTTTGGGGTTGTGTTTTGGTCTAGCTTGCTGATGGGGACTGTTATTGGGTGGTGTAATTGATGGAGGTGGCGGATGTTGTTTTACTGGGGGATCATGGATTCATATATCGGAGGAAATAGTAATATTGATTAACTAGGTAAGTAGGGATGATAGGTATGTATAATAGGTATAGGTACAGGTGGTAGGTAGCAGCTCTAGGTACTGTTCATCAACCCAATCATCCCGTTCAGACACCAAACGCTAAAGGGAAAGAAATATTGGCCTCCTGATGAAGAGCCAGACGTCATGATAAACCAATTGTGATGTGAAGTGCTCGCTTCCAATGAACGCCATGCGGTAATCAGAGTGCAGTATAGAAGAGTGATAGGAAAAGGAAAAGAGGATGACTGATCATGTCATCACCATGCGGCGTGACCACCGTCAATGCGGAGGTCACTACCGGTCATGAAGCTGCTGGCGTCGCTGAGGAGGAAGACTGCAGCACCGCGGTACTCGTTGGGTGCGGAAAGTCGACCGAGCATGTTCTGCTTGGGCCACTCGTCGCGACGCTCAGGATATTGTTCAAATAACTTCTCAACCATGGCGGTGACAATGTACCCAGGGGAGATGGTGTTGACGCGGATTTTGTATTGGCCCCATTCGGAGGCGAGGTTACGGCCAAGTTGAATCACGGCAGCCTTACTGGCATTGTAGGCGGGGCAGATGAGACCCTAGAGCACCATGAGTCAGTTTATGTACAGAAATCCAAGAGAAGGAAGAGTCAAAGCGGGGAGGACAGGTAGGGCTGGTAACGGGTGACATGATGGGAACATACCCGATTGGCAATGGTGCCACTCATGCTCGCAATTAGGGCGATGCTGCCTCCATTCCCGAAGCGAATCATTTGCTTGGCGACTGCCTGAGCGGTCATGAACACCCCCGTGACATTCACCTCAAACATGGTGTTGGAATCCTTGGCTGTGTACTCCAGCGCGGGGGTCTCTTGCTGGATTCCGGCCGCCGCCACCAGACCATCCATTCGGCCTTCAGTGTTGGCAATAGTTTCAATCACGGTGTTCAGCAGCTCCGTGTCGCGCACGTCGATGCGACGGTAGTGAAGCTCAGTACCCAGTTCTTGCAGAGCACGCTCCTGGATCACGGCGAATTCGGGAGACTAGAAGAATTGCGCGTTAAAAGAGGACATAGTAGACTGCTTCTAGGTCACTTACGGGCTCATCCAGACGATCAAGAGCGTAGACTTTGGCGCCCGCTTCCAGAAGGGCTTCAGCTTGGGTCAAGCCAAGGCCACGCGCAGCTCCAGAGACCAAGACAACCTTTCCAGCCAGGCTGAACTCGGGCATCCTGGACTTGGAGCCGAGACATGGGCCATCCTGTACAACAGGGACCGGGGCGGGGGCAACGTCAGTGGTGTCGAAGGAAACAGACATTGTGGAGTAAGTGTAGAGTAAGGTAGAGTTCAAAGACAATAGAATGGAGAAGGTTTCAGGTGTAGGATAGACGTTGGGTTGGGAAAGTCTTGAAGTTCTTGTAGCACGCGAGTCACTGAGAAAGCAGAGGTGAGCACGAAGAAGACTCAATTGCTGATGGAAGAGTTCTCAATGAGCATCGAGCGAGCTTCTTATACATTTCACGATGAGCCCATGGGTGGCTTCCTCAGGGGGAATGATGTTGGCCCAAGACGGTCATGAGGGCTCATGTGAGCAACTAGAGATTGGAACCAGCACCCAAGAAAGATTAGCTGCGAGGGAGAGGTGGATGCGGTCCAGACCCAGGGAATGCGTGGACGGATGGGGATAGAAGGGAATACAATTCAGGTTCCACCAAGTGGTCATTCGGTCCTCTCTATCGTGGCAAGACCTGCAGGCATCTTTCCGACACTGAATGTTTCTGTATATCATACTGCACGGCAGCTATCCCGACCAGACGATAATAGTATACGACCTTGATTAACGCATATCCCTAGGGTCACTACAGTAATAGTTACTGCTCTCTTCAATCAGTATGACATCTCAACCAGGAGTATTTCCAGTTTCTCCCCAGCAGTAACTGGGTAATGAAAGGATGTCGATAAGTAAAGAGAAGCGGGCAAAGTGACATGGCCAATGGGGATGCACGCCCGCGGATGACGAAGTTAAATCATCATGAAGTAACGATATATCTTGAGGCCCATCATGAGAAATTCCCCCAGAAGCGTCGCTCTAACAGCATCATCCAAGGCAAATTTACGGCCTGACCGACACGAACAACGGACAACTGCCGGTCATGGCTTTCCACTGGAAGGGCCACTATTCGTGGAGTGCTCGGCTTTCTCTTTTAGGCAATCCGGGGATGGGGCGAATGGGGGCGCGGCGGGCGGAAAGAAGCTCCCCTCTACCAGTAACCGAAAAACTGGGGATGGGAAAAGAATGACCGTCAGGGTGACAGTTGGTCTGTCTCTGCCACTCCTGCTGATCACGGGGCCTGCCTGGGCGGTTCTGGAAGCTACATTTTATTCGGTCGAACATTCGACAGGGTGGTCACGCGTCGTTCGGAGATCATCCCGGATCCAATGCCAATCTTCCAGAGCCCTTGTCCTGCACATTATCAGGCACCTATCCGGGTACAGCATGTAGGGGTGTTATGTATGCATCACCTACATTGGAGATAGGGCCTTTTCAGTTGAGACGGTGGCATAGTATCTACTTTCTGTCTAGGTTGTTACTATGCATTTCACCTCAGTCTATACGTGGAGTGTGATCCTTTTTCCTGTATCTGCAGTACTACTAAGTACTTACTTTGCGACAGCAAGCTTATCACAGGTCCACGCAATCCTATTGGCCAATTGCTGGATCGTTTAGTTGTGGTGAGGATGGTTTTTGAAATTTGCAGTTCGTGCCAATTCCGCGGTCGCTAACATCCCCATCTCCATGGGTATCACTAAGAAGTATAGCGATACGGATCGAGGCAAGTCGTTTCATGCACTTGAAACAAATCAATATCTGATAGAAGTCTCGGACATAACCAACCACAATACCATGCGTATACGAGTCAGCGCATAGATGTTAAACCAGGGGCCACATACCCAAGCCCATCGAAACCACAACCATACCTTACTTTCCAGGAGGTTTGGATGAGGAAGAACCATTAACCACCATTCCAGGTACAGATAGATACATGGTCCCTGCTTCCCACGATGTGGTTAATGGGTCTAAACCAGATGTAGAGCAAGCAATCTGATCGGCCACCAGAAGCGGATCCGTGGGATTGCCGTGTGACCATCATATTTTTCTTCGCTGGATGGAAGGGTCTCATCCCTATCCCGGGAAGATGGACCGTGACGAGGTGAGGTGTCCCCATCTTTCCCTTCTGGGACTCCCGGGTGGCTTTTTCCTGCCTGAAA
This sequence comes from Aspergillus niger, assembly GCF_000002855.4. Classification (NCBI taxonomy): domain Eukaryota; kingdom Fungi; phylum Ascomycota; class Eurotiomycetes; order Eurotiales; family Aspergillaceae; genus Aspergillus; species Aspergillus niger. The sequence continues at coordinate 890,970 of NT_166539.1, forward strand.
TTAGGGGCATTTCGGCCCCGGACTTCTGCTACCATGGCACCCGCGTCTTCATCGGCGGCTGTATCAGGTCCCGTGAGCATTCTAATTTTCGATTATTGATTGATGTTTTGGAGCTTAAGCTTGGACTAGTGCCCAATGACGCTCGTTCCGGTTCATGCGGTAGAATATGCTGGTCTGCCTGACAACTGAATCTTAATGGCTGTGCTATTGCTGGCCATTTGCAAGTTTCCAAGCTCGAGCATGGCATGAAAATAGGCTTGAATAAGCATTGGGTCCAGATGCGCCCATCGGACATGCGGCCTGCTTCCCTGTCGAATCCGGAGGATCCGGGAGTTTAATCCGCAAAGAGAGCCTTTGGTGCATACAATTGTGCTCGTGTGAATTATGAGTATGCGTAGAGGCTATCGGAAGATGAATGTAAGTGAGTAAGCCTGTTTTAAGTAGTCGATAGACAGAGTCGTTCAACAGTGTAAAAGAACCAAAATGCGGGAGAGACGGCAATCGGCAGCGGCAATGATCGACTCGAGGGTGGCAGATTGTTTAGGGATCCCCAGGTTCCAGACTCTCCCACGGACAGGCTGGAGAGTAACTGCTGGTCAGTGCGCGATGCGACCCTGGCGGGCTAGGTGTCGAGGCCCCAGCGGAATGCTACAGGAAACGTTGAGCAACAACCCAGATTTCAACCATATTACTTCGATCTTGATGAAACAACTACTGATGCGGTACTCGAAATCAAGGAATTAACTTATATTAAAGCATTAACACCAGGTTATGTTTGACTGCGGACAAGCCACATCAACGTTTGCTGCTATTTATTGTTCAGTGGAGTCCAGGAAGGCATACTGTAGAGTGCTTTAGAGTATAGTCAGAGGAAAAAAATGAGTCGATATGATTTTTTTGGGCCTGTAGACGAGACCTCTGGGCCTATGCAGAGGTTTCCTATCTGATATGGGGAGTGTATGTTCGGTTCAATTTGTGCGCACTCGTAGAAGCAGATGGAAGGCCCACCACCCATATTTTACAAATATAAAGTCTAATGTCTATCCTACAATTTCATTTGACCAGAGCCAAGGAAGATGCCAATATAAGAAAAGTGAACGTGATAGTGACTGAAGCGGTAGCAGATAATACAGTGGCTCAAAGACTTAGAGTTCTCGCCTAATTGCTGCTATCTATAGGCATCTACTATGTATAGATAGTGCCGCCGCGGGGGCGTGAGGCGTGTGACCAGCAAGAATTTCCCCCAACTCCCCACTGCCCCTTCTTTTCTCTCCCCGCGGCAGCTTCAACTCTCGATTGACAGGAAACATTAACACAGGATACTAATACCTTATCCTATTACCGGTAAAGTTCACTTCCAAGGTTCACTCCCCCAAGCCACCAACTTGCTACTCCGTCCCTTCTGTCTCTCATTCCGATTGAACTCCGGCATATGGCTGACGTGGCCTCGATTGCACAATAGCTGCCCTTGCGACTGCAACTTGCTTGCTGGGTTTTCCCCTCGTCTCTCATACCTATTATACTTCACTTCCAAGACCTGAGACAGATGCAATATACAAGAGCGATTACCATCTGCCCCACTTGAGATGGTACTGATTGTCTACTAACACCCTAGTGATGAGATGCATCTTACATGCTAGAATCTTCCATGTGCATACATAGTTACTAACTTACTCCAGCCAGTTCAGACCGGTCGGCGTCTCTCCGATCGTCAGGTACGGTACTAACTGCGATAGTATGCCTGTCTGCCCGAGGTTGCTGGGGAAGCCGGATCTGGTGCTGTCACATGGCTCTTCAATCCGGCTTCTGGCTTCTAATAGATAACCGGTGCTCATTTGGGAGGCACAGTCCTCGTGTCTCGTCATACAGGGCTTTTTTGTGCAAGTTAATTGTCTGTTCAGAATTCAGATGCGTCCTCTGCTCCCCTAACAAGATGGCTATTGGCCTGCGTCCACAGACTAACTAATCTACTTCATTGAATCATCACTTGAGATAGTAGCACTTGATGCTACGGAAGTGCCATTTGAACAGTACTACTATGGTAGCCACATATCCTATGTATTGACCGGAATGGCCCCGGGGTATCGTTCACCAGCTGGGGTGAACTTGGCCAATATCTCATCAATCTCCAGCATCTCTTCATCCGTGATATCAATTTGCGTGCTATTCTCCTCTACCCGCTCCGCAGTTGTGGCACCCGGAATGGGAATAATGGTTGGTACACCCGGGCGCCTGGAGAGTGCTCTCGTCCAGTTGATGGCAAGCTGCGCAGGGGTGCAATTCTTCCTCTTAGCGATATCTTCTACTTTCTGTACCAGCTGCATATTCTTCTCGAAATTCTCCCGCTGAAATCGCGGAAAGTCGAAAGAGCGCAACAGCGAGTCCTGTGGAAGGTCATCAAACTTCTTGAACTGACCAGTTAACATGCCTCTGCCAATAGGCGAGTAGGCAATGATCGGGATACCGTACTGGGCGCAGGCCGCTGCGACGCCGTTTTCCAGAATATCAGTAGTGAACCTGTTCCAGTCAGCATTTCCCCTTTGCTTCTTCGCAAGAATATCAATAATCCTACAAAGAAAGCTCAGCCTCCACAGCAAGCACCTTAGTATACTTGACAGCTTCATGAATAGTCTCAGCCCGCACCTCCGACAAGGCAATACCCTCGATCTTGCCGGTCTGCACATACTCCTTCTCAATAAGAGCAAACGTCTCATGCATAGGCACGGCCGGGTCTCGACGAGCAAATTCGAACATATCGATCTTCTTGCGACTTTTCAGCTGTGCTATGCAGTTGTCTAGACTGCGGCGTGTATTCTCCGGCGATGCATCTATCTGGTGGGTCTCGGGGTTCACGCCACCCTTGATGTTCAGGACAATTTTGTCGGCATCTTCGGGGTATCTCTCGAGATATTGCTCTAGTAGAACGAGACTATTGTATTCAAGTGGGCCGTAGTTTTCACCACCGTTCCAACAGGTACCTATATTGCCATTGATCAGCGCTGGTTAAATAGCTGTATACCAGCAAAGAATGAAGACACAAATCTTACATACATCCCTTCTGAATTGCAGTATGCATGGCATCAAACGCCTGCTCTTGAGACGGTGGTGTCGCTCTCCAGGTTAATCCCATAAGGCCAAAGCCTATGGGGCCGACCTCCTTCCCGGCAATCTCGGGCATGTTGATTCTCAGGACAGTAAGGTTAGCGGTAGAATAGCAGAGCAGAGTTCTGGAGTGACAATGCTTCTTTTTGTTTTCACTTTTTGACTATCTCGTAGGAAGACCTCGCCTTGTGTATTTATAAGACGACATACCATAGCTACCTAAGTACTCCTCGGTCTTAGACATAACTCCGGTAGTTATTTCCGGTTTGCTTACCTCTTCTTCGGCGATGTTTGGGCGACCTCTAGCGGTCGCTTTTGACTTTTAAGCATTGAACCTGCATTGATGATAGTAGATTGGGCAACGTATTCAGATGGATTCTACTCGATGGTTCAGTTGGCAAGGAACATTAAGTAGTTGGATGCCCTTTCTTCTAACAGCCAGAGCCAACGTCTTACCCCAGCATCTTCAGAATTGCATTTTCGAAACCTCGATGTGTACCTCTATTAATCTAAGCTTTATCGACTGCTACCTACATTGTCTCTACGCTACAGATATCTGAGACGTACGGACATGGATCTTAGAAAGATGCTACTAAAGGAGAATTAGCGGAGCTCTGGCCACCATTGGATCGAGCTTCATGGAATTACTTTCGTACATTATACATAAGAGCGGGTTGAAATTGTATGCCAGCCTTGGGAAAACCCGGAAGTCATGGAAATGCGGTTGTGTCGTTCGTTAGCTGAAAAGTCAACTAGATGGAGGTACGATATAGTCTATCGCCAAAGTAGCGGAAGAAGGCTACACTAGTTCATTTGAGTCATGATCCTTCTATATGGAGCACGAGGCTGTGCATGTAGGATCAGCCCATCTTTTCAGCCTTGCTTACAGGCAGCAGTGGGGCCCGGATAGGTGACGCATCTCTCGAGCCTCATTCTGCAAATTCCACCTTATTATATAAGACTCAATTACTTGCACTATTCGAGTTAAAGACAAAAGAAATATATGAAGAGCCAGATAGTACGAGCATTCTGTACTCAAATACCAAACATGCAGCCATCACCTTCCAAATTCCTCACCTCTCCACCACCTGCCATCGCATCAACTTCGAGACTTCTCAACCACCACTCCCAGAATACAAAAACCTCTGCGCAGCAGTCATAGATAACGCGTTCACTGAAGAAGAATGCGCCGAACTCATCCGCATTGCGGAGTCCAGCACTATCCCTCCTGGCGACTCTACCGCGACACCTACGTGGGAGCGCGCCATGATCAATATCGGAAACGGCAGGCAAGCGCTCGCAACTGATACGCGGAATTGCGGACGTATTATCTATGATTCCGAGGATATAGCAGATAAGCTGCTGGCTCGGTTACTGCCATTTTTCAAGGAATTGGGGATCGACAAAATTGAGAATCAACCTCGGGTGACGGGCCTTGGAGGGCGGAATAAAGCTTATGGAATGACTCGGTTGAATGAACGGCTGAGGTTCCTCAAGTATGAAGGGGGGGAGTACTTCCGGCCGCATTGGGATGCGCTATACATGACGCCTGATGGAAAGGAGAAGTCGTACTATACTATTCAATTGTACTTGAATGGCAATGGGGAGCAGGATCTTGGGGAATTGAAGAGGGAAATGAAGAGGGCTGAGCGAGGAGAGGGGGAGGTAAATATGGATGTGAAGGGCGAGCTGCTGGGTGGAGCGACGTCTTTTCTACCCCGGTATGAGGAGAAGGAGAGGCATTTGCGTGTCTTTCCGAAGACCGGTTCGGTGTTGGTGTTTCAGCAGATGGATCTGCTTCATGGCGGGGATCCGGTCTTGAGAGGCACGAAATATACGATGCGGACGGATGTGATGTATCAGCAGTTGTGATTGCTGTATATTTGGTTTTACTAGAAGAAAGTTTAATTCTGTTAGTTGGTGTTCTTGTGTGCTCTCATGTGGCTGACTTGAGAAGACTCAAATGTTGGATGTCTGTCAGAGTAAGCTGACGTTGTTTCCGGCGAAGTTTTCCTCTAGTTGCATAGTTACCCTGCTCACCCGAAGTTAATTGCATTAGACCAGAAGTTGGACACGAGCGAACCACAGCAGAGCTGACTGCAGCAAGCCTTTGCTGCGCACCTCAGCCTTCTGGTTCCGTGGACTCCATCCGTCAGCTCCGGACCCACTGATCGCTGTGACATCAGGGTCCTTGTGTGAATGTATACCAGGGCCCTTGCGGGTCTCTTATCCCTGAGTAGTTGTAACGTAAATGCCTTAATGCGTTCAAAGCAAATGATTCACTCACAATTGGTGAGTACCACATGGGAGTTTTCAGAATCTAGCAAAAAGCCTAACAAGCAGTGTGTCGCCCAAGATCGATCCCGTGTGAACCATCATCCATGTTCGGCTTACCAACTTTAATCCTCAGCTACTACTCTCTGACTGCCAGTTCAGCTACGGAATTGCCGGTTTAAATCAGCCTCCACATGTAGTGTCCCGAACCATGGACTGCAATTCAATGCCATCTTCGCTTCAGACCCTCCAATCATCTATCAAAGATCCATGGTTCTCCAGACCGCAAGCAACGAGGTCACTATGATCACCACCAAGACTTCGGTACCATTCTTAATGCTTGACAAGTAATGGCATATCTACTACCGAGGCCCTCGGCTGCGCAGCAACCTTGGTCGGGTTGGAAATTCGAAGTGGTCGCTCTTTCTTGCTGTGAAGACGTCGGGGAGAGCTGTACTTCACCATCCCAACCCATTGGCTTCCTCTAGAAAACAGTAGCCGTATATTACTTGCTAGCATGCAGTGCATAGCAGCTTTACTTGCCTTTGCAAGCATATTGTCAGGTTTGTCATTGTCATTTCCAGTTTCAATTTCACCATTGCACCCTTCCGCAGCTTCCGGAGCTGGTCTAACCGCAGAGTTCCATAGGCGTAAGTGCTAGCTTCAACAATGAGTACGGCAGACACTTGATGCAGCAGCGCGCGCTACCAAATGCGCCTGATGGATATACACCAACTACGGTCGGGTGCTCTGCGAGTCGTCCCACTGTGCGCAGTGCGACAGCACTCTCGTCGAACGAATCGTCATGGCTAAGGACTCGGAGGAACAATACACTGTCGGCCATGAGAGAATTCTTCGGTCGCGTCAACATTACAGACTTTGACGCTGTGGGGTATATCAATCGCATCTCTAGCAACACCTCCGATTTGCCGAATATTGGCATTGCTGTCTCTGGTGGAGGGTACCGGGCTCTGATGAACGGTGCTGGGGCAATCAAGGCTTTTGATAATCGTACAGTCAATTCTACAAGCAATGGTCAGCTGGGTGGACTGCTGCAATCAGCAACATATCTGGCCGGCCTCAGTGGTGGGGCATGGTTGGTGGGATCTATCTACTTGAATAATTTCTCCACCATCTCGTCGCTTCAGACCTACGATCCTGGTGATGTCTGGCAGTTCCAGAACTCGATCTTTGAAGGCCCCGACGGGGATAGTATCCAAATTATAGATTCTGCAACCTACTACAGAGATATTTATGACGCAGTGTCTGGAAAGGATGATGCAGGTTGGCAGACATCCATCACTGATTACTGGTATGAGTCCTAGCCCAATTCTCGCCCAGCAGCGATACTGATGCCCACCAGGGGCCGCGCGCTCTCATACCAGCTCGTCAACGCCACCGCCGGAGGAATCAACTACACCTGGTCATCCATAGCTCTGACCGACTCCTTCAGGAGGGCAGAAATGCCAATGCCCGTGCTAGTCGCAGACGGCCGATACCCAGACGAGCTCCTAGTCAGCAGCAATGCCACAGTCTACGAATTCAACCCCTGGGAATTCGGCACCTTTGACCCAACGGTACACGGCTTCGTGCCCGTTCAGTATCTGGGCTCACGCTTCGTAGCCGGATCCCTTCCCAGCAACGAAAGCTGCGTCCGCGGGTTTGACAATGGCGGCTTTATTATGGGAACCTCATCCACCTTATTCAACCAATTCCTTCTTCAAATCAACACAACTAGCCTCCCCAGCTTCCTGAAAGACGCATTTACAAGCATCCTAGAAGATCTCGGCGAAAACAGCCAAGACATAGCAGTTTACACCCCCAACCCGTTCTATCTCTGGGCCAATTCCACCTCCCCATCCGCAAGCCAAACAGTCCTCGACCTCGTGGATGGCGGCGAAGACCTCCAAAACATCCCCTTACATCCACTCATCCAGCCAGAGCGCCATGTGGACGTCATCTTTGCCGTGGACTCCTCCGCAGACACGCAGTATAACTGGCCCAACGGCACCGCATTAGTCGCCACCTACGAGCGCAGCCTAAACTCTACGGGCATCGGCAATGGGACAGCTTTCCCTGCTATCCCCGACCAAAATACTTTTGTCAATGAGGGTCTCAATACGCGACCAACGTTCTTCGGGTGCAACTCATCGAATACCACTGGGCCAGCACCGTTAGTTGTTTACCTTCCTAACTTTCCGTATGTGACTTTTTCGAACGTGTCGACGTTTGATCCGAGTTACTCGGAGTCGCAGAGGGATAGTATTATCCTTAATGGGTATGATGTGGCCACGATGGGGAATAATAGTCGCGATGGGGAATGGTCTTCTTGTGTTGCGTGTGCTGTTTTGAGTCGGTCTTTTGAACGGACTAACACTACGGTGCCGGATCAGTGTAGCCGGTGCTTTGAGAGGTACTGCTGGGATGGTACTACGAATAGTTCGACTCCGGGTACTTATGAGCCCAGTACGGTATTTGATAATGCTGGGTATGCTGTAATGCCTGCTGTTTTCGCGACTACGATGGCTGCTGCGACTGTTTCGGCGTTTATGTAGGACATTTTCCGCTGTTCAGGGTGTATGTATAGTGAGATTGATAGGAACAGAAAAGTCAATGCATAGTAGGTTTATATGAAGAAAGTATATAATTGTGCAATTCAAGGCATTCCATGAAATGCAGGAGTGATTGACGTGCTCGACTCCGGATGAGGCAGCCCACTTCCCTCACGTGTCGCGTTACCAGGGGAACCACCGCCCGATCGCCCAAACAAGCAAGCGGCACAAACAGGAGCGTCCACTCGGGCGACTTCGATGATCGGCCTCCACTGCTAACTAGTCAACAACCACGCCAACTCGACCACCACCATCCCCTGCTTACTTTAACCCTGCATACAAGCTTCCGGGGTTAAAGCAAGTGATTGTTCACTTATCGCCAGTGGACGCACAATGAGCACGGCAATTCAGTACTGAGTCCCCGCTGCCACCGACACACCACAACAGAAGCGGGACATCAACAACACCACCTCCGACCTCCCGCGCGGTAGCATTTACCGACTCCGAATATTGATCAGCACACAATGGCTCGCGCAGCAGTCATCCCACAGTCGCCGCCCAAGCGGACGACGCGCACAAGAACCAAGGGTTCGACGACCACTACATCTGCTAAACCTGCGCCCAAAACGACAAAAGCCAGGGCACCTAGCTCTGCCACCGAAGCGAGGAAAAGAGGCAGCCGGACCACAGCAGCAGCAAGCAAGCCCGCGGAGGAAGATGCGGATGAGTCGACAGACGATGAGATTGGCATGTTCTCCGAAAGGAAGACAACGACGGTAGCAAAACCTAAGGGCCGACCTCCGACTAAATCCACAACTAGCACGACCGGTCGTGGTAGAAAGCCCACGCCCACTACAAACGCGGAATCGGGCAGCGACAACGATGATGAGCTTGCTCAGTCTGACGCGCCAAAGAAGCGCGCTGGGAGACCGAGGACTAAGCCTGCGACGCCTGCAAAGACCGAAACCGCCCCAAAGACGCGAGGACGACCGAAGGGTTCTACAACAACAAAGTCGACCAAGCCAGTCGATCCTGTGAAGGAGAACACACGGTTGAATGCGAAAGGCTTCACGGACATTGATTTCTCTTCATCGCGCGAAGCACCCAAGCGTGTGTATATTGCGACGAACTCTGCGACCGCGAGATCGAACATGCTGCGTGGACCAGCGAAGAAGAAGAAGGTTACATTTCAGGATCCGTCTGATACTGCAGAAGAAGAAATGAGCGAGCCATCCCCCCCGCCGACTGCTGGAAGACGACGAGGAACAATAGGGCCTGGACTCCAGGCGGGTCTTGCGTCTAAGCCAGTTCGCAAACCTGCAGCGACCTCCGCTAAGGGTCGGAAGCCGGGAACGGCTAAGAAGGATGGTCCGAAACCTCTTTCGCCAAAGAAGACAACGCAGGTCGCCAAAGCGCTTTCGTCGTATGTCGACTCGGATGGAGAGGATGACGAGCTAAGCGGCGACAAAGATCAGGTCAAATTTGTTGTCGACTCACCCCACAAACACGGATCAGAGAATACCGGCCTTAGTTCACCAGTAAAGAAAATCAACATCACTGGAAAGTTCCGGAAATCACTTGACGAGAATGGCGAGCCTCTGCCTGGCCCTAGACGATCGATCGACTTTAACGACACACTCCTTATGTCCAGCCCTGCTCGACGACCACCCCCTTCGCCTTTCAATTTCTCACTGAGGGAAACACCCAAGCGTGGAGCATTCGCTCTTCGCGATGACCCCAAATCATTATCGCAGCCTCATCTCTCCCCAACACATAATTCACCTCTCAAATTGTCGCCCAGGAAGGCACACTTGGAGACCCCGAAGCGAGGCAGCGTCTTTTTAGACAGTGGCAGGCCTTTGTCGCAACCCAACTTTACCCCGGGGCACAATTCTCCTCTCAAGGCGTCACCCAGAAAGGGCTTGTTCGGGGCGTCGTTCACGTCACAGGCCCATGCCGAATCCACGTCAACCCCATTGAGACACAGTGTCTCCTTCCTCCAGAGCCCAGCAAAAAGAATTGCTTCACCATTCAAAAGCTCGCTGTCTGCAAGCAGAGGCCCCATAACCGAGGATGATGAAGCTGACCCTAGAGAGGATGTGGAAGAACCTGCTACTCCTGACGTCGACGAATCGCCGCTTAGAATGACCGATTTCGAAGGAGCCAAGGATTTTGAGAGTGAAGACGAGCAGGTTGATGAAGAGCTGCCGGAGAGAGTGGATGATAACTATGCGACCAAAGAAATCGATACGCAATCCCCGGCCGTTGCAGAAGAGTCCGACGAAGACACTCTGCACGAAGAGGTTGATCGGGAGCAGACCATAGAGTATGAGGAGGACGACATGGGCAATGCGGCTGAGGACGTCACGACACATGAGGAACATGTTGATAGTGACGTTCCCAATGACCAGCATGTAGAAGAATCTGCCGACGAGCTGGTCGAGGCCACTGAGGAGCCTATGGAAGAGTTCGAGGAAGAGTTCGAAGAAAAGCTCAGAAACGACCCCGAGGAAGAACCTGCTGATGAGCCCGTCGAGCCTATGGAGGAGCCTATGGAGGAATACGCAGAGGCAACAGCTGAAGAATTTGCTGTTGAGCCGACGGAGCATATCGATGAGCTTGTTAAGGAACCCATGGGAGAATTTGCCGAGGAGTCAGTGGAGCCACCCATGGAGGAGACCGAGGAGTCTGTCGAAGGAGAAGCGACAGAGCCTACCGAGGAACCCTGTGAATCTCCCGTCAAAGAGCTCGTTACCGAGCCTGACGTTGAACTTGTCAGAGAATCCGAGGCTGAGCAGACTCACTCAACGGGTGAAGATGAGGAGATTGGTGAGAACAGGGATCAGAACGAGCCTCAGGAACATACCACCGAATACGCTGAAGATGGCCAAGAGCTTGATGCTGAGGTTCCTTCCCCCGAAACTAGAGAGGACACCGTGGAAATGGAAGACATTTCCGCTTCGCAGCCCGAGAAGGACCTGAGCCCAGCAAAGCACAGTGAGACGCGTGAACCCATACTTGAAGGCGAGACTTCAGTCGGACATGACCAGGAAAATGCCGAGCAGCCCGATCAAGAGGCAGAAGAGCAGACTGAATCAGCAAATCCGGCAACTGAGAATGCTCCAGGTCCAGCCAACACAGGACTAAGAAGCAGCTTGGTTGAAGGCCTCGAGGATGTATTCGTCGAACACGCAGCAGCCCCCGAGCCTGTCAATGATGACCGTGATGGCTCGGAGACGGAGGACGACCCGGATATGCTGGAGGCGAGCGACGAGGAGAATGCTGCAGAAGCTTTTGACGACTTCGACGACGTGGACGACCAGTACACATTCGATGACAGCGAACCAACGCTCGTAGGCTTCGAAGCGACCGAGCGAATCCCACCCAACCTCGTTCCCATCCAGCCATACGAGGTCGAAGAAGCGGAAGATCCTTTCAGTCCTTCGCGCCAGGCTCAGAACGCCTCCAGACGCGTCCTTTCTCCTGTGCGTATCCTTGAAAGCCATATCAGGCAAAGCCCTATCAGACGCAGCACGAGGAATGTTCCTACAGCTGCAGCAGCCATGGGCAATGGTACGCAAAATAATGTCGACCTCTCAGACCCATTCGTTGAGCACAGTCATGCAACGCCTCGTCGTAGATCAACTCGTGGACTAGTCTTCGACAACGCCCCTCGTTTCACACCACTGGCGCAACAGTTTAGACAGTGGAAGTCTAATAGCCCCGAGAAGGCGCAGGCGAGGCGCCCTCGTAGGGGTATCTTCTCTTTGGGGGGCCGCAGGAGGTCTAGCAACGTTACTAGTACCTCTGAGGTTTCATATCCTGATGTCTCCAGGCAAGCGGAAGCTTTATCGTCCGAGCCGCAAATTCCACATCAAGAGCGGGAAGATGTCGATGCGCCTGAGGTTGCTGAATCTGAAGAGCAGGAGCCTGAAACAAATGATGAGCTGGCCCACGAGGAGACTCCAATGCCTGTTTCGCCTGTTTCGCCTGCGCCGCAGGAACAGAGCGAGGTCGTCGATGTGCCTGAGTCCAATGAGGATCAGGAGCAGGAAGCGGAACCAATGGCCGAGGACCCAAATCAACCTTCATCAGCCGAGTTGCCGACTCCGCAAGAAGATTTGAATGATTTTGATATGACTCAACCTGAGGAGCAAGATCAGGATCCGGAACTAGTCGGTGATGAGCCAAGCCCCGAGAAGGCTTCATTGCCCAACTCGCCTATTTTGGAGGAAGACAGCAATGATGCCGATATGCCTGCTATTTATGAGGACGAGCCGTCACAGCCCATTGGCGACATGCCCAGCCAAGTGGAGGCTTCGTTGGCTGAACCTGACACTTTGCAGAAAACTGACAAGCATGCTGACATCCCCCAAATCTACGAAGATGAAGATCAAGGTTCGCAACTAGCGGGCGATACTGAGACCCTCGAAGAGCCGTTGGAGCAGCCCGCAGAGGTAGTTGAGAGCAGCCAGGAGGCTGTGACCGATGCAAGCGAGGATAAGGAGAACATGTACGCAGTGCCGTCAGTGCCTGACAATCTTGCTTCTGAGGCGCAGCCAGGGAAGGAAAGAGAGCTCGAGGATATTCCTGTTCTTGCACCTTCTACACCAGTGAAGAACAGAATTCCTGAGATGCAGACTGTACACACGGTTTCTAAGGTTCCACTCAAGCCCGAAGGCCAAATATCACCGTTGAAGATGTCGCGTAAGCGTGGTCTTTCGCTCTCTGCCTCTTCCCCAGGGCGGTCCTCCAGACTCCGCATGTCGATTGCACCCATCGCGCAGAATGCGCCCCAGCTCTCACCTCGCAAATCGCCCCGACTACAAAGAACGGTTGCGCGCCAGTCACTCGGTCAATCGCATACTCCTGATACAGCTAAGAAACATGTCGAGGCTCAAAGGCCTGCACCGCCCAAGCGGCCCTCGTACTCTCCCAGCCCTAAGAAGAAAACGAAAACGCCTCGCACAAGCATCACCGCTCCTAAGCTCGCCCTACAGGGTTCTGTTGTATATGTTGATGTGCACACAACCGAGGGAGAGGACGCCAGTGGCATTTTCATTGAGCTTCTGCAGCAAATGGGAGCCCGATGCGTGAAGAACTGGTCGTGGAACCCTCGCGCCAGTGTATCTCCGGAGGAGGGAACAGAGCCCAAGGAGGGCAAAGTGGGAATCACCCATGTCGTCTACAAGGATGGAGGTGTTCGAACTCTGGAGAAGGTCCGACATGCCAGAGGCCTTGTCAAATGTGTTGGAGTTGGCTGGGTCCTTGAGTAAGTTTTTCACCATCTACGATAAATGCACGGTACTAACAGTGGGCAGCTGCGAACGCGAGAACAAATGGCTCGATGAGGCACACTACGAAGTCGATCTGTCTATTATTCCCCGTGGTGGTGCGAAGCGTCGCAAGAGCATGGAACCACGCGCTTTGAGCAACGTCAACGGCACTCTCGTCAAGACCGACGCAGCGAGTGCATCTGCAAACCGCAGACGGTCCAGCCTTGCCCCTCCCAAAGAATCCACCCCCAGAGATGCGACACCCTCTTCGCGTGATGAACCATCTACCCCCGACGCCACTCCTAAGATTGGCGCCGGTCACACGGAAGCAGACCAGCGGTACTGCCACACGCCCAAGACCCCTGGCTACACCTTTGACATGGATGCCATTGGCATGTCACCGGCCACACCATTCTACCTGTCGCAGCGGACGAAACTCGTGCAACAGACCTGTCCTCCGAAGCAGACCCGGCAAGGGCTCTTTACAACGCCGGCTGCGGCGCGCGAGCCAAACCAGAAGCTGCGGGCCAAACTGGAGGCGGCCAGACGAAAGAGTCTGGCGTATAAGCCACGAGTGGGAAGCCCCCTTGTTGAGTAGATCTTTGGTTAATTTTTTTCCGCTCTGGATTGGTCTACTTTTATGCATGAAATTCTGGTTACTGGATAATTGTTTATGGTTATGGTTATACTACATACCCCTTTGTTGTCTAGTGGCGTATGGTTGGATTATAGTATTGGAAATTCATGTTATATTCATCATACAACATACATCCACGTGTTTGCTTCACAGATTCATACTTCATTATCATTATAATAAGGATATGGTTTGTAGGCGCGAGACCAGCTCAACTGTTAACCCACCACCCCAGTAAATGCAGTCATACTCACAGACCCGGACCGACAGAGACAAAGGCTCTCATCGCCTCCACCACATTCCCATCATGCAACCTCAACAACTCGGTCGCAGTGCTCTTATTCAATTCCAACTCCTCGATCTTCCCCACCATCCCAATTAGCCTTCGCCCAAATCTCTCTATAAGGTATTGACATACCAGGAGATTCACATCCTCCACCGCCACCTTAGCCGCCTTCTTCTTAGTCGCTTCTACCGGAACCCTCTTCTGTGCCTCTGCCGGCTTCTGCACCCCACCACGACCACCAGCACCACCACTTTGTCCCGAGGCTATCTCCAAGCGACTCATTGCCTGGCCCAAGGCCTCTTGGTCTGCAGCGGAGGGAGTGGAGGCGGACTTGGGGGTGTCGGGGGCGATATGGCTGGGGTTGAGGGCGGAGAGGGCGGCGGCGGCTTTGCGGTCTTCGGCGTTGGTGGGGTGGTGGTGTTGTTGGTGTTGATGTTGTTCATCATCGTGGGCGGAGGGGATGGAGTCGGACATGGTGATTGATTGATTGATTGATCGATTGATTAATGCAAGATAGATGGGTTTGAAATCGGACTGTCAGTAGTTAGTCAGGTCGGAGGCAAAACAATGAAGATAACCCAGCTACATTAAGTTAACTCTGGTCGATACCGAGAACACATGACGTCGGAGTCCCTGGCAAAGACAAGAGAGCAAATTGCCTGTCTGGGTTAGCGGGACAAGCGTGACTCAAAAGAGTTCAAATCCGCGAATAACCGATTTTCTTTTTTTTTTTCTTGTGCATTGAATTAAATTTAATTGAAAGTGTAACGTGTTTGTTGTCTTTTTCTTTGATTCCTCATCTTGGTTTCTTCTTCTTCTTCTTCCTCTACTACTCCCATCAGATTATTCCCTTCTTTCAATTCCCTTGCTTCGTTGCAGTCATTCATTCAAAGAGCGGTGGGGAATCACATCCACTCTTGACAGCGCCCTAGCGTCGATCACTACTCCTCGCTGCCTCCACCGACTCTCTCACAATGGCGGAGTCAGAATGGTCCCCTAGCTGTGTGTATACCCCTTTTTCTTCATTCGTCTGGGAAGAGAATGTAATGTGATGACTGACTCATATTAGCCTGGGCCTCGAAGCCCATTAAGCAGGATGTCGTTTATGACGATGCGGCGGGCGTACAAGCCGCACTGGCGAAGCTGCAGAAGCTCCCGCCGTTGGTTACGACTCAGGAGGTGCGATCATATCGCTCGGCTGAGAGCTGAACAGACAAATTGATATAGTTATAGGTGGATGATTTGAAGAAGAGCTTGAAAAATGTTGCGCTAGGAAAGGCCTTTGTGCTTCAGGGTGGTGAGTACACGGATTTAGATTCCGCATTATGACTGATACTGGTACTGGTACTGATACTGTGCAAGGCGACTGCGCGGAGCTGTTCGATTACTGCAATATGGATATGATTGAAGCCAAGGTGAAGCTGCTTCTTCAGATGAGCTTGGTCTTGATTTGGGGTAAGTCTCCTTCCTATTATAACAATGAACCATGCTAATACCTCTCAGGAGCAAACAAGCCTGTCGTCCGTATCGCTCGAATTGCGGGTCAATTCGCCAAGTGAGTTTTCATTCTTTCTTTACATAAACAGCAATGCCTCTAATAACGGATAGACCTCGTTCAAGCCCAATGGAAACCATCGACGGCGTCGAAATGCCCTCCTTCCGCGGCGACAACATCAACGGCTTCGACGCCACCCCCGAGTCCCGCAAACCAGACCCCTCCCGGCTGGTCTCAGCCTACTTCCACTCCGCCGCGACACTCAACTACATGCGCGCCTCTCTCTCCTCAGGTCTTGCCGACCTGCACTCCCCTCTCGACTGGGGTCTCGGGCACGTCATCACCCCCTCCATCCGGGAGAAATACACCCGGATCGTCAATCGCGTCAAAGACGCCCTGCGATTCATGCAAACCGTAGGCATCGACACTGACCGCGGCGTCGAGACTGTCGATATCTACACAAGCCATGAGGGACTCCTCCTCGAATACGAACAAAGCCTCCTCCGACACCTCAAGAACCCCGACTCTCCCAGCACCACCCATTCCTACTACGCCACCTCCTCGCACTTCCTCTGGATCGGCGACCGCACACGCCAACTCAACGGCGCACACGTCGAATTCTTCCGAGGCATCGCCAACCCCATCGGCATCAAAATTGGCCCCAGTATGACGCCCGCCGAATTAACCTCCCTCCTGGACATTGTCAACCCAGCCCGCGAAATCGGCAAGGTGACCCTCATATCGCGCTACGGCGCAGCCAAGATCTCACAGTACCTCCCCGCTCATATCGCCGCCGTACAAGCCTCGGGACATATTCCCGTTTGGCAATGCGACCCCATGCACGGCAACACGCAGGCGACGCCGTCAGGAGTGAAGACGCGGCATTTCAGTGATATCTTGTCCGAGCTGAAGCAGGCGCTGGAGATACATCGTGCGGCGGGGTCGTTCTTGGGTGGAATGCATTTGGAGTTGACGGGCGAGGCGGTGACGGAGTGTGTGGGTGGTGCTGGAGGGTTGACAGAGGAGGGCCTGAGTGAGCGGTATACGACGTTCTGTGATCCCAGGTTGAATGAGAAGCAGGCGTTGGAGTTGGCGTTTTTGGTGGCGGGATTTTATAGGGAGTTGGATGAGGAGTTGGCGGAGGATGAATCTATATAACCCACACCCCTTTTTTTTTGGAGTGGTAAAATGGTATGGATAGTAAGAGTAAGGTCTTTATGAAATTAATATAATGTTTCGGGTTATAAGCCATCTAGTATACCTTTATTTTTATGTTTCTCTTGAGGAAGGACTCATGATGCATTTGTTCGAGTGATATTATCTATCTACCCAACTTTCCAGTCTGATCTTCATACTATCTCTACTTCAAACTTGTAACGAACAGACTAGTAATCATGAAAAAACATATTCATAATCAATAAAGGCCGTCTCGTCTATCATAACCCATCCCAACCCATTCATCCACCCATCCATATACACACCATATCTATATGCATACCATTTATGTACACAAAGCCACTCATCCCCTACCCCCCCAACCTCCATCCTCCCTCCTACTTACTTACTAGAAGACTTCTTCTTCCTCTCAATCCCCTTCCCTTCCCAAATAAACCACAACACCACCCACCCCAGCACCGCCTCCACCGCAAGACCCCACCAAACACCCCCCACAAAATTCTCCCTCAACCCCTCTCCCAACCCCCACCCCCCAAGGAACGGGCCCAACGTCCTCGCCGCAGACGAAATACTCTGCGACACGCCATTAATCGTCCCCAACACCTTCGCATCCGACACACTATTATTCACCAGAATCACCGCCGCCGGTAGCGCAAACGTCCTCGACACGACCTGCAGCGCTATCACCACGGTAAATGCAGGCCAGACGATGTATGCTGCTCTCGGCAGAAGTAAGAGGAAGGGCATGAGGGCGTACGCCAACGAGGAGAAGGGTAAGAAGGTGCGGAAGGATCGCAATGTACCCAGATACCCTTGCACCCAGGGGTAGATGAATATCTGCAACGGGAGGCCGATGATCCCGATAATGGCTGTGGCGAGGCCGACGCGGGAAGAGGGGAGCCCGAGACCGCCGGAGAAGTGGAACCAGCCACGATGGGATTCCGGGGGCGCGCGGGGCGTGGGCAGGAAGGTGAAGGTGATGGCGTTGAAGGCGGAGGTGTGGAAGGCGAGGAGGAATTGGGCGAGGAGGGTGAGGAGGACGTTGCGGGTGTAGATTTCGCGGAATTTGGGGCGTTGATGGGTCTTTGGTTTGGGGCGCGAGGAGCGGCTGCTGATGCTGATGCTGCGTCGGTGGTGGTGGGAGGTGTTGTCGTCGATGTAGAGGGATTCGTCGTCCGGGTGTTCATTTAGGCGTTGGTAGTATTTGCTGTCTTTGTTTCTGGTCCGGCGGAGGGCGCGCGCGATGCGGTGGCCCAGTTGGCGACCCCAGTCGCTGCGGTAGCGGGCCGTTTCGTGGGTCTGGTGTGGTTATTGTTAGTCTGATGGTTGATAAGTTGGAGAGGGAAGTAGTTAGAAATGGGGGATGTACTTCGTCCAAGCCAAAGAATACCGCCAGCAACGAGCAGAAGATGAATACCGCACTGAGCAGGTTCGGCAACAGGAACGGCCATTTGCGCATCCACTCGACCCCATTCGCACCACCAAGGAATGTGCCTGGCCCGAATATCTGAGGATAGTTCTTGACCGGATCAGCCAGGGCACCACCCAGCACTGGGCCTATGATGACGCCGATATTAAAGCACATGGGCAGCAAAAGGAACGCTCGAGATTGATATCTGCAGAGTTTCAGTGATCAGCAACACACATCCTCTCTTCACAAAAGGGTACAGGGGATAAGCATACTTCTTCTCCTCAATAATCTCCGCAATCATCGTCCTCATCACACCCACATTGCTATTCAACACACCCCCCAGCGTGCGAAACACCGCAGCAGCCACAAACGACCGCGAAAACCCAAACCCCAAGCACGAGAGACACGTCCCCAGCGACCCGATCAGCAACACTCTCTTCCTCCCCATCCACTCCGCATCAGCCAGCCGTCCCCACCACACAGCCGTCAGGAACTGCGCCGCCGTGAAACTCCCCTGCAGGATGCCTGCCTGCCCGGAGATGGTCGAGTCCGGTAATGACGGATCAAACGATTTGAGCTGGTAGAACATGTACGCTTGCAGAGAGGTTTGGGTGAGTGGCTCTGACAAACGGGCGATGGTCAGGATGGCAAGTTGGCTCTTTTTCGGTAGTGAGGACCATGTTACGGGCTTTTCGTCGGCTGTGTCGTTGTGGTTGGGATCGTCCTCATTCGCAATCAGATTGTTATCTTCTTCGTCCTCGCTGGAGCTGAAGCTGTCACTGTCGCTGTCGCTGAAGCTGCTCTCGTCATCATCGCTACTGTTGGCGACGAGATGATCATCTACTGATAAGCGCCGCCACTGAGAGGATTCGGGAATAGGTGCCGGCGCAAGTATACGAGTCTGCGCGGAGCTGCCGTCATGGATGGCGGTGTTGACACTGTCTTTGTCGCCGTCGATGGAGGAGTCGACCGACATGGCGGGCGAGAGAAATTGGGTGTCCGGATTTCTGCGGAGATGTGAGGCGTCGGCCTCGGGCGCGGATATCGTTGCAGCAGTAGTATCTACATGATTGTCGGTGTGAGAACTCCGGATCTCGGGTGGTTCTGTGGAGGTCATATATAGATCTGGTCGTGAAGAACAGGGGAACCGTCTGGGGAAACTTCCAGGTACTTCAAAGTTAAGATTCAGCCGGAGGGGATAAAATCTACGGAAAAAGAAAGGGTGGGAACAAAATCTGGGGAGAAGAAGGCAGTGGATAAGAAGAAAGCCGAAGAGGCGATGAGCCAAAGATTCGCCCGAAGCTTGTCATCCCCGCTAAACCTGCCTCGGGTTTAGTCGCCGCGAGTTTGCCGATGCCTGATTCTGTATAGACCAGAATGCGACATGCATCATTCTCCATTCTTTACTTCCTGCACGGTGTAACACGGCGTCCCTTACATGGCTAGGTACCCCCTACTCAGTTAAACGAACATTGCATGTACGCAAATATTGACTCATCTGTGCTACTGTTCTAAACACATCCTTATCCAATCCCATCCCATACAGACAATGATCAATTCAACAAGGCTAGGCACCCCCTGCATCCCATTGAGAACGCTGTATCCAACACTATTAAGAAGAAAGAAAGAAGAAAAGAAAGAGGATAAAAAGAGAGAGAAGGGGCAAGTCGGGTCGTTTTCCTGCCGCGAGATCAACGCCTGGACGGAGATCTTATTCAGTCCGTCGACGTCCAAGACCAACCTCAAGCGACAGGCACGTGAACAAGTCCGAGGACTCTCAGAGATAGTCACACGCCACACGCACGGTGGACATTTCCTCAAGATTCAACTCAAAAGAACCTGCGCATCATCACGTTCTCAAGAACCAGGGACATACACCAAAGTCAGTCGGAAACCTGATCCGAAAACATTACTTTTGCACGAGACTAGGAGAGTTGGAGAGAAAAGAATAGAAAAGAAAAGAAAAGGGGAATAGAGAAAAGTACACAGTTAGAAACAGACATGCTCAAGACCATTGTAACAAATTAAGGAAACATAAAGAGGGAAAGCTCAAAGGCCGTGGTATTCAACTAGTTGCGACGGCTTCCACCAGTCCTGCCCGTCATCTCCAGCGTACTTTCAAATCCCTCCCAAGGGAGCTCATCGTCGTCTTCCGAGTCCGGTTCCTTGCGAGACGACTTGTCCGTGGTGGCAGTGACATCTGCTGTCCGCCCTGCTGTATCAATTCCGATCGACTGAAGAGTCACCTCCATCTCCTGCTCGGTCATCTCACGGCCATTCTGCTTCTGGCCTTCAAGGACATCGTACAATGCATAGATCTGGTCGGCCTTCATGTCGATATCCTTCAACAGCTTCTCAATCTTCTCACCCAGAGACTTCCTCTTTCGCTTGCTCAGCGAGGCATCCAGCTTGTTGTATGAGCCCTGGTATGCCACCAGCTGCATCTTCAGATGAGCCAGCTCATCTTCCAAGGCCTTGAGCACGGTCGCCAGGGCAAGTTCCGGCGATTGCGCGGGCCGCATGGTAGGCTCCTCATTGTAAACAGACGGCTCGGGCATACGCTCCGAGACTGGAACGGGCTTGGGAATCTTCACTGCCTCTGCGGTGTGATCACAAGAACCACCCGGAATCGTCTGCTTGCAGACCGTGCAGTTTTTGCCATTGTGCTTGGTGGCACTGTCAAGTGCACGCTGAGCGGGTTCAGGAAGCTTTGCAAGGTTGTTATCCACCACATGCGCAGGGTTGAATGTGATATCAGGCAGGATAAAGGCCGAAGTCATCTCTTCGGCCATCCGCCGCCGGCGTCGCTGAGAAGCAGCGGGCACGGAGTTGTCCGAATGCCGTCTGGGGCGTTCGACAGGCACCGACAAGTTACTTTCTCCTTCAGTCATGCTAGCCTTGGAGTTGGCGGTCAAGTCGCCCATGGCCGAGGCGGGTCTAGACGGCAACCCCTTGCTTTCCTTGAGGGAAGACTTTCTGGGAATCGTCGACTTGGACAAGCTCTGCCGGGTCGTGTTCCCGGTCTCGTTTGCAGTCTGCTCTTTGCTTGTACTCGACTGCCGCCGTTTCCGAGCCAGGCGTTCCTCTTCCAGAGTCTTTCGTAGTTGAGCAATTTCACGTTCCTGGAACTGGAGTAAGTACGTGTATGTGGTGAAACATGGACGGCAACTTACATCAACGAAGCTCAACAGAGTCAAGTCCTGCTCAGTTGCATTTGATTTCTTGGTGTTTCCAGTAACCTCCCCACTCGACTCAACAGGCTCCGTCTCCTCCACCTCCTCGACAACTACTCTTTTGACGCGCTGTTTGCCAGTGTTTGACTGCTTCCTGGTGCTCACATCACTGCTCTCCGACCGGCTCTTGGATTTTCCTGATTTTGACTTCGACTTCTCCCTGGTGCGGGGGACGTCGATCGAAAATAGTGCCTCTTCTGCACGCTCCTGTTCAAGCCGGGATATTTCCTTGTCAACCTGCGTCGAGATCTTGGCGCGCGAGTCCTCCTGTCGTCTAGTCTTGGATCGCGAGCTCTTGCCGGTAACTTCCCTGGTGCTTCGGCTCGTATGTCTGCTATGCTGCGTATCAGGCTGGCTATCCTCGTCGCTTGCATCAGTCATAGAAGACTGCTCTGACTCGACCGTATCGTCACGGGCTCTGGAGCCCGCGGAAAGGATCTTTGATATCTGCGACTTCAAGTCTGCATTCTCCTGGCGCAGACTCTCGTTCTCGCTTTTGAGGTCCTGACTTTCCAAATACGCAACCCCCAACTGTGATACCGCCATGTCTCGCTCTCGGTTCAGCCGTTTCAAAGTCGACTCCTGAATCTGGGCCTTTCTTTCGATAATGTCGAGTTTATTCTGCAAAGCCAAGTTGGCGGCATCCAGTTCTGGCATACAAAGTCAGTTGAGTGTCGCGGAAAAATAGTATAAAAGTACTTACTTTGGTTATCGCTGGCAAGCTGATCTCTGCGGTAGTCATCCTCCTCGGATTCGTACGGTCGGCTGCGGCCATGCTTGTCCTTTGAGCGTGACTTGTTTGTCCTCAAAGACTCATTCTCCCGCTTCATGTCATCCAACCTCCGTTCAGCGTCAGACTTGGATCTCTCCAATTCTGCAACCTTGTCCTGCAAAAGTCTCAATGAAACGAAGAGTGCCTTCTCATCTTCCGGAATGGGGACGGCATCTAGCGGCATGTGTTCGCGGGTCAACGAAACATCAGTAGCATCATGTGGAGGGGAGACAAAGCGCGTCGTCCGTGCTCTGTTCTGACGCGCATACACGGGTGTGCCGTCTTCATAGACGCCCGAGACCAACTCAGACAAGTTCGGAAGATCCGGTAGTAGGAATGACTGCTGAGTAGCCGTATCACCCGCATTGTGGGCCATGTTGCGCGAGTTGGTGCTAGACTTTCCACGACGAAGTTCGCGAGCATAAGCCTCCTGGGAAGCCTTCTCCACCGCATCGGCAATCTGATGAGAGAGGTTGGGGTTTCCAAAACGTGTCGGACGCGTACTGTTGGCCATAGCCGGAGGTCTTTCGTCCTCAATCAGGGATCCTTCATATGTATCGCGAACCTTTGCGTGCATGTCTGACAAAGTTCGTCGCTCTTTGCGGTTCGACTTGGCTGTGTGAGGATCAACGTTCTCCTTATGGGCAAGGCTGGCGCGTCTGATTTGCGCATCCTTTCGGAGACTATCGCTGACCGCTCTTCTCGCCGGGTTCCGCAGAGCGGACTTTTGAGGGGTATTAGAAGTAGGATAATCGAGTCTAACGGCGGGTGACGACGAGCGAACGCTGTTTTCGATGCTCATGTAGGAGTTTCTCGAGTCGTCCAGTCGACGGGGAGGTTTCGTCGGGCCTCGTCCGGCCTCGATGGAGATGCTGTCGTCGTTGTCGGCCTCTTCTTCTTCTTCGGACGTGCCGACCGGGGAGAAATCTGGTAAATATTGCTCGAAGGTGGATGTGTTGAAAGCATAATCGGGCTCTTCTTCCTCGTACTCGTGGCGCTTCCGGGCGTTGGTGTGCATGGACGGAAGCCGGGGGCTACCATGACCGAGCTCCTTGGTGGACGCGAGCGCCTCGTGCTCAGGGTCAAAGTCGGAGCCAAATGACGCGAAGCTGTTCGTTGTTGCTTCGCGCGACATGTTGCCAGCTGATCTGTGACGCGCCGATATGGGGATGATTTATCGACGGAGTGAAAATCTGATTACCGCACAGGTATCAGATTGTTAAGCTGACTGAATCAGCAAAGTAAACTTGAAGGTAACCCGTTCGTTGTTCTGAGGCTGCAAGCTGCACGGTGGACAGTCAGATGTTTAGAGGGTCGCTGGTAGCGCGTCGGTGCAGCGCGAGTCTCCCGGCTTGAGCAGGAAGTAGCCAGGGAAACCACAACTGAAAGGAAGGAAACAGTGCAATTGCTTAGACAAGACAAGCCACTGCGGTTTCCAAACTATCGCAGAAGCACCACAATTGCACGGTAAGGCCTGGCTAACCGGCTAGGCAACGCAATGGGGACGCGAGTGGATGATGCGACGAAATAAATGAGGAGGTTGGGCTGGTAACAAAGTTACTACGTCCTCGACCAAGTGGAACTCGCCCGCTGCTTTTGGTTTGTTTACTCCCGTGGGCCCCCCTCCCGTGGAGCGGCTGACCGCCTTCCGAGTGCTTACGCCACGAGCTGTGAAATTTCCCATCCGTACGGAGTACATAGTAAACAACAAATTCCTGAATCTTATTTTAAACAGCAGTTTCGCACATCGCCAATGAAGCTTTTGCATTGGGAATCTTTCCATCTTATGCTGGAGCGTATAGTATGTGCAGACGGGATCCAAGAAACACAGTGCCCCCTTCTCTAAATGTACAGGCAGACTGGTGTGGGCTAGGAGAAAACAAGATGTGCCGTCCATAGATTCGCCTTCAATCAAACGCCTTGCTGGGAAACAGAATGTCCAGGGGAAAGAAAACTATTGACAGGAGTCGGAGAGGAATTAAAACAACCTATATGCTAGTATGTAGGGTCGTAAACGCTTATGCTCGTAACGGGTATTGGAATGCGAGGTCGGAAGGGGCAAGGGATGGCAGCCGTAAACGTAGACCAGTTTGTCAGGTCTTCTAGTTATTAGGAAGGAATATCGATGATAGAGAAATCAAGAGGACTGGTGACTATGAGTGTCATCCCTCAAGAGGTGGGTTTCGGCTGATTGAGAAGCAGGGTGTTCTTCTTCGGCATGTTCTTCGCTGATAGGTTGATTAGCGGTGGTATGCTGTTCGGTGGATTGTTGCTCTTCCCGCTCCTCTTCTCGCAGAGGATTCGTGGGCGTAGTGGGAGTGTTGCTTATAGGGCTGGCCACGTCGATATGGATGGTGGGCAGAGGGGTCAATTCACGGAGCTGCGGCGCATGCTCGTTTCTCTCTGCGACTGGGCTCGTATACGGTGGCGCTTCTCCCCATTCCAAAACTTCGTACTCAGGCGGCGGGATGTTGAGTTCACCTACATCACCCTCGTCAACCGCTATTGACGGGCGATCAGCCGAATGAGCAGACACTGCATGTGATTGCACCTGAGTTAGAGTATCTGCGTCGGAAACGTTGGTTGCCCCAGACTGATACGACGAGTAGGACTCGCCTCGAGAATGAACACCCGTGAGAATCGACCCTGAGGATCGATCGGGTGCTGATGCATCGGTGAGAAGAGGACGACGGTCCGAATCGGGTGACGTGGCTCTGATACGAGACCCATCATGCCGCACGTGGCCCAGTTCTGCATATGAGACACTGGAGATACGCCTATCGCGACCACGATTCCGAGATTCCGCCAAAGCCGCGCTGAGGTTTGAGGCACTCCCGTTGGCAGACGCGCTACTTCTCGCGCGGGCTCGACTCTCCTGCCGAAGTTCTTCAAGACGAATATAGTCCCCGCGAGCACGAGCCTCCCGGCGCTCCTGTCGCCGCCATTCACGGTCGGCCAACTCCTCTCGCCGTTGCAAGCGAATTTGATACAACGACTCCATCAATTCTTCTCGGCGGGATTCCTCTTCTTCCGCTGTTTCAGGGAACTCGACAACCATATCCATGCCTGCTCGCTCCCCCTCTCGAGCAATGACCTGCTCCGTTGGCTTGGGACTGGGCGAGTAGGCGGGGAGGGTGATGACCGAGCGAACCGATGTATCCCGTCGAACATTGCTAGTGTTATTGGCGGCGGGGGTGGTAGATCGCATTTCCGAACCTCCTTCGGCGGGTGTGTCTCTGGTGGTGTTCGCATTTTGATTATTCGACCCCGGGACCTGTCCGTATGAGACGCCCACGTTCCACCTATTCCACTTGTCTTTCAGGAATTTCCCAGGCAGATATTTCGGGCGACAATTCATGCGACGGAGGGTACGTAAGACGAAATAGGTCATTAAAGCGGACGCCACGGCGAAGATGATGCAAGCGACGCACTGCAATTAGAGAAAATAGATGTATCAGTGATTGCTGGCAAAAGGAAGAACGAAGACACTCACTATTATAATGATATTGTTCCTGCTCGAGTTATCATTGCCGGAGGCGTGGTTTTTATCCTGGCTGCCATCGGTGTTATTGTTGTTGTTGGGATTGTTAATAATGTTGCCCGGACCATCCTGACGGATGTCAAATTGGCGGAAATTGGCTGGAATGTGCATGCTGTGGATTCCGGGCGATCGGGAATGAGCCCAGATCTATAGCCCCTAAGCATGCAGACCGGCTAGAAAGTCGACGATAGGAGGTGTTATCCCAGGCGAAAAGAGGGTGGAAAACCCGGATCGGAGGCGAACTGGAAATGGTAGCCTAACCGGGAACGCTGCGGAACTGGCGGATGAATAGCGAAGGTTTGTATTCGGGGGTATGAATAGAAAAAAAAGCAAGATAGGCTGCAGAAGTGGCCCGAGGAAGATTTGATAAGATATTACGAATCAGACCATAGACTGGGACAGAGTTCAACAAGAATAGCTAGAGATAGAGCCAGTGATAATGGATGGGATGGTAGATTATGGACAAGAAGAGACATGCGCGAATCCATGGCCTCAAGCTGTGTGATGGCTGGGAGAAAGGACCAGGAAAGAATACGAGCAGGACCGCGGCAAGATTTCAGCGGTTAACTGGTGTCAGATAATGACGATGCTCATCATTCCAAGACAAGCCTGCAAGCGGTCGTCGAATGGCAAGAGGGGAAGGCCAGAGATTGGCGCTGATTGACTGATGATGATGCTGATGCTGATGCCGACGAGGGAGTGGCTGGGTCGCTGGCGGAGATAAAATAGCGAATGGATTTTTCCCCAGCCAGCAGAAGTGACTGATCAGAAGTACGACCCTTGGACGCTTCCAGACTCAGGAGGTCAATTTGATCGTGACACGACACGACTACGCATCAAAAGAGACTGTATACAAATTAAAAAGGACCCCATCGCACCCTCCCGACTAATTAAAGACGATTTCATTGTGAAACGAGAGGCGCAATCCAAATTGATGCTGCCGGTTTTTCCTTTCCGAACCACCGGCGCGTGCCATTTTTAGTAACACGTTCCTTCGCTGGTGATTTTCTGGTTGGTGTCGAATCAGGGTTTGGGATTTCTCTCAGTTGATCTGCTCCAGACATCTCTCTATCTAGCTTTAAGTTCAGTCAGTTTATTGCCCAAGGCAAATTAAGCTCACTTATCATGGTCAGGGCCACTGAGCACCTCCAGGGATGGGGCTGCCACTACCCCGTCGGAAGAAAGTCCTCCCGGGTCATTATTACTTTGGAGACTAGTTACAATGGAGTATCATTATGGAGTCTCCTCCTTAATCCTGACCCACTTCTCATCTACAGAATAGAGATGTAGTTTAGATAGCTGATCTCGCTATCAAAGCAACAAACTTCCTGCTATTTCCCATTATCCTGAAAGCACGACAGTTCCTTCAGCGGGAAATACAACCTATGCTTCTGCGAAGGAGAAGCACAACATTCTTCGTTAACTGTCTTACTATGAGAAGCGGAATATTCTTTGCTGATCTCAATGCACACTGAGCTGAATCTGAGGTGTTGTCGCACATCACCTTAACCCAGTCTCTATACCTGTCAGATGCCAAATGTTGAAGTCTGGCTATACGGTAGCTTCAACGTCCGTATCACCGTCACTGCTAGCACTCGGTGCAAAGCCATGTCTCCTTGACTGCCCATACAGAATTGGTGACAATTCATGCCGGGTAACGGAGATGAGAAAATTTTCCTGCGAGGCAGGACCTATGAATGGCTCCAAGAGTACTGTCTGGACGTATCAATCCCGGACTTAGGAACCTACAAATTAGCTCTTTAGCAAACCGGCTGCTTTCAATTGAAACCCAACAGCTCGAAAGGAACGATACCGACTAGCATACATCGTGGTTATAGGTATTCATTGGTTGAGTTGTATGCCAGACGATCTCAATTCCATGAAAATCGTTTTTATTTCAATAAACGCAGTGAACGACCTTAGAGACTGTGTTACAACGAGCCTCACTCTCTGTGGTGAAAACAATATCGAAATATGTCTTCGAGAAGGAGTTGGTCGAGGGCTTTTTGTTCTCCCTCCAAAAGACCTTCATTAGAGCAGCATGCTTCTTGCTTATGACTGGAATGTAACTCGTCTGGTGGACTTGAGGTGGGCCTGCTCTGTGCCAATTAAGATAAACAGAGCCTTCTATTGGCTTGAATATTTTGGCGTCGATCAACTAGTATTAAGTGCCATCTGAGTACGAAAAGTTCGGAGATAATTCATGGACACCCTAAAGTCCGAGTAGATTGCAATGACGGCATCGAAGCAGAGCTCGCTGCTACTCTCGGACATCATGAATACTAGCATGTGAGCAACAGGGATCATGTAGCATACATTGGCTCTCTCAAGCCCAGATATTCATCTTTCCTAATCTTCCAGCGGCTTTATACGTCCGCTATTTTGCATATCTAATCTTGACGAACCTCAGATAATCATGCCTTTTTTCCCGGAGAAGGAATGCGAGCCGTATCGCATATCAGAAAATCTTTGAAAGGGAACCGTAGGACAAGAGACTTGAACAGCAATTCAAGAGTGAGTAACCCCAGTACGATACCTAAATACATCTCTTTTAAAGCTAACCTTGTATACCTGTACATCTGCTTGTCAATTCGTAGTCCAATAATCATGCAGCACGATACCAATCAACTATCCTGCCTACGAAAGCCATTCGAACTTCAACAAGCCGTAAAGCATTGTTAAAGTCTTACAATATCCGCTCAGGCCTCCAGCTACCGAATACACAAGTTATCCCGGCAACCCCAATCCAATCCAATCTCATCCCGCACCAGCCATTGAATCTCGGAGCGTACAAAACTCCACCAACTCAAGGATGACCCCAACCACAGTACCCTCCATTCATAGTACCTGGCACAGCCACTTCGCACCTTGAATCAGGCCACCAATTCAAGCAGAGCTAAA
The DNA here is from genome assembly GCF_000002855.4 of Aspergillus niger. Classification (NCBI taxonomy): domain Eukaryota; kingdom Fungi; phylum Ascomycota; class Eurotiomycetes; order Eurotiales; family Aspergillaceae; genus Aspergillus; species Aspergillus niger. The sequence continues at coordinate 919,623 of NT_166539.1, forward strand.
TTATCCATCCCATCGGAGATTATATCGGAGATAATAAATGAACCAACCGTATCCATTCTTCCATTCTACACACTATCCCGGACTTAACCCATTTTACCTCCGGCAATCCCGAAGCTGCCCAAGCTCACCCAGCCATGCCATGGATCCTCGAACTTAGCCTGCCCACATCAACTGACAGCAAACAACATAAGCATCAGTCCCCCCGCTCTTTCCAAAGCTTATCTTTTTCGGCAGGTTGATTTTGGCCATTGTCTCACTCAACACTATCCCAGTCTTATAAGGAAAGACCATAATAGATCGAATCCCTTCAGCTATTAAGTCACATAAACATATCATCATGTCCTGTCCCGACTGCTTCAGCGGCCACGTGCACGAGGACGCTACGCCCAGAGGGACAGTCACCACCTTGCATGGCCGGGATGCATATGTGACGGAGCCGACGTCCACGGAAAACCCCATCAAGGGAATCATCGTCATCATTCCGGATGCGTTTGGGTGGGAGTTTGTCAACAATCGCATCTTAGCGGATCATTATGCCGATAAGGGAGGGTATAAGGTTTATTTGCCTGAATTCATGAATGGTATGTTTACTACTACTTGTCGCTTGTGACTCATGTCATGCGGGGGTAGAACTACAATGGAAAACTGCATTGCGAAAGAGCTATACCAATATATATGTTGGATAACCAGGACATGCCGCTCCCGTATGGAGTTTAAAGACCCTATCTTCAGTATTCAAGACATCATCTATCCTGGACTGGATTAAGAAGCCGTGAGTTCACCTCTCCTTCTACTCTTGCTCACAGCTCAAAGTAAACTCTACACAAAAGATACCATGTCGCCTGCGCCGCCTACGCCATGATCCCCTTCATGTACCACAACAAATTCAACACCTCCTGGCCCACCGTCAAGACATTCTTCACCGCCGTGCGCCGCAACGAAGGCGCCAACCTCCCCATCGCAGCTGCAGGGTTCTGCTGGGGCGGGTTACACACCGTCTACCTAGCACACGGCGAAGAAGATGACAAAGTAAACGGCAAACCCTTGATTGATGCCGGTTTCACCGGCCATCCCAGCAACCTGAAGATCCCAGGGGATATCGAGAAGATCAAGATCCCCGTGAGCTTTGCGGTGGCGGAGCTGGACAACATGTTGAAAATGCCGCAGATCAAGCAGATTGAGAAAGCACTGGGGGAGGAAGTGGGGGAGGTGAAGGTCTACTACGGGGCTGGGCATGGGTTTTGTGTTCGCGCCGATGTGATGGTCAAGGATGTGAGGGTGCAGGCTGAGGAAGCGGAGGATCAGGCGATTGGGTGGTTTCAGAAGCAGTTTGCGAAGGTGTCTTATTGATTCCTGTTTATTCTGCATTAATTGTTGTGGGGGAGTTTTGGTTTTCTGCTCTTTCATATACCCGGTTCATCCGCATCGGAGTCCGGATCCTCAATCAAAGCCCTTAATTTCCCACCCTGCTGTCTCGCAAGCAACTTATACTTCCCCGCTTCCACAACGCGACCCTTGTCAATCACAATTATATTATCCGCAATCTCCATCATATCCCTTGCGTGCGTAATGATCAGGACGGTAAGGCCTAGCCTTGTCGCGACCAGTCTCTGCACGGTCCTTCGAATGATCTTTGCGTTGTTGGGATCGAGGCTAGATGTGGCTTCGTCCAGGATAAGAAGCTGTGGCTGTCGCACGAGCGCCCGTGCGATTACCAGCCTTTGTGCTTGTCCTCCGGACATACCGGCCCCGCCGTCCCCTATCATGGTGAAATAGCCCTTTGGCAGGGATGTGATGAACTCGTCGATCCCGGCTGCTTCTGCTGCGGCGCGGATGTGAAACATTGTGCGGAGAGGGGAGTCGTCTTCGAGACCATAGCTGATGTTGTCTGCGACTGTGCCGGGGAAGATGGATGGTCGTTGGGAGACAATGGAGATTAGGGAGCGGAGGGTTGGTGTGTGTATACGTTGGATGTCGATTCCGTTGAGGGATATTGGGGGCATCCTGTCTTGGGAAGTGGGGGCTTCGTATAGGCTGAGGAGCAGTGATGCTATAGTTGATTTGCCTGAGCCTGACCGTCCTACGATTGCTGTGCATTGGTTTCGCGGTATATTGATGGATACATCACGCAGGACATGTGCGTCGGGACGGGATGGATAGCGGAAGTTCAGGTTCTTGATCTTCACTGGCGCCGCTGTGGTTATCTTCAGATTGCCGCGGTGTTCGTGGGATGCGCCTTGTGGCAGGCGTGCGAGGCGTAGGACTTGGTTTGCCATTATATGGGAAACGCTGATTTGAGGTACTAGAGAGTGTTAGCAGTGGCTGTAGGTAGTCGTTGCTAGGTAGGTAGCTCACTCCATGAAAGTACTGTGCTCGCGTAGCCAATACTGAAGAGAAGGACAGAGAATACAGTCATGAGGCTGGTGACGGTAAACTCAAGCGACGATACGAGAACAGCTCCGTAGTAAAAGATCAGGCCTGCACAGTTTAGCTCTGCAAGCATAGGTTTCTTATATACCGGTTGCTTACTGCTGACGAAAATGATCATGGACTCTACCAATCCAAAGAGAAAGCCAGTATAAACAGCTTTCTTCACCCCAAGAACCATACACAGTGCTGCGGCCTTCATATGCTTCTTGTGGAAGTAAGGCTCCAGTGTCAGTGTGCGGACGGTGCGAATTTGCGAGAACGTCTCGATGAATATCTCAGATGCTGTCGTTCGGACCCCGGTACAACGTCTTTCCCATATTCCGGTTGTCCTTTCGAGGCCTCTGGTGATAGCGTAAATGACTGGTCCGCAAGCCACTGCCACAAGGGTTAGTTTCCAACAAACAGCCATGCACCATATAATAGCAACCACAGTGACTGAAGTCGCCACTAGGACATAGCCGCCAAAATGACCGACAAGGTTTCGCATCTCCTCAGCACTGTGGTTGAGGGACGAGGTGAGTTGGGAGGGTTCATTCCCGGCTTCTTCGAACCATTTTCGTGGCTGGTCATGAATACGATGGAAGCCTCTTTTACGGAGGCGATCAACCCACGCCTGGCCACATAGCTCTAGAAGATAATGCATCAGAAACGATATAACACCGTCACCTATGGCTATTCCCAGAACTATTAGGGACCATGTCGAGGCCTTGGCTTGCTTGTTGTAAAACGTCTCGAGGAGCTTCGACAGGCAATAAGAAAACAGCGGAGTAGCCATCGAGTGGCCCAGGGTGCTGAAACATCCAAGCAAAAGAAGCAGTTTTTGACCCCGAGTCAAGTTAGGAAGTATGGTCAGCATAATCTGTCCCAACGACATGCGCTCTTGCGGCGCGAGGTGTGCTGCATTCTTCAATAGCCGCTTGCTTCGGTGCTTCGACCTGGCCCTGTTGATCTCATTGACAACATCATTCGCAGGAAGTATACTCTGCCTAAACCGGTTGGACTGGAAATTCGTATTACTGATATGGACAGTATTGAGCTCAAACATCTGCATCCCAATCGACTCACGACGTGGTCTGACCCTTTGAGTATCTGCAGATTGGCGAATACTCTGTAAGCTTGTTTTGTAGCCGTGAATAGCATATGAATGCTGTGCAAGCTCGTTGTGTTGAGAAAACGAATCAGGGCTTTGACTGCGTGTACTCTCAATCGAAGATTTTGAAGAAGCACTGGAGCATCGATCAGAAGCACTGTGGGCATCAGCATGCTCGCTTTCATCACGGGAGAGCTTTTTCGAGGTAGCAAAACACGTAGTACTCTCCTCCAGTTCATGTCTGTAGCCAGCTTGAATAACCGAACCTTGATCCATGATGTAGGCAAAGTCATGATCCATTATTTGCGACATATCATGCGTGATAATGATCGTCGTTTTCCCTCGACGCCATTCCCGGATAGCTTTCGTTATCTCGACGCGGTTGGTGGCATCAAGTGCACTTGTAGGCTCATCCATTATCAATATAGGCGTATCCCTTAACCGTGCCCTTGCAATCGCTACCCTTTGCTTCTGACCACCACTTAGGAAATCACCACCATGACCCACACAAGTGTCGATTCCTTTGGGTAGATCGTCTATTGTGCTTTGTAACCTTGCAAGATCGATACATTCACGTACGTCCACCTTGTTGAGTCCTTCATAGTTGCGGCTACCAAAGGCGACATTCATGAAAATAGACTCCTTGAATAATACACTTCGCTGCTCTAGCAGAGTAATGTTGTTCCTTACCCAGTCGATGCTCAGCGACTGGATGGGGACGCCGTCTATCAGAATATCTCCAGATACCGGTAAGTAGAAGCGTGTGAGTAGCTGTCCAAGCGTACTCTTTCCAGATCCGCTTCTGCCAATAACAAAGGTTGTCTCGCCGGCGGGAAAGAAGAAGCTTGTCGTGTTCAGGACCGGTCTGTTCGGTTGCGCTGGATAAGCAAAGGAGACCTTATAGACACATTATAAGTTCGATGTACCAACGCAATCGTTCCACGGGTAACCATTGCACTTACATTGCTGACTTCGATGTCGCCTTCGCAAAACTTCGGATAAATGGAACCCCTCCCCTCCCCTCGAACAGCATCCTCTGACTCAGAGCTCAGGATGTGGGCCAAGGAAAGGGCTGCATCCTTTCCTTTCGCTAGGACGACAATTTGTGGCATGAGGAATTCCATTGACTGGGCAGCTGCTAAACAAGCCCAGAATGTTCGGAGCACTTCTCCTGCTGAGAGCTCTCCAGATGTAGCCAGGGAGCTCCCATACCAGAAGCCCTGGACGAACATTCCGAATGTCATCAGCCGCAATATGGATATTTGTAGAGAGGTGAAGCGTGCGCGTTTGAGATAATGTAAAGCGGCGTTGTCGACACTGATCACGAAGTTTCGCATCTCTGTATCTTGCCCGTTAAAAGACTTGACGCTGTCAATTGATGAAGTAGCATTGTCGACTATTAGCGATAAATGACCCAGCTCTGTCTTCTGTGTCTCCATACACGAGTTCGTCTTGGTGGAGAGGAAGGAGAGAGCTGCTGAAAGGAAGGGGATCCCCGCCAAAGTGACCAGAGTAAGGTTCCAGGAGGTGAAAAATGCCAGGGCTAGCGAGAAGATGGCTCGAAATATATACTGCAAAGCGAGGCCGAGAGGCTGCGATGTTGCTTTCTGTAGATCATCGACCTGTCTGGAAGAGTACATTAGTGAAGGCAATGGCACGTAAGAGTGCGACATACCCCTGGAGAGAAGATAGAAAGACCCTTGTGCCATCCGGCTGCGTTTCGAACCACTCCTGACTCTTCTGTAAAAGCCTTTCGAAGAGCTTGGTGCGAGCATTGGCAACCTGCAATTCTCCAAATATCACAAATAGAATGAAATAGACACTATTGCAGACCCAATTGATTGCTCCTAGCCCAACCAGCTGGACGGCAAATGTGCTGATCTGTGGCGTCAGATCCTGTTTTGCAATCTTTCCTCCTCCAAATAATGTGAACGTGTTGAAGATCTCGCCCAAGACTACGGAGAATATGGGAACCGAAAGACTAGAGACGGCAGTAAATGTAAATCCTCCTATGAGCACTGGGTAATGTTTGGTTGTAGTGAAGCTGAACAGCGACATCCACCTCGGCTTTCGATGGATGAAGCGCCTGGCGCCGGCAAGGAGGGCTGCCATGATGAACTATACAAGCTGACCAAGATGGAAGATCTTCAGTTGCGCTTTTGGCCTTCGGCTTCGATAATTAAATACCGCGTAAACAGACATAATGGTGCGTAAGAGAAATGATGATCTAGGGCGTGATATAGAGAGGAACATAAGCAGGCGATGAACACGCAAGCCAAAAGGCTTCCAAGCACTTCTTAGCATGTTAATGTAACAAAGAGCTACGCTCGTTTTCATATTAGCCCGTCTGGTCAGATATCAAGCATTTTCCATATGCGGGCATATTGTAGAGGAAAAGAACAATGGGTTACGTTGCCATTGTTCTCGGGTACACGGAAATAAATTTAGTGGGTCAACCACAAGTCTTTCTATCCATCACTTCATTCCAAAGCATTGATTCAGCTCGGTATATGTACAGGTATCCACTCCGGTAGTAGCACCCTAGGGTACCCGGTCGAGGGGCTATCCCCACTCTTTTATAGGGTCATATACACTATGCTGGACCACCCGGATGAGACCTATGGGCCAAGGTACTAAAGGATGGCTGTCGAACCCAGTGACTCGAGTCATTGCATAGTCTCTAGACGCTAGCAAATCAAATACGGTAAAGGCCCGGGTGAACCATTCCGTCTAGCCGTCGTTCCTGCACGGCCCAGAAAAGAAGCGCAGCTTCAGATTTATTTCTTAGCCTTCTGTGCGCGCTCGTAGATCCAGTCGTTGAGACCAGCACGGTTTCTAATCCATGTATAAGTATCCAATTGCTGTCGGCGCTTATCCAAACGAAAGGACTCACCTGGCGATCTCAATGGCGTAAAACTGCATACGCATGGCTATCCTTCTGTTAGCTGGCGTTCCACCCCCCCGACAAGCCACACAGCCATGTATCACCTACCAAAGATCGTGGTATCTCTGTCGTATTCGACGTTGGGGCTAGCACGCAGCATGGTTCCGAAGTTGAAGTCCTCGATAATCTTCTCATACTGGTTGATCCAGTTACGCCACTTCTCCTTGCCCTCCTTGCTCTTCATCTTGTCTTCGTTAAGCGTCTCGGCAGGGTCAAAGTCGGGGAATTCCTTCTGGAAAGACTCGAGGATATCATCGTCCATCTTCGTCAGGCGGAGTTGCGAGCCGGGGACCTTCTCCAGAATCGACCAATATGTCATCAGATGTTCAACAGCTGCATAATCGTGAGTCATGAGACGAGTTCGAAAAAGAGATGTCCGGACCAACCCTTAACGGCAAACTGCTTCTCCATCTGCACGAAAAGTCAGCATTCCTGGTTGGGTTTCTGAATAGGCGATCCGGGCGCAAAGGCGACATACATCCTCAAAGTTCTCCGCCGTCTCTGGATCAAAAGGCTTCGACATCTTGGCGGTTGTGTGGGCGATAAATAATAACACAAGAAGCAAACAATATCAGAAGAGGAATGTAGAGGTAGAAAAGATGTTCTATTCGCTGGCTAACAGTCAGGGTAGTCGAGGAGAAATCGAAAAGTGAGTTGCCCCGCGCCCAACTCTTTTTTCCGGCAGGCGGAGAGATTTTTGCGCCGCCGCCCTTCAACCCCGCCGCTCGCGATTCGGGCCCGTACGTCATTTACAGATCTCTAAGAAAACACTACGCATTCAAGACTTTTGAAGTATGTACGGTCGGGTTTATCTACATGAATGGCACGATAGTTACGACATAAACTGCTCTATTTCGGCCTGCGAAGCTACTCACTTTGCTATCTAGATTGCTCGCTGTCTGAGAAATGCCATGTCCGGCTAACTAATCTGCCTCTGCCGCTTATTAATTGAATAGCAATTCACAGCGATGCTAGATCATACTGGAAAGCTCCAGAATATGGAGGACGAACGCAAACGCCTCTCAATGCTCTTCCGACGGACAGTCTTCAATCCAAGCAAGTGTAACGTACTGATTCCCGAACGTATGAAGTCATCAGGATCGAACAAAGAAATGAAATCTCTTATCGGCAGCGGACAGAGATTCGACTATGGTACAGGGATAAGCAATGTAAGGAAACGAAGAAGATTGTCTCTAGTCACTATCATCGGAGTCGGGCAACTCTTCAAACCGCCCTTCATGGAGGGCGCGCGTGACAGGATTTTCCACCTGGAGAATGCCGTTCGCCTTGGCTCTGTTACGAGAGTTAGCAATCACTCGAGCAAGTAGAGGAAGGGTGAGGCTTACCGCTCAAACAGCACAAATAATCTCTCTGCCTCTCTTTCCTTCTCCTCCTTGGTCATAGGAGGGCCCTCGTCCTTCTTCTCTGCAGCCCACTTCTGGCCAGTTATAGGGTTAATTTCTGGATCGAAACCGTTCGGGTTTGTTGCAAATGCTTCGCCCGCCGTCTTGGGAATTTCCATGCCGCGAGAAGCTAGTAGTCCAGCAGCGAACCCATATCCGATGTTCTTCGTAAGGTTCTCGGCGTCTTTGCCGGAGAGCACAAACATAAGCTCGGAAATAGCGGTCTTCAGATTAGGGTAGGGTGTGGTCGACAGATTGAGTAACTTCGATGAGAGAGTGTCCGATTGTCCAATGGGACGGCTCCTATCATTGTCTTCGGGCAGGAGAAGCCATTGCATATATTTACGGGGGCCGTCTGGGGCCATCTCATGAATGACCACTAGCGTATGGAACAGGGGTATAGCCTTGGTCTCCAGCTCATCAGGACCGTATGCGGACACAGCTTGATCCAGTATGTTGATCAGCTTGTCAACATTGCAGTTCTGATTGAACGTGGGGAAAAGAGGGCTACTGTCGAAGACTTTGCCCTTCTTGTTCTCCAAGTCAAGAGTGGATAGGCAGTTAAGGAGATAGCTGAGGAGGCCTTCCAGAGGCTTTGGAGGGATATCGATGCGATTGATCATCTTGAAGAGGTGAGGGATCGAAGCCGAGAATGTCGCGGCCAGATCAGAATAAATCTTTGAAACATTGAAGATGAGTTTCAAGGTATCAGTAAGGGCCAACTCGTCCATCTGCGACAGAGACTTTTTGCCGGATTTGGGGAATTGTTTAGCGTGTCGGACAATTTGCTGTATTCGATTAACATTATCATACTTATGCTTAGGCAAGATACGCATTAGCTTACATAGTTGACATTTTCACCTAGAGAGTGGTGTCTGATAAGATTGTCAAAATCCATAGTGGTGTCATAGGTAGACAGGAACAGGATCCGACTGATCACCATCTCATCCTCTGAGGAATCACACTAGCTGAAGGTCAACTTCTGCACGAGCTGGCAACACAGTGAATGGGCATACCTTGAGCCTCTCAGCTAATTTACCTCCGTAGCCTGTGTCCACGAAAAGCTGGCGCATCGATCCATCTAAGAGGAGGGCATTCGCGACGCAGCGTAGAGCGGCACGTCGCACATCCGGGGAATCCCCATCAACACCATATCTGGCTAATAATTCAATACCCTCTTTAGAGTAGATAGGATGGGCATGATTGGGGTTAGTCCCGTGCTGCCTCAACTCCAGGAGTGTCTGCACGCGTTCTAAGGCACGCAGGTGACGAGGTCAGATCGATACAGTTTACATTCCCTGTTAACTTACCCTTCGAAGTGAGAGACTTCGCCTCGAGGTCCGTTCTGAGAGAGTCCAGTAATTTAGTGACTCGCTGCAACTTCTCTAGAAGCTTGTTAATTGCAATCTATACAATGAAGTGGCTTGCACATACCTTGGCCTTGGAGCGGCCGGAAATCCATGGTCGACGTTTGCTTTAGCGCAGTTCTATGCGCCGGAAGTGAAGTGTGTGTCAAGGGGCAACTGCTGGCTTGGAATAGCCGTCTTACGGGGCGCGGTGAACCCCTACTAGTCTGTCCAGTAAGTCCCACTTGGATTGGGCTTGATCAAGTTGCAGCGAAAGCGGGTATCCGCAATTAAAAGCAGAATAGTTGGAGAGGCGAAAACGAGAGTAAGAGGCTATCGGATGATTTGAGGTATCTTCCTTCACTGATGGGTTATGGTGAATTCTGGTGCTGAGAGCAGCGCAACGGATAAGGATAGGAGCTAATGTTGCGCTGATGAATAGAGATCCGCAGCGCAATAAAGCACAACCCCACCGGATAGCACTAAGCGGCTGCACAGTATCTCCGCAGTCTGTACTTGCAGCAATGGTATTAGACACAAGGTTGATGAGACGGACAGATGCCAATGTATACAGTTATTAGTCAGTATTTAAGTAGACCAAACTTACATTGAAGTCTCGTTCTGGGTTCGAAAACAACCACCTGAATGGGGGGGAGAGAAGAAAATTGAAGATAATAACTAAGAATGGGGGGTGACCAACTCCGGTTCATCTCCGAAGGCTTCTCCGTGGTGCCTGAGTGCCTTACTGCCTCGGGCATAAAACGCGGCGCTGCCACTTTACGCGTGGCTCAGCCACAGGCGCGTCTTTTTGAGTTGCGTGGCTTGGCGCGGCCCCGGTAGGATCAAACTGGCACGGCTATCCTACTTTCACCAGGGCTTCTATCCTTGCTTGTGCTTGTCGACAGCTTCGGTCTGGGTCATGGACAGCGTGGTTTCTAGCTAGGCTGTATCGCGATGTTCCTTCTCTCTCTCCCATTCTTGTCCCCGTTCTTTTTGTCGTCCGATCTTGTGAAATATGGTGGAGATTCTCGGTCCTCTGTCTGCTCGTCCGCCTACTCCACCTAGGACATCATCTCGTATGCTGTCTGAAAATGATCGAACTGAAGATTCTCCGGTAGTTGTACACACACCTCGCGACTCTCCTTTTTCCGTCAATGGCTCAACTGGCGCTCCGTCAAGTCGACAATCCAAGCGCGTGAACTTCTCGCCATGGACAAGATACATCAAACCTCCCTCGTTTACCAATTCCGCCGCGAAGTCCAAATCTGACCTGAAGTCCCTGCCTCCCTCGAACGAATGCAAACCTACAAAGTCTATCCTCAAACCGACCACATCTCACTCTGCTGCCAATTCGCCGTCTGCTGAACCCCAAGCACCCATATCCTTCGCCATGCTTTTAGAGTCGATTTTACAACAGCTCGCTGGAGAGGCTGTTAGTTCAAGGCTGGACGCTTATATGCAGTTCTTCGGGGCCCTGAGAGCATATGACAATCTGCCTGGTGATCAAGAAATTATAGCGAGGTTGGGCTTGATCACTCAGTTCATACAACGGGACGTTAGCCGAGACTTGACAACCGGCGGACCGCTACATACCAACCTCGTGATCCAGGCTCTCAAGTTGGCTGTTGCTCTGGTCTGGCATAGCGAGATCTCTGCGCGTCTGCCAGATGACTTCAAGACCTTTCTCGTCGATCATTCCGTCAACTGTCTTCAAGATGTGAAGATGCCAAAGTCTGTGGTAACTCACTACTTGTCCGTATTGTCAACCCAGAACTTCAACGCCAAGGTCATGACAAATACGCGAATATTACGCATTTTGACGGTTCTCCATGAATTGACTAATCGCGTCACTGGAAGCGCAATTGTGTCCCAGCGTTTAAGCATCTATCTGCGTGTTCTCAACCAATCCAAGATGATCTTTGTCTCAAATGCATCTCTGTGGATGGATCATCTCATTTCCGGCTTGCTACACCATGTCAAAGATATCAGAATCAAGGCTATCTCGGTGGGCTTTCAGACCGCTATAGCGTGTGGACCCAACCCAACCTTGTCCAAATGCGTCCGTGAGGTCTTCAGCAGGCCTCTCGATGAGCGCAGGAAGCTTGTGACGGAAGTTTGCGAGCGAATGACGCGCATGATGGCACTTGCTGATTGCGGCGTCCACATACCTCAGATATGGAGTGTGATTATTCTACTTCTACGCAGCAAAAAGTTCAACGTCGATCAGTGGGAGCATTTTAAGGAATGGGTTCTTGTGCTACAGAGATGCTTCAATTGCAGCGATTCTGCGATCAAGGCGCAAGCTATTGTCGGTTGGAATCGGTTCGTCTATGTCGTCGGTCCCAGCGACACAACAAGCCCTTCGTTGTTACGGATGTTGAGCAAGCCCATCGTCTCTCAGTTTGATCGGAAGAAGCAAGACAAACAACCCAGTCAGCTAGCCTTGTGCAGTTATTATAATCTTCTCTATTACGCCTTTCGTCCCTCGGCATCTTTTCAGCATCTTGATGTCGTCTGGGAAGAATATGTCGTTTCACCGGCTTCGAGTATATTTTCGTCTGTGCCTAGCCTCAGCGACAGAGTAGCCCACGTGCTGTCCAATATGCTCTGGAGCCCGCAAGCGAAGGTGTGGTTAGAGAACAAGGTCAACGAGAGCAACAAACTGGACCCTGAAGAGTTGCCGTCCATTGATAGTAGGTGGATTCGGTCGAGGATAACATCAGTCTTGAGCGTGTTTGAGGAAATCTTCAAGTCCTCCGTTTGGAACCCCGATATTGAACGATCGAATATTGCTACGGCATGGATTGGTTTGTCCAAGGCCTTGTCACATGCGTCGAGCAAGGAGATTACACCTACGCCAGAATCGATGCAAGCTGTAGCACACGTGCTTGGCCTCCTTCAGCGCCTCTGGAACGCTGGACCCTCATCGCTCAATGCGGCTATCGAAAAGGATTCAGCGGATGCCTTCTATGACCGGTTTAGCTTTCTTTCCACCACCATGATCTACAGTCTTGGTAGTGCACGGTTTACCGAGAAACTACTCTTGAAGACAGCCGATGAGACTTTCCAGGCTGCTACAACGCCTACACATCGTCATCAAAAGGCGAATACGAGTCTAGACAGTCCCATCCTGCACTTCCTCCGATTTATCAGTGAGCTACCTGGCCATTCGGGGCCTTCCCCGTCATATACGCGCCTCGTTACCCGTGTTCTGGAAGCGACATGCAGCGACAAGCTATCAAGGAGCTCACGTCTAGAATTCCTTAGCCAGTGCGCTGATATACATGTATTCGACGCAGCTGCTCATGTTGGCGATGACAGACTAGCTGAAACCGTATGGAAGTCTGTGGCACAGCTGTCTGCAAGCTCTCTATCCTCTTTCCCAATGGAGACAGCTCGCGAACGTGACGGCTCAGTTTGTCGCGATTACGAAAACATTGTTAATATTCTGTCTGCCGGGCTAAAGTTTTCCGACGTGTTCGAAGTCTGGAATCCGCTTGTCGATTCTCTAATCCGCGTCGTGAGAACCGAAAAGGGCGATCGGGCAATTGCCACGATGGCTGTGGAGCCCCTCGCCGGTTCTATCATAGAACAAGGGACTCGGAATACCTGCACCCCCTCAGCGTCACTCCTGAGACTCTCGCTTTCAATTCCTTACTGTCACGAGGCGGAGACGGTAAAAGGAACCCATGAAACGACCTTCCCTCACAAACTATTTGAACTGGTGGATAAAACACTTCGCCAATCTTACGAAAGCTTCGATCCTGTCGAACCGAACGGGATTGCCGATTTCATTGAGTGCCTGACGTCTCTATTGGGATCTGGTGTACCTACTTTCCGTACAGCAATGCTCACACACCTCCAGCAGTCCCTTGCGTTTTACCTCAAAGACGGGGAGCGCAAGATTGACGCTGAGAGTGGCGTGGAAAGCAGAATCCTTACTGCTGTAAGTGTGCGAAGCAAGGGGCTTATGCTACATACTAACTCAGAATTAGTGTCGCGCGCTGTCGTCGGCTGTCTTGAACATCTTGCAAGCAGCAGAACCTCACGACGCCTTTTGTGTACAAAAGTTCGAGCCTATAATCTGTTCGGGTCTTGAGTCCACACATGCCTCAGTAACAAAAAGATTCCTTGATTTCTGGCGTTGTTCATTTGGATCACAAGAAACCGTACCCTGCCCCGAGACAATATCTCTCGCGCTACAGGATATTGAACTCCAGATGAAGCTTCAGCAGCCGCGAGGTCATCGTCAAATTTCACAGGTACGTGTTCCGAAGTAAAGTTTATGCTTGCCCTTCTAAGACTTATTAGTTCGAGGCACAGGCCGGTCGTCAAGACGCTCAAGATGCCAAGGTCATTCCAGTCGATACATCGGTCAAATCTCGCATTGCTTTCATTCTTGATGATCCATTCACATTGGGACTGAACTCGTCGCCCATAACGGGAGGGTCTGAGCGTAAAGCCATGCCCTCGTCTTCGGAGAAGCAGACCGGGCCTTCGGCAGTCCAAGTATCCCAAGCTGACGATGATTCTGATCCGGATATGGCCACAGATCATCCAATCCCCCTCCCAACGGGCTCGGGAGATCCTAGAAAACGTAGCGAGTTGTTTTCGATCATCGAGAGCCTGCGTTCGTCTTCACCTCCGACGAATACTCCAAGAGAACTCGGTTTCATGACGCCCCCGCACTTGCGCGACCTGCGCAACGCGGATGCCGACGCCGGTACTCCACAAACCCCTACCCTACCACCTGTCGCAACTGACAACGAGTACGGGTTTCTCGGTTCTTCCCCTACGCCGGGTACTCGAAGCCGAACGCAATTGAGCGAACCGGAGATACCTCAGTCGCTATCTACTCCAGCAGCAGAAGATTCTGCCATAGAAAACGAACTTCAGTCCTCCCCTCCAAAGCCGAAATCGACCAGCCCCGATCCTCAAAGTAACACAGGAAACATGAACACACCAGGATCAGCGAACACTACGTCGAGCAAGAACAGAAGATCGAAGAGGAGGGCCCGGCGCTCGTCGAGGCAGAAGAAAGCAATGAATGCTCAGCCCAGGCAACCGGAGCCGACTGGTGAAAGCATGACGGTTGATTCAGAGGAGCCACTGATAAAGCGTCTTCGTTCGTCAACAGGCAAACTGCCAGAAGACAAAGATCGCTCCACTGAAGTCAACCAGCCGAAAGATCTGTCAAAGATTGGTCCTCATGACTCCGAAGATCCTCGAGGTCCTACAACGGATTCTGGTGCTACTGAGGAACCTATCATCGAGCCAGCTTCTCTCGAGCACCAGGCCAGTGCTGAGCAACCGAAAGACAGCGAAAGTCAACAAATAGATGGCTGCGACTACATAGCGGACTCATGCAGCGATGACATGGAGACCCAGGTTGCGTCTCAGTTGGAGCAGGATCTAGAGCTCGCTGTAGATCTGGACGACGCGGCAAGTATAGAATATGCTGCAACGGCTCCGGAGCAGGGCGCGAATAAGAAACGAAAACGCGAGGCAGACCAATCTACACCTTCGGGCAAAGAACGGCGTCGCTCTTCAAGACTCACAAAGACACCCTCTGTTGCAGATGTCGAGGGAGGCCGCGCTACTCGGTCCAAGAGACCGATTAACGCGTCACAGGATGTCGAATCATCCCCTGCCGAATCTGCGCCAAAGCGACGGAAGACCGACTCTAAGAGTGATATCATCGGCACGAGCAAGCCCGCCGAGCAAGCAGCTAGTACAGATAGCGGAAAGACCAAGGTCCAGGACACGCAAGAAAGCTCTCAGAAAAGAAGATCTTCTCGTCTCAGCGGACAGGCCGCGCCCGCTATCCCTGAGGAGAGCCCGCTTCCGAAGAAGTCACCACGACCCAGTCGTTCTCGCAAGTCGACCAAGGACAAGGCCAAAGACAGCATCCAAGAAGAGGCTGAGCTCCAGCACGAGACTCCTACTAAAGATGTGGTAGATCAAACTGTCAAGGATGAGAAGGAGCCCAAGACCACTGTAGAAGATAAACCAACTGAGCAACTCCCAGAACCAGACAGCTCAGTACAGCCTACAACAGAAGCTCAGCTCGACGAGCCGATGGATGAGCCGGTGCCCGAGACCAAACAAACGGCTCCTGACGATGTTCAGATGGAAGACGCGCCAGTGACCGAACCCATCTTCGAGAAGACCCCGTCTGAAGAGAAGGAAATGGAGGAGGGGAAAAAGATGCGAGCGGTATCCCGCACAACTCAGACCGAAAGTCAGAAGGAGCCAGAGATCACAGAGGCGGAGATCACGGACTCCCTCCGCAAAGTCTTGAGCGACATGAAACTGGCCAAGTTGGACCGGAATTCGCTCAAAGAAATTGACGATTTACTATTTGATATCCGGGTGGAAACGCATGAGGCATTGAGGAGAAACACCAGTTGAATGGATTTTGCATAGCGATGGCGTTGTACTTTTGTCTATATCCTAGTTTCAGTTATCTTATACTCCTTGCTTTTTTTTTTTTTGTCTGTCTGACTTTATGTTTTGTGACCATGGCCATCAAAAGAAGTCTCATTTGTTATGATCCTGTGCTCGATTTCCCATTATTCTTTCGGTCTATGTTCTATCATAAGATGACCGAGGCGGAAGCTGAATGTACTCATCATGCTTTAAGACTGGAGAATGCAACTGTAATACCAGCATACCATTGAGCCTAGAGTCTAATTCCGAATCACTAGCCAATACTAGTTCTATAACTAGTAGTTCAAGATGATTAATCCGCGGAATTCTTGGCTGCTGACAGGAGGCCGTCATCTCATCTTCACTGCCACACACATCCTCTCCCCTCATCCAGGAGGCTTACTACTACTTACCAACCAACCATGCTTATCCCCCGGGCGTCGGTTGCGCCCCAAACCTCGCAGGGGATTTCCGATCCCCCAAAATCCGAGCTCATCAGCTATATACCAACTACTTGTATCAATGGGAAGTGTGTTTCTATCCTCCACATGACCACATCCACCACTCACTAATGACTCAAGCCTGAGAGAAAGAGTTGGAAGCCAGTCAGACTGGCGTCATGGTCCCGAAAAACGAGGGAAAGAAATCCGATAGCAAGCGGTGTTATTCACTAACTTCAACACTTTTGATTTTCTATTGCGAGATCTATAACTGCGCTGCAGTGTACTCACTCAGCTCTCAGCTCACTTAATATACTATCTGAATAGATAGATAGTCCGTGAGTATACACTTCCACAACCCATACTTCCATCTATATCACAGCTAAACTAACAAAGCCCACCATCCCAACAGTGCCACAACATGGTCCAAGTATCCTCCTTAGCATTAGTAGGCTACCTCGCACCAGTCCTCGTCACGTTTCTCCTCTTCGTAACATGGTATGTCTTTCCAGTTTGCGCAGAGCAACATACACCACAAATCTCGCCCTTAAATAAAGAAATTTATATTGAAACGAGATGACACTACAGGCTCATCCTCGGCGCCCGCAGACGTCGTCGCCGTCATCGCCGCTATGGCCCTCAACACCCCTACCCAGACGCCGAAATGGCAGCGCCTGAAGGCCACACTCGGATCGTAATTTCGCAGCAGCTCATCGAGGAGCTGTATCCGCAACTGCGATACAAAGACTGGTTTAAGGAAAATCATATTCAGCAGCAGCAGCAGCATCTATCATCAGGGGCGATATCGCGAGCGAGATCCACGTCCGGGAATAATTCCGGTGAATCACCAGACAAGAGCAACATCAACACCAGTCAAGATAGAGACAAAGACACGGATGATATAGATACAGATACAGACAGAGACAACCACCGCACGTGCGCAATATGCATGGATGAGTTTGCTGACGATGACGAGATCCGATCCCTGCCGTGCAGGCATATCTTCCATATGGTGTGTTTGGATCCGTGGGTTACGAAAAGGAATGCGTTTTGTCCGCTGTGTAAGATGTCACTATGTGGGATGAAGAGAGGGAATGAGAGTGGTGGGGATAGGAGGAGTTGGCCTTGGAGAAGAGAATCGCAGAGGGCGAGTGCCAGGGTGATTTCGGTACCGGAGGCGGCGGTTATTAGGGGGTCATTTTAGGCCTATATGGCTTTGAAAATTTGGGGTGGTGGCTTCGTTTGGGAGGAGAGAAAGGAGGATTGAAGTGCTGGAGAGGATGTCGACACCATCATTATCATACTATACTATACGTACGCGGAAGTACGCAACGTACAATACTAGGGTAAAATTCTATTTCAATCTCAACTTAGGCATTCATCGTCACTGCATGATTATTCACGTAAAGTTAAACTTATCCTACCCTGCTATGCCACCTACAGCCGGGGCCGGATAGTCTGTCCACCTTCCCAAGATTCGCCTGCCTCCAGGGTCTGCCATCCAGCAACAGAACCGGCCTCGACACAAAGCATGTTCTTGTATGCCTCATCGGGACCAAAGTCCGCCATACCCTTGGCCTTCTCGATCCAGGGGTTCCACACCACCACATCCGTCAAGGCCTCCCTTGTGATCGAGAACAGAGGCTGATCATCCGACGCCGTGGACACGATAATCGGCACCTTCGGATCCAATGCCTTGTACACACGGTCCGTTTCCTTGTTGATCTCCACTGCCTCCGAAGTCTCCGTGATAGCTGCACCGCCCTGTGTCTTGTCCAAGTATTCCTTTTGCTGGAGGTTCTTGACGCGGATGTTGGAGATGTCCTGCCATGCCTCATTAGCCTAACCACAGCCCGGAAGTTGGGTTGTGACATACCTCAACACTCAAATACGTGTGCATCAACACCTGGAAATCGAAATTCTGCTCGCCCTGGTTCTGCACCTGCAGAGAAGTCTCCAGGCTCCCCTTTGTCAAAGTTACGCTATACACCAATCCAAACTGATACGGCCAGGCCTTCTGGAATTCCTCGCTCAGCATAGGATGCGACAATCCGAAGTCCAACTTCACAGCGTCTTCGCCTTCTTTCCGGTCGCGGCCGAACGCTTCGGACGAGGATTTGCCGAGGAATTCCCAGTTCGAGTTCCGGGCAAAGCCGTGTTGAGGGAGTGCAGAGGTGGCGTGATTGGAGGGAGGAGGACCGAAGACCTGATTTGATGGAGATAGGAGTTAGTTTGTTTGCCTTTCAGTGGGATGCTTGGAGCGAGGTGTAGAAAGCAAGCTGGCGGTTCAGTAGTCATTGGCTTGAAGGGGACATACCGGGAATACGACGGGAATACCACCCCGGATAGGCTTGGAGCCATCTAGATGAGCCTTCTCGCTCACGAAGAGCTGTTCCTTGCCATTGGCGAGCTTCCAGGAGGTGACGGTGGCTCCGTAGAGGTGGACAGTGACGGACTCGCCGGTGGGGAGGGTAGCTTCAACGGTGTTGTCGCGGAGGGAGATGGTGGGTTGGGGAAGAGAGGCACCGACGCCGATGGCGGCAGGCTTGTTGGAACGATCCATGATGATGGTTGGAGGATATGATGAAGGTATTCAAGGTGGAAGAGAGAAGGGGAAAGACCAGCAGAGACGGAGGATGGATGCGGGGAGGCCGGAGTCAACTGAACCGGCGGGGCGGCGGGGCATTGGCGTCATTCGTTCCTCGCCGTTTCAGTTTACGAGCACAACTCACTACCACCCATTCTTCTCTTCATATTGTCAAGGTGCATGTTTCATGGCAGCTGATGTATCTGGGCCATAATTTGGGTCTTTGACTTCCTTCAGGACTCTTTTGAAGTCGCAATTCAGCCGGTCAATGCAATGACATCACAAGTTTGCTTTCCGTCAGGGTCCAAAGTCAATGCTGAGCTCGATCCAAGGCTTGAGAGAATGCAGATCTATAAATGCTAACACTGGCAATCAGAAATAGAGAGATATAGGAAGCTATGATATGTATAGCACTGTTCTACCCTCTATATTGCTCCCAATTCTGACTTCGTCTAATCATATTAGTAGCCATGGCCTATACCCTGTCAGCCGTGCAAACGTTATTTGGCTGTTCCCACTGTTCCAGCCACTTCTTACATCCCTACTAAGGTTTAAAAACAAAAGTCCAGCTAGGACTAGCTAGAACCCAGCGTACTACGACCCTCGGCTTTTACTTTCAAAAGGAGATAGAGTCATTGACCTCCACATTGAATGACGGGCATATTTCAGACACTCGAGGTAATCCATGCATCAAATGCAGGTGCATAGTGCCTCTTTGTAGTAATAGCCCTGTCTTCCTCATTCATCCTCCCATGATGACATCTCTCACCATCAGCCTCTATCGACTTACCATTACCTCCAGGTGCAATACTCCCCAGGGGTAGAAGCAACTTTATCCAGACACATACCTTCTTTATCTTTCCCTCCTCACACTTCTCAATTTCAACATCTCCAAGCTCATCAAGGGCTCGAAATTCCCAGAATAAACGCACTGAGTACCCCCTCCCTCACTGTAATAGCTCCAACGAAAACCTATTGAGTTCCTAAAGTAGAGGGCTACTTGAGTCGATGTTGTGCCACGACTAATCGGTCAGGGAAATCAGTGCATACTGGTGCGAGTCTAATCATTTTCTCTAAGAGAATTCCCATCTTAATGCTCTTGAGATTGTAGATACTGTACGGACGTTAACCACATTGGTAGTATATTTCTACTAATACTACATAGACGACCCAATGAAATACCAACGGTACATGGCGTAGGATAGGAGATCGCAAATTAGTAGTGGCACCTTTGACATAGTACAACAGATGAGTGTCATCCCACTAGTAATCAGAAGATCATAGATTGAATTGCAGTAGGCTACTAGTGATGATAACACAGTGCTTCTGTTCTAAGGCCTCCTATCGGCGTTAACTCCTTCGGGGGTGTCAACACAGCGTGAACAGATAATCATGTTTTTGAGAGATGATAGCCTTAAGTAAAAGCACTCGATCTAGACCCATAATTCGAGTAAGAATACATTTATTATCAGAGAACCATGTATTAGAGTACTCTTAATCAACAAAGAAGGGATACCTCCCATAAACTCCACGAACCACAATGTAAAAAGTACGATATTCGCCACCATACCCAACAAGGCAACCAATCCAACCCAGCCAACCAGCACCGACAATCCAGCCAGCCAGCACCTCCTAAATTCCACTCATTTCACACAAACAACCCGCCCCCCACTCCAGCACACAAAAATTCATTTCAAACCCCCCCGTACCAATAGCCCCATTTCTTAGAGATCCACTTTCCACCCTAAAACACCCCAAAACATGGTTCCCGAGCTGTCAAAAGAGCGAAAACGACCAACCAGCACCTACCATATAGAAATTAAATTGAGTGGGTATCTCAACAACCGGCGCCAATCGTCTAGTGGTTAGGATGCAACCTTCCCAATCTGACATTGAGACCAGGTTGCGACGCGAGTTCGAATCTCGCTTGGCGCATTTGTTTTTCTTTTTCTCATGTTCTTTTTTATAGATCATTACATGATTGCTCCTGGTAAATGAGTTAGGTAGTAAGTAGTATTGGCATGAAGTTTGGTTTCTCTTTTTCTATTATGATTGTTGCATTATGCGATCTGATCAGACCTTTCATGTCGGTGCAATAATTCCCAATTGCGCAGCCGCAGCAGACACTATTACAATTCCTGTACGTCGAAGCCAGCCATACAATTATTACACTCCCCTGCTTCTCTCTTCTCTATCTCCCTCCCCCAACTCATTGCCAACCTTGAACGGATTCCGCTTTACCAAAACCGCCGCCACAAACACACTCCCCGCCAACGCAACCGCCAGCAAGAACGTCCCCCTCACCGCAACATCATACGCCCCCACCACCGCCTCCAAGTACTTCCCGGGCAACTTACCCTCCAAACTTGTGGCGCCCAAATGGGTCACCATTACCGGATCCAGTCCGGGCACACTCTTCGCTAAATCCCCCGTCAACCGGTTCAAGAAAATCGCCTGCGCCACACTGATGAACACCGCTTCTCCGATGTCCTGCGAGAAAGTCATCAGTGCCATGCCTATGGAAATGTCCTTCATGGGGAGAATGGCCTGCACGGCGATGAAGGGTACACCGACGGCGCTGCCGGATCCGAGGCCTAGGAGGATAAGAGATGGGATCCAGAGCTTGGCGGGCGTGGTGGGGGTGAAGGTTGTCATGAGAGCGATGCCGGCGATAACGAGGAGGGAGGCAGGAAGGAGGATCGGGGTGTAGGTGCGTGTGCGGGAGATGAGCCATCCGCCAGTGATGGCGCTGACGAGGACGGAGATGACTAGGGGGAGGGTGTTGAGGCCGCTTTGGAGGGGGGTGGCGTTGCGGACGGTTTGGAACCAGATTGAGAGCTGTTGCTGGGTTAGTTTGTGTTAGAGGGTAAGGATGGAGATGGGGAGTGTACGTAGTACTGGACGATGGCGCGGCAGGCCGAGAGACACAGGCTGAAGGCCGCGCCGGTGATTATGATGCGTTTACGGAGGACGCGGGGTGGGAGCATGGCGGTATCTTGTTTGCGGTGCTGGAGGAGACAGAAACCCGTGAAGATGATGGGCGAGAGGACGAGAAGGGCGATGATCCGTCCGTTGGTCCAGCTGTAGGTATCACCGCCCCATTGGAGCGCGAGGAGGAGGCATAGCACTGCGGGTGCGAAGAGGAAGAATCCGAGTAGGTCCAGCTCGCGGAGTTTCTGAATGTGTGTTTTCGAGCCCCTGGGGGTAATGTTGGGAAGCTTAAGAAGGAGAAGCACGGCGGATGGTAGGGCTGCTGCAGGCACGTTGATGTAGAAACACCATCTCCAGGATAGGTCAGATGTGAGTATACCTCCCAGAATAGGTGCTATCGCGATGGCAGTGTATTCGCTGGCGCTGATTAGGCCGACGAAGGTCGGTCGCCTTCGTAGCGGCGTGGAAATTGCAATGATGCTGGACGACTGTTAGTTTGCAATACGCGCTCAGGCGATGTAGTGCTTACACCATGCACCCTTGGCTGATCCCCGAAAATCCTAAGCCGGTTATAGCTCTTCCAATGATGAAGATCATTGAACTCGGGGCCAGTCCCGAGAGAAGGATGCCGCCCTCGAACAGCAGGAGGTTGACGAGAAAGACCCATTTGACCGGATAGTTGTCATACAACTTTCCCTGGGAGAGCTGAGACATGCAGGAGGTGAGTCGGCTTGGATGGAGTTAGCAGGAATGTACAGGGCTGATACTAATCGGTAGGATAGACTCACAAAGCAGCATCATACCAACCAACATCAGCCACCGACCCGAACTCATCGGTTATTCGCGGGACGGCAGTGGTCAAAATCGTGGCATCCTGACATGTTTAACCAGCGTATAGGGAATCGGCAAATAGTAGCACTTACTAGACCAACCAGGAAGACACAGAAACAAAGGGACATGGAGATGAGGACGAATTGCATCCCATGGGGATAGAGGGTCTCATCGGGCTCGGACTCAGCTTCAGGCTTAGCTTCATGGCTCTGCAGGATGCTAGTGCCGCTGACTCTGTTCACTAGAGCCTGCTGAAGCTTCATGGAATTCGCCCCAGACTGTGGAGCTTCCGAGAGCTCGATGGCCTCTGGGTTCATTGCCATGCCGGGCAGTAGGCAAAGAGTCCGAGGGAACCGAAGCTAGAAAGCATGAGGGAAATTGGCAGCGGGGAGGCCTGGTTATAATAAGAGGGAGATAAGAAACAACCAGGCAGAAGCTATCAGGATAGTAAATGATGGAGCATCCTGTAGAGCCGAAATTGTGCCAATCAGGACCGAAAAGTCGATGAGGTGATTGGAGCCCGGGCTGATGCGAGCTTAATGCAGGTAAGCCCTTTAGTCCGATCCTTCGCAATCTTGGCCAATTTACCCACCAATTCTACTGTTGTGTTGAAACTTGTTAGATACATAGACTACAGGGTGTCGAAAAGCCAGGTAAGAATCCAAAGAAAACGGCGTTTCATCATTCATTATACATACATCGTCAGGCCCGATACATTAGTAAGTACAGGCTTTTTGCTCACTTTTGACCACACACAACGCCGGTACGCCGCATTGCGGCGTAGCTATCGAGAAAACAATATCGCACTATGTGATGCCCGCCAGCACAGTGCTTCCATCCGCATAGACAAATTGACAACCAAAAGGTGCAGGAGAAGAGAAACAATCTGGGTCCATAGTCCAGTGGCTGGGAAATTGACCGCAGCCAGCAGAAGTAAAGGATATACAACCCAGGGGTTGACTGCCAGAGGACTGCAGGGCTGGAAGATGGAGACGACCTTGAGCAGGAACGCCGCCAGTTGCAACGCCGTTACAGGTATCTGCGAGTCTATGAGTGATGCGGCGCTCGGGAAGACTCTGGCCAGAGAGAAACGACCCGGAGGCGGGGGTAGTAATTGTTGGACAGGCTGTGGTTGCTCCTGGGGAACCTCGCGATGTTCGGCCTGTGGGGGAGAGTGAGATTGTGCGCCGGAGAACCAAGGCCGTACCATCATGTCGCATTCCGGGCTGAGCGAGGTGTTTCGCTCGGATAATGGGCTTGTTTCTTCTACAACCGGGCTCAATCCAGTCTCAGCACCATCGGGCTCATAAAGCGGAGTTCGCCGTACAGCCACCGGACTCCGTGTCAGAGACTTGTTCGGAGACGTGGAGGGCCGGAAGGATGGAGTCTCGGTGCTTTCCACCGGATGGATCCTTGCGCTTGGACGTATGTCAGGGCTTGTTGGGCTAGTCCTTCTTGATCGAAAACTCTCATTAACGTTGGCACCAGCCTGTAGCCCGCTCAGAACTTCATCTGCAGACGGCCGCCCGTCAGGGTCCAAGGACAGTAGACGTTTCAAGAATGTGTAGAGCTGTCCAGGCAAATCCGGCCTGATGAATTGTGCATCGTCAAACCCAGCCCAATGGCTGATTTCCTCACGGAGCTGATCGAGATCCTCTTTCTCCTCGTGGATCAGGTCAGCGTGCGTGTAGGGCAACTGCGCAAAACAGAGGAAGTAGAGGATCATTCCCAAAGAGAAAATATCAGACTTGAAGGTGAAGTTCCCAAATGGACCGCCTGGATACTCTCGCCGTAGAACTTCCGGGGCGCAAAACGAAACCGTCCCGGTCGCCCCAGTAGACCTTCGCATCGAGTCCTGAGCCTGAACCTCGCCAAAGTCGCTTACGAGCACTCGAATTCCGTCACTGGTCTTGTGAAGCAAACAATTGTTTGGCTTCAGGTCACGATGAATGTACCCATTAGCATGGAGATAACGCAACCCCGAGGTTATGTCCTTGAAGAAGGAATAAATTTCCTCGAAATTCAACTTGCGAGGTCCCCCAGCTTCAGACGGAGGCTCCGGCCCTCCCCGGGACTTTCTGCGCAGACGCTCCTTCAGCTGCTCAGTGGTTGTCGGAGTTTCAACCGAACCACAGATATAGTTGTGTAAATCCCCAGCGTTACAATACTGCTGGAGGATAAATGCACAAGGCACACTTGGCCCGAACGTACTAATCTTCGCGTTCTCGAGCCACACGTGTCGATACGAGACTAGGTTCTGGTGTGTAAGATGCTGCAGCAATTGCACCTCCGCGAGCACTTTCTCTAGCCACTCATGATCGTCTCCAACGGGAACCCGCTTGCAGGCATACTGTCCGAGCGATACACCGTCCAGTACGTGCTTTACCAGCAAAACCACTCCTTTCCCTCCCTTCCCTAGAACTGTTTCTTCCACGAAAAACTTCTTAAAGTAGTCCTGTGTAAAAGCGGCGGAAGATATTCCTTGCGTAGACTGTATGCCGCTACCCGAGTAGCTGGGCTCGCTGGTAGGACCGTCTGCAAGTGCGGGTGGCACAAGACGTCGACGAGGTGACGGAGGGCTAGATGAGCTCACAGAACTGGGCAAGCTATTATGGAGCATGCGGAAATAGTGCGGATTAATGAATTCCGGCTGCGTTCCGCCATGGTGGTCGTCCTGGGCTGAGCTGCTATCGCGTAGGGGTCGATGGCAATACGGGCAGTCGGCAAGCTCCAGGTTGCCGTCATCGCTTTCGGCTGCATGTCGAAGAACAAGTTGCTGAGAGTCTCGGTCAAAAACAACGACAGAGTCGTTATGGCGGCTTGTCAAGAAGCAATGTTAGGACTATTTTAATAAGGGTCAAGTATCTGGTGGGGAAGCCAGGCTCGGGGTGAGGGGAAGCTTAGAGCGGAAGCTTACAGTACGACGTCAAGATTGCCTGACCCGTAGGGCACAATGGACATGCCTTCGTCCGCCATTGTAGCAGGCAGAGCGGCCCATGCTTGAAGGACGCAGAGAAGTACAAGGCCGCAAAGCCATGAAAAAGGGGCCGATCTTAAGCAGTTGCTGGCATGTTCTGGCCGCTGCTGCGGAGACCGGATGACGAGAGTGAGGCTGGGTGCACGTGAGCGGGCCTGGCGGTGAAGCTGGAAAGTCGCCGCGTCGCGTCCAAAAATGCTTTTTACTCGTATATCCAACTACCTATACGCAGATTACTATAATTGCATGAACATGGATGATCGGACGATCTCTCTCTTCATTTGATGCTATGCTTCTCAGCACTATGCGGGTATCTAAAAGTAAAAGCAGTGGGGCCGAGCAATAGCTGGCTCGGATCCCAGTCTTTTCTGCATGGGTTGACATGTACTGGCAGGCAAGCTGTCCAGGTAGCATGTCAGCAAGGCCGTGTGAAACCAGGCCTGAACTGGATATGCTCGGTGGCGTTCCGACCTCCGATCGATCGGCATCGTCAAAAGGATGCCAGTGGGCCATGCAGCTTTTTGTCAGCGGCCCGATGATCGGTTGGGCATGGCGTGACTGTCAGTTCCGCTCCGGTTGAAAGAGCGACGACATGGGCCCAAGGTCAATGGGTTAGTGACGGGCGGATCTGCGATCCGCGAGGTGTTGAAAATTGTTCAGAATAGAGCTCCTGTTTAATCTTCCTCCGCTCCGCTCTCCTCGTCGCTGACCTCAAGATTGGCGATCGAGTCGTCATCATCATCTTCCTCGTCAAAGCCCTCGAACTCATCTCCCGAGCCAGACTCTTGCTTCTCAGCCGCTTCTGTGGTATCAGCAGCCTCAGGAGCGGTCTCATCAAGCTTCCGCTTGCGGCTCATTTCGCCGAGGCGACCTTCACGACCTTCAATCTTCTCGCCCTCCTCGCCACTGTTGTGAGGGGGGGCAGTGAACCAAGGGATCTTTCCACGAAGGAAGTCGTTAATGACCATCTTGGCAACACCGTCAAGATCAGGCTCTCCACCACGGAGGAGTCGACCGCCCTTGCGGGCAAGGAGACTGAGGAACTCGACGGGGTCTTCAGTGCTCTTGATACCGTAGGTACGCTCCAAATGCTTAGGCTGAACACGCTTGAGAATAGCTGGGATGTACTGCTCAGGGTTCTCTACGTTCTCCACACGGACGACACCACGGAGAAGAATATCCTCTGGAGAGTCGTTCGGGTTCGGAGGAACCACACCAGGGCAATCAATGAGGTAGATCCTCTTCATCAAGGTAACGTACTGCCACACCTTGGTTTCACCCGGGATAGGAGCCACAGTGCACACCTTCTTCTTGCGCAAGGTGTTGATGACGGAAGACTTTCCAGTGTTGGGGTATCCAATGAATCCCACGGAAATCTGCTTCCGGTCCGAGTGCAAAGAAGAAAATTGTCTCAGTAGCTGGATCAACGAGCCTTTCCCGAAGGAATTGTTGATAGAAGCATGGAAAGCCAAGGTAGGATAATCCGTAGAAAGGTGGCGAACCCAAGCAGCCTGGTGTCACGTTAGCAGCTGAACACCAGCGTTGCTATCAAAGTATAGCATAGTCAAAGAATAAGAGAAAAAAAAATTAAGAAAAGAAAGAAACAGAAGTATGATGACAGGATGTGTGAAATGTTACTAAGAGACCTGCTATGATGCCACTTCAAGAGCGGAAGCAGGACTCAACTCAAAAACAGAACACAGCTCGGTCCTTAACGATTGGCTTTCAAAACGAAAACCAATCAGCCTAGCTTCAGAAAGAAGGTCGGCGCGGACCAGCGTCAATCTGCCAAAGCTGTAACAGACAGTCTCCCATAGTGAATAACACGACATGAAGTCGCAGGAGTAGCCTTGACTTAGCGATGGCATCGGCGAAAAGCCGTGTTGTATATCAAAGGAATAGGGGGTGGTTGCAAGGAGAAAAGAAAGCGAATAGAGACTTACCGCCACGCCTGTAGGCACAAGATCACACTTGTTCAAGACGAAAATCAAGTGCTTGTGAGGAGCCTCCTCCCGGATGTATTTTTCGATACTCCTGCACCGTGTACCTTCCGGATCACGAGCATCAAGGAGATGGATGACAACATCGGAGGAATCAATGACCTTGTAAAGTTCGTTCCAAATACGCTTACTCTGTCCCTTAAGGAAGACAGCCTCCTTTGCGATGGGCGCGACACTAGAGTCCTCCTCTACTGCGACGTCATCACCGTTCACCACCATAGTACCATCTTCATGAGTAGCATGGTCCGACTTCTCAACATAGGCGTCGTGCATCTTGGCGGACTCGCCAGCCAGATCCGCAAGCGACGAAACACCCAACTTGACACGTTTCCTCTGAGCCTTGGGCCCGAAGGTGTCACTGAAGGGATTCGTCTCGATGGCCATCTTGGCCTGGTGCTGCTTCAATCCATTTACACCCTTGTCATCTCTGATCAGGCTCATGGGAAGCTTGTTGGTCTTGAGCAAGACTGAATACGGATCAGAAGCACGCTCAGCGACCGCCTCACGGAAAGAGGACAGAGCCTCTTGCGAGATCACTCTGGTGTTTCCAAACCATTTACGGTTGGGTTCAATCCTAGCGACGGGGGCGTCTCGAGACTGGTACGAAGCAGCCTTGGTGATCTTTCCTTCAGCGTTACGTTGGGGTTTACCATCCTTGAGCATATTCAAGGTCCTCAACTTCTTCGCATCTCTTGAACAAGTCAGCACACATATCCAGGACCATCTGTCGCAACGGGTGTACTAACCTGTAAAAGTTTTCACCCTTTACCCGGACGTTCCCCATGCCATCTCCAGTCTTCCCCTGCCGCTCTTTACGAGAGGCTTCCTTCTTGAAGGTACCCATTGTGCAAGTAAGCGCTCAAGGCACCTCGAAGAAGAAAAATATGGAAATATATCAAAGATAAAGTGTCAAAAAAAGAAATGGCGGAGCGCAAGGAGGGAAGAGAAAGAAAGGAAAAAAGTTTCGAAGCGCGGGAAATTATTTTTTTTCTCCAAAGGCGGGCGCCAAGCTAAGCGGTGCACGGACCAGGCGCAAGAAAATCGCTTCGTCCTCGTTCGACTCCCGCAATAGCACCGCGCTGGCCATCAGCCATCTCACCCTCCTGTGCTGGCCCTCGATCCGAAATAGACCGGCTACCTGGTCTCTATCAATTACTTCCCTTTCATTCCACCAGTCATCAACCCTGCTCAATCCTCCACCTTGAGCAGACAGACACTGTTTACCATGTCTCTCTTCCGCAATTGCAGGGCTGCCACCGTGCAGTTCCGCGGCTTCACCTCATCTTCCTGTCTGCGGGTCGGCCCCGAGTCTCCCAACTTCGTCGACATCCCTCAACCGATTCAGCCCGATCTTCCTTCGAAGCCCCGCGTCAAGGGTACCCTGCCCGTCCCTCGAGAACTCTTCCCGGCCCGCCGCAAGGACAAGCCGACAGAGGCATACATCAATGCTGCGACGCCTCTTCCTACCAAGGAGACCAAATTGGACCCCAATGACCCCAACACCGAATACATTGAGTGGAAGAAGCGCATGGCGGAGATGAGACGCAAGAACCTCCGCGAAGGTCTCCTGGAACTACACACCCGGAAGCAGCGGACGGACAAGACCATGATGCAGCGGAGTTTGGAGAAGCAGAAGCGCCGCGACCGTATCCTCCGCCAGCCTGAGAGAGAAGACCAGCGGTTGACCCGTAACTCCGTCATTCAGGACATGCTCCCCAAACATACCGCCGTGCTGCCGGATCCTGACCGCGAGACCCGCCTGGCTGAGTCCAAGGCCCGCCTCGAATACCAGCAGGCTGTGAAGGAGGCAGAGCGTCAAGATAACCTGCAAGAACTTTACATGAATGCTCGGAACTTCATCACCACGGAGGCTCAGCTTTTGGCTGAGATCGAGCGGGTCTTCCCCGAGGGTGAGAACGAGGCCTGGCGCAGTGACCACCAGGAGGGCGAGAACATCTGGAACTTGGGTGTGCCCCCTACTGTCCAGGGTATCGTCAATGAGACCAGGAAGAGCGAGACCGCTCGCTGGGACGTCATCCAGGACAGAGTCAAGCAGCTGGGAGAGCAGATCACTGGCGGCAAGTTGTGAGCCTCTGTACTTATTTAGACGGTTGTATATTACACTTTTTCCTTTTTTTCTAGTTCGGTTTTATTTGTTGTCATGCAATTCATTTGGTTTGTACTAGCTTTACCTGTTTGTATACCTATTGTACCTGAACGAATTGAACAATCTCTGTGATATAGCTTTTCCGAATGCTCAAAATCTGTCAAAAAGACGCCATCGCTATGCAACACAAATGCCTAAACGCCGCAGCCAAATGTTATGGTAAACCAATTCCAGAATCTCTATCAGAGGATGAAACGAGAAACAACAGCCGTGGGTCACGAGCTGGCTTCTGGGGCGCCTGCACTTGAAACAGCCGCCAAGGCAGCCCCTTCTGTAGCGACGGGTCTAGAGATACCCATCGTACTTGTAACCTCTCGCTTAGACACCTCCTCATCGATGAAGCAACCCAAACCCGCAAAGGCCTCCATCAAAGTACGCGAGTAGTATTCCTGAAGGTCGTATCCACCAGCCTGCATACGAGTGTCCTGGCGAATGGGGTCGAGATAGCTGTTCGGGTAATAGTCGCGCAGAGTATAGTAGTCCCTCTTGTTGGGAACAAGGCCACCAAAAGGATCATAAGGCTTCTCAGGCTCGGGCGTCACAATCTTCTTAAGACCCTTGATCAAGCCAGAATCACCACTGTCATCCGCCCTGTCCGCCGTGGTAAGGGCGCCCTGCCCAGCTTTCCTGGCATCTGAGCTGCGCAAAGCAGCCTGCTTCTGTCGAATCCGGTCTTCTTCACTGCGGCGAGCAGAAGATTTCTTAAGCAGCACCTTGTGACCTTCGCGGGCGATAGCCGCTGCGTCGCCAGGTCGACCTGCCGCAAGACGGCTGAGAACGTCTTCCCGGCCGGCAAGCATCTCCTTCCGTTCGTTCTCATATTCCAGTCTAGCTGCCTCTCGCCGAAGACGTGCCAGTTCTTGTTCGTGTGTTTGTTGTTCTCGGAAGGATGAGGCCTCTTGCGCTTCGAGGGCTTGATTGGCGCGAATCGACCGCATGTTGTCTGCAGCATATCTTTGTAGGTCGCTTTCTGTCTTCGCCACATCTGTGCCATGGACAAGGTTCGCTATTATCTCTTCGCGTTGTTCGAGGAAGTCATCATAGGCTCGTTTCGAATCAAACTCTTCTTCGCGGCGGTTAAGACTAGAGGAAGATTAGTGGCTTATTCCAGGGTCTAGCAAATTTGATATTGGCATACATTTGCATTACTCTGCGCCGAATGTCCACCTCTCTTTCCACATTAATATCCTCGAATGTCTGCTTGCGAAATCGGTTCTTGCGCAGGGTCTTGTGACAGCCCGCCACGGGACAGTTCGCAGGGCCTGAGGAGAAGATTCGGTCCACGCAGGACTCGCACATCTTGTGGTAGCATTCGGGATTGATGAGAAATCGCATGTCTGGGTTCAGGTAACGGGAGGATTTGCAGACAGGGCACACCTCTGCTGGCAGTCAGTGAATATTCAAGTGTCATTAGCAATAGACTCACCGTCGTCATCCCCCCGGTGAGCCATGATATCACGAGCAGGAGGCATGCTGAGGATCACTGCAGCTCAAAGACACTCTGGACAGCACAGTACGCGAGGCTCGCGACAGGTTGGTAGAAAGAACGACTGACGGTGGTTCTTCAGTGGCATGGAAGGTTGATAATCCAGCTGCGTGCACGGACCAATCATGTTCTGTTCTCCGCTCTTGTTCCGCGGCGGAACTTTTTCTTTGCCGCCGCCTTCCTTCTCTTTCTGTTCGGACTTCCCCCCTCCCTGTACACCTTTACACACCTGCTGAACGGCTGTTCCTCCCAGATATACTCAGTATACTGTAGAGATGGGTGTCCCAAACAACAGTCTGCATGAGTTGGAGCGCCAGCGCCTCGAACTCGAGGGAAACATCTCGAAGCTGCAAGACTCCCTTTACCACTGGAGGACGTGGGAGGCCGAATACGATGGCCTCAAAGACGAGTTAAACGAGCTGGACGATGATGCGACTATGGATGACTACCTCAGAGTAGGACGCGACTTTGGTGGCTCCTTGGTCAATGAAGCGGAGGTCAAAGTGATATTGGGAGAGAAACAAGGCGTGACACGAACCAAGCAACAGGCGGTTGATCTGGTAACGAGGCGGATCGACTACGTGAAGCAGAATGCGTCTACGATAGAGAAACGGCTACGTGCGGCAGAAGACCAACTGTATGCGCTCGACTCGCAAGATCGGCTACCGGTGGAACCTACGGCGGACTTTCCTATGACTGAGATTTTCGAAGAACTCGATGAGAACGGCGAAGTTATTTCAAGCAAAACAACCACACCCGGCAGCGAGGCAACGGATCTATTGGAGGTCTTGAAGAAGGCCGGTGTCAATGATATACCCGATGTGGCTAAGGCCGATACGCCAGTATCGAGCTCGTCTCAGCAAGTCACTCAGCCTACGGAGGAGGCATCTTTCGCAGATAGTCTCAAGAAGGACGACACATCCGCCAGCGAAGAGCACCCCGTCAAATCCTCGGGAAGCGAAGCCAAGGAGACAAGCTCAGAGTTAGACCCGACCGTCGAAGTTCATGGCGAGCGTCCTGTTATGGAAGTCGACGAGTCTCCGGAGGATGCTAAATTACGCCGTGAGATGCTCCAATATAGCTTGAACGAAGTCGGGTCTGTCGTGGCGGAGCTTGAATTGGATGAAGACGCAAGTGATATCTCTGTTGACGAGGACTATGATGCTTATGATTATGATGATGACGAAGATGAAGAGGAAGACGAATACGGAAGGAGCACTAGGCGAGTTTTGAGCGAAGACTATCACCGTCAGATGCGCGAGCTGGAGGAAAAGCTCAACGCTCGGGGAATGTGGAATGCCGGAAAAGACACGCAATCGCTTCCAAATGAGATCAAGCAGGACCTAGATCAGCCCAGTGTTGTTCGTGTCGAGAATAACGCAGACGCGAGTAGCGAGCCAGTCAAAGAGAAGAAACCGAAGAAGAAGGTTGCTTTTGCTGACGAACTCGACATCGCTCCGGCTTCCAAGCCTCCGACCTTGGAGAAGAAGATCGCTCCGGTCCGAGAGTCAAACGTACCTGTTCTCCAGGATGCTGTTGTTGAACGCACAGAGCCTGCTGGAAAACAACCTGTGCAGAATGACGCCCCGAAGAAAGTATCCCGGTTCAAGAGTGCCCGGAAAACTCACAACGCAGCTGAAGACGCCACTGCGTCAACAACCCAATCTAGCAACACTTCTCGACCTGCCGAACCTCGCTCGGCTCTACGCAAGTCTGAGGCATCTACCACTGGATCATCTCTACCTCTGTTCCCTGCCAAACCAGCGGAACCCAAGCCCTTCTCCCAGCCTATCACCGACATCGTGGAGAAAGAAGACCCTACACCCAGGGGTCCCGAAGGGAAGGTCCTTGCTGACACACTCGTTGAACGGGAGACTCCAGCAGGTCCAGCAGTAGCGCCAGAGCCCGATGAGCTCGACGAGCAGCTGCATAAGAAGGAGATTGCATCAGAGTTCTACAAGATCCGGAACCGAATGATCCAGCAAAATGGCGGCTTCGTAGGCGAGGAGCCGGAAATCGTGCCGATTGAGACCGAGGATGCGCCCAAACGTGTGAGCAGATTCAGGGCCGCCCGCATGAGGTAGGACTCAGATAGAACGAAACCCAAAAGATACCCAATATAAATCCATGCACAGATGCATGATACTGCGACATTTTCAGTCTCCTATCGTTCCGTAGAATGGACCGAAAGCAAGGTAGTCTCTACCTTGGCATGGCTATACCGCTTTCCCATGGTATAGTCATTTAAAGTTCGACGTCCAAGACTAAAGAAAAGGGCTCTCTGACTGTGCTTCGTTACTGGGTGTATTGGGCTCAATTGAGTACTTACGGCCAGTTAAAGATGGAGACACGGTTACGTTTCACCCTCGACATAATACACACATATATACTTGAGTCTCTCTAAACTCTCTTTGAAAGTGGTTGTGGTAATAGTCTAGATTCATTCTGAACCATGTACCTGGATAAGGATTAGATTTCTGCATTATGTGAAGTTTCCATGGATTAGGGTATAAATAAGCGCTTCTTCTCCGCAGTTAAGCATCTATCAAAGATACCAAGATACTACCTGATATCCAAGCCATCAAGTTGGACACTGCTAGCCACAAGTGTGAACCGGTGGTTCATCTATATGACTTTACAGCCAACATCCATCCATCTTAGTTTCAACATGTGAACACTGAACAGAGCTCTATCTTTCCCCTCATTCCATTTCCCCCACAAGCCTAAAAGACGCAGCAGAGTTTCACAGCATCATAATGATGTTAACATCATAAACAGATCATTGATGGCTGCTTTTAGTTCAATAGTTATCGGGGTAAACCACACCAGGCTCCCAAGGAGTTGAATGATCAACACCCTTCAAACACGTCCATTAGTTAGTAATGAAGTATTTATTTACTTCTTGTTTACGTCAGATACAACCTGGCTAGGTGGCTGGATAGCCCAGAATGAGAAACAATACTATTGAATTCAGAGTCGATCTGGGCTGCCTGATCGATCGACGGTTGCTTAGGGACTTGATGAGGTCAAGACTGGGCAGCTGGACTTAAAATGAAGATCGACATGGGTATGATGTGCTGTTCTTGATTCTGACAGCTCTAGTTCAATTCAACCAACTTGGATCGAGTGAGACACTGGTGGACGTGCGCATTACATTATTGTTAGTCAAGGGAATCACTAATTGATTGTTAACTGGTTCGACTTATGCTATGTTGGGGTTGTTGGTGTCCAACCCCGGCATGTCCGACGAAATCAGAATTTTACGAGTCCTGCAGGCATCCATCTGTGTCTGTCATCTGGATATTTTTACAGAATGCATTTGCATAAGCATTATTCCGTCCGTCCGTCAGTCGGATTAATCCTTGAATAAGGGTAAAAGAGACAGGAGGAAAATCGTGGAAAATTCGAATTGTGGATGTAGCCTTTGTTCGGAGCACTGTGCTGCTGGTCTACTGTAAAGGTCTGGAATCGAACAAGTCGAAGGATAATCGTCTTGTTTGCCCATCCTGGACACATGGATGGTGGGCCAGCACATAACTCACTTCACAGAGCGAAGAGCAATCAGAGTTTAGGTGGATTCTAGCCAACTGTCTAGACCTTGATTGACCGTTGTAAGGTGAGGGTCTACGTAAGCTTCTACAGAGTGCGGTGCGGGGATTTGGTCTGCAGAGTGCCCCGTTCTTTCAACGGCTTTGCCTTTGATGAGTTTGGAAATTTGAGGATTGTGAATAGGTGAGCGAGGGTGAAAAAGCGATAGGGATATCCTGGAGGTCCAATGGGACTGCTTTGACTGAGAAATGGTGTTTCAGGATGGAGTGATTATATGGTTCGAACCAGAGTTCGATATTCAAGAGATTGAGAAATACTGAGGTGGGGAGATAAGCATGGAGCCAGGATGGGGCGGGCATACTTACGACGCACTGCAGAAGTGCGACGGAGATTTTGATCGTATTCCGGAGATGTAATGGAAAATAATAATATAGGAGACTAATATTGAATAAGGCAAAAAGAGTATAGATTGAAATCGATCGCGCAGCCATCCAGATGCCGGCGAAGCTTATAGGGCACTGGCGTCCAACAGGGCTGCGTTGCCCACCTGTCAGATGGACGCCGATGACACGAGGCTGGTCAGGCCGGAATCCTGGGATTGTGTTGCTTGTTTCTATATATGTACGGCTCGGCTCATAATATATCGATCTGTGTATCGTTTGTTTACATACATGATCATTATCGTTTGGGTAACCACTTAGGCAACCATGGCTGCTGCAATTTGTCCCATGGAGGCAGATTGGCGATTGTTCAGGGTTGCCTAGAACCAGCCTTTGGTTCATGTTCAGTTTCTTTTTCCGCTTTGCTTTCTCGGGAGGGAAAGGCAGCGAGCCAGGCATAGGATCCAGTAAGAATTCCCCATGACGTGGCGCAGTTGCTCGGATGGTGTATTGCCGGCAGACAAGGGAAGGAATAGGACGATGGATCCTGGAAGCCTCATGGAAGCTGGATGGAGGAAGTCCAGCGAGGCTGGCGTCATCCCCCACCCGCGGAATATGGAATTACTATTGATCCGGGTGGACTGGGTTCTGCCGGGTTTCTCCGACCTTCCGAAAGAGTAGAATGATAGTCCCTCATCTCCATTCTAATGGCTATTTTCATCGAATAATCAACTCATCAATAATCCACCATGCCAAGGATTATTCCATCATGACATGCAGTCACTTGCTTTGCTGCTACGCGGGCTGTGCTGCTTCCCAAGCGGGATCCAAAAGCTGCTCACCGAGTTGCTGAGCAACACATCCAAGGCAAGAGTCAACGTCAACCGCGTCCCCCTACTCCGCACTGCATGTTGTGTATGCTTCGAGTCCAAACCC
Source organism: Aspergillus niger (assembly GCF_000002855.4). NCBI lineage: Eukaryota > Fungi > Ascomycota > Eurotiomycetes > Eurotiales > Aspergillaceae > Aspergillus > Aspergillus niger. The sequence goes on from NT_166539.1 coordinate 955,549, forward strand.
TTCTGAGCATAATGCAAGGCACCCTTCCCCGGTTAATCCCAGGATCCTCATCCTTCCCTGTTGTTAGGCCGTGATGGTGGCTATAGCTCCCCCTCCATATCCCTCCGGACTTACGCGGACTGTGCTTGATACTTGCACTCAAGACTGATTGCTTATGTCGAGCATAGAGCATTGTCGCTTACCTTGCGTTCCCGGTTTTCCACTGTGAGCGATTATGAATAGAAGCAGGCCCGTGGGTGTCCTACCCATGTTCCTTGTATGGATAACAACAATGCTCGCTATGTATGGCTGAATGGCGTGTTGTACCGTGGGTGGCATTGCCATCTCGCCACCGGACTCGCAATAACCCGCCTAAGTCCATGAGTCCGGAAGGTCTTGACCAGGGCAGGGTTCCCGGCCGATCCAAAGGCTGCTCAATGGAGCTGGATCCACAGTTGGCTTGTGCCCTGCATCGCCCGAGCCACTGATACCGCTTCTATCTCATAGCCAACTTCCAGATCGGGTATTTCTCATAGAATTTCCCCCTCCACAAGGCCCCAATGCTCATGACGTCTGCTTTCATTGCTCCTTCAATCCCGAAGCTTCCAGGCCCGGCGTTGTCGGACAACTTGCAGCTTGTTTATTCGCTGTCCGGTGGTGCCTAGCGGGATCAACGGTGGCCCTCCATGTTCTTTTCCATGGTCAACTGCCAGTCCAGCAGAAGCAATGCAACTGGCTGAATGTCTGTTTCTATTTTTTTTCGAACTGCTGTGCTGTGGAGGCGTGCGTGTTGACTCTGTCCGGTTTACACAGTATCACCGGCAATTGCCCATGACGTGCCTTTTATGTACCCACTATAGTTTATAAATATTGAGCGTACCCTGGGCTTTTCAGTTTGCTTGTTAGTTTACCCCGGCCAATAACTTTCCCAAAAAACAATCTTTATTCTTATATCGCCCTTCCAATCCGTTCGCTTGCTTTCTAGCTGTCGTCTACTTTCGCTTTTCCAAGTATGAAGAACGTTGCGACCCTTGCAGCCTTCGCTGCTGGGGCTAATGCCCTTGTTGGCCGGAGCGACTCTTGCTGCTTTCACCTGACAGCTTCTGGTGATGCTTCTGGCACCATTGGCCAGCTGGGTGATGGTCAGAACCGCATTGGTGGTGGACTGCCCGCCACCCAATTCTGCATTGACTCCAATGGTGGCATCACTGATAGCAGCGGACGCGGTTGTGTCGTGACTAGTAAGCTATCCACATATACATAATATCAGGTATGTTACTAACCACACATGTTGACAGGCGATACCACGCAGTTCCAGTGTGACTTGGGTAAATCTCCTATGTCGGGTTTCTCCATCACCTCCTCTGGTGAGCTGGAGTACAACGGTGACGCCGATTTTGTTGCCTGCCAAACTGGCGACAACAACGAACTGAACCTTTACACCACCGAGAACTCCTCCGTCACTGGCTGCGAGAACATCAAGTTGACAGCTGATTCCTGCGCGGGCTCTGGTGCTGGTTCTGTTGGTTCTAGCTCTGCTCCGGCTTCGACCCCCGCGCCTCAGTCCAGCACGCCGGCTCCTGCTCCTTCCTCCAGCGCTCCAGGTGTCCCTGGCGCTGGTGCGTCGACTGGTTGGGTTCCCGGTGGTCCTGCCTCCAGTGCTTCCGTGCCCTACGGTCCTGGTCCCCAGTCTAGCGGCGCCGTGCAAGTGACGACCGTCTATGTGACTGAAACCTACTGTGGTGCTGAGACTACTCCTGTGGTTTCTGTTCCTGGGGAGAGTACTGTTCCGCTGGTTCCCGTTGGACCCGGGTCTTCTGCTCCCGCTGGCTCCCAGCCGGCCCCGTCCGGATCCCCTGCTCCTCAGCCATCCGAGACTCCATCCTACCCTCAGTCGTCCGAAAGCCCTGCTCCTCAGCCTTCGGAAACTCCTTCGTACCCCCAGTCCTCGGAGACCCCGGCCCCCCAGCCTTCTGAGACTCCCGCTCCTCAGCCCTCTGGCTCTCCTGCTCCTCAGCCATCCGGGTCTCCGGCTCCCCAGCCTTCCTCCTACCCCCAGACCTCTGGAACTCCTGCTCCTCAGCCGTCTGGTACTCCCTCTTACCCCCAGACCTCCGCGTCTCCCAGCAGCGCTCAGCCTTCTGGCACGGCTACCCAGTCGTCCTCTGCCAGCTGCCCCACCGATCTCTCTGGCGACTATGAGTACCCTCACTTGATCGTCCCCATCAACTCTTCTACTCCCGACACCGCCTACGGTACTCAGTACTTCGGCACCGTCTCCTCCACCGTCTCGACCATCTTCAACTTCGATATCCCCTCTTCGGACTCTGGAAAGACCTGCAGTCTGATCTTCCTGTTCCCCACCAAGGATCAGCTTGAGACCTCTGACTACACCTTCAGCGGAGACGGCAAGATTGACTTCTCCCAGCTCGAGTCTGCTGCTAGTGAGTCGACGACCTACAACAACGCTCCTGGGGTCAAGCAGGACTACGGCGACTTCACCGTCTCGCCTGGCAACTCCTACCTGATCTCCACGTTCTCCTGCCCGGCTGGCCAGACTGTCAGCTACGAGATGAAGGAGGCTGGTAGCACCTACCTCAACTTCTTTGAGGACTACAACCCCTCTCCGTAAGTATTCTCCATACCATCTTCTATGAACCATTGCTAATTGAAATCTAGTCTCGGTCTGTACATCACGGTCTGCTAAGCTCGTCAGACATAGCGATCGCATCCGGCATCACGCGAATATGATTAATGGACCCGTTATGTTTTCTATTTATTGATTTTTATTCCCTTTAGTTTTAAGACATGACCATTCCTTCTTTTGATACTTAACCGGGCGCCGGATACGGTCTCTGACCGGAGAAAATACTGATATTGGAAATACAAAAATTGGCTATATCAAGGATATTTTTCGGCTAGTAGCGGTGTATTATAAGCTATAGCTCTCGGGTCTAATTACATTAATCAATTGTGCCTATCAGACATTTGATACGAACACGTGTAGAACCGCTTTCATAGACATAAGCTCAGAGTTCTTCATTCGGCTCAATTGTCTCATATGTTCAACATATTGCACGCAAATGACGATGTCAGTCATCGAATGGTTGCCAATCGGACATGTCATCCAAACCTCTTTCTGATACCAAACAGGGTAACTCCAGGTTCCCTTTCAATTAAACATAGTATAATCTAAAACGTAACGTGGATCCCATCTATTCCGATGAAAAGTGGGCTATGCAGGGTAAACTGGACTAAGTGGACATGAGACCCCGGCCCACATGATATCCATCAATATCCACCCAGGCAGCACTGTTTCCCTTCGCTTACTGTGAACACTCCATAGAGTATTACTAGCATGAGCACAAAATTATATGCTCGCTTATTCCATTAGTACGAATTAAGGGTCCAGAAAGGGTTTTCAGCATGTTGCCCCATTCGGGAGATCCCTTCCCTTTGTTTCCACAACGACGTTATCCGTCAGTACCCGGCTCTGAGGACATTGCTCCACTCGAATTGGCTGATGTTATGAGCAATATCTCCCAATTCTATTATTATGTAAAGGCTACTTAAAATAGACAATCATTTTGGGATTTTCTCAAGTGATTCTTTGTCTTGGTTTTTCAGTATGAATGAATGCCATAGCAGCAACAGCAAAAGTAAGCGTAGTACGTAATGAAGCTGCGTCATGTGCTTAATATAACCAGAAGGCTCTGCAATGATCTGTCATGATAATAGTGTAGTACAGTCTGTGGCCTGACGTGGATCTGCAAGAGTAACCGCATGGAACTAATCTGATGCTCTACACTTCGTGTTAGCATTCGCGTCTTTCTTGGCTGCACGGCTGCGTCGGAACATCTGGAAAGCATGCCATCGGCCACACGCTGATCTGAAGATCATTGATGGGGCAGTGCAAGGCTGTGGTAGATGATGAGCGTGTTGGTAGATAGTAAGCAGTAGGTCATGTGGAATGAATTTAGCAAGGAGCAGGTATTATGGCTTTTGCAAAAGAAAATACATGTTGCAGGTTGGTTGTTTCCTCCAGGGTTGGCATTATTTGTTGCGTAGCTATCTTATTTGGTACCCAAAGTCGTTTCAATAGCAGAGAAGCTGTACAGATATAACTCATCCAACGTTAATCGGCTTTACAGGAGCAAGTGCAACCTCTTCCTCTTTATCCCGCATTCCATATCTGCGTCTATACCGAGATAAACATGAAGCTTTCTCACGAATCCAACGCTTAATCTTGCACCAGATGGTAGTGGACTGTTGTTCATGGATCTCGGTGAGCTGAGCTTGAAGATTGCTGATTTCCTCGACTGCTTCTCGAAGATCGTTCTGGACTTGTGTTTTTGTTTCACAAGCGACTGATAATTCGTTCTTAGTGCTGTCCAAGTCCGCCGAGACGCTAGCAAGTTGAGCAGTAATGGTTTCTATCTGTTCCTGCTTGCTGTCGACCTCTCTGCGCATCTTTTCGTTGGCATCTTCGAGGCTGTCTTTGGCGAATCCCATATCGAACAAATCGCCTCTGATTTCGTTCAACCGTTCCTGCTTTCTCTCAATCTTTCTGCGCATCTCTTCATTGGCATCTCTGAGATTGCTATTGTTGCATCGCACAACAGACAATTCGGCTGTGATCTCGTTCAGCTGTCCCTGCTTGTCATCAACCTCTTTGCGCATCTCTTCATTGACATCTCTAAGTTTCTCATTGGCGCGTTGCATATCGGAGAATTCGGCCGTGGCTTCCCCCAGCTGTTCTTGGAGACGTTCACATTCTTCTCCCTTTGCTCTAACCTCTACCACCAGACCGGCATTCTCTTCGCGCAAAGCTTGACACTTTTTCTCACTGGTCTCAAGCTTAGCCTGTAAATCACTCATCTCCCGCATCTTGTCCTCCTCTCCCCTCCTCTCCTCTTGCAGTTTATTCGCCAACGCTGAATTTGCCTTTCCCGCCTCTACCAGCTCCGAGTACTTGCGCATATGCCTCTTTAATAAGACCGAGAGGTTCTTCTGCGGGTTATCTTCGTCTGGTGGGAGCAAATCGCGACATCTCTTGACCTCGGCTTGAAGTATCTGATGTACTGTATGGCTCGTCTCTGCCCGCTCTTTATACGCCGAGTATAAATTTGCAAGACTAGCAAGGGCATAATGCCATCCTGACACAACCTCATGCACCTGGCCACTATGATAATCGCATAATCCCCACTTAGCTAATACTTTAAGCTCGTCGTCGTATATCTCATGTGGTAGTTTCGCAGCTATCTCGTCCAATGTTTCCCGGACAATCTGGTATTTTGTGTAGGGGATGTCCCAGCGACATCGACTGTCGTATCTGGAGCGCGCGCGACCAAGACAGAACATGCCTCGCTCGTGAGGGCCCTTGGTGATTTGGAGGATTCGGTCTGGGTCCCATAGTGTGGTGGTCATGGTGGGAGCATTCTCTGGTGATTTGGTGGGGTTCTTACAACTTTTCCAGGTGGAATATGGAAGCACATATATTGTCTCGACCCCTGTTCTCGAGTGCGGGGTTTGGAAATGCATAGCCCGCTGTAGCTGCACGATGCTGCGCCGCCTCTTACGATGGATTGTGATCCTTGCTCTGTTGTGGCCAATCGACGCCTGGACGAGGGACGACATAGCCTTGTGGATAGGTTAGTTATCACATCGTTAGCCGCCGTCTATGCTAAAAATATTACAGCTGGGAAACAAGAGCAGTTGGCTAAACAAACACTTTCTCAATCAGAACCTTCTTTTGCTTTTGTCGTCCCCTTATTCTTCAACTACTTGACCTGTTCATCTTATACCCAGATATTGTGCTTGGTATCGTTCTTCTAATCCTTCTTATCCATGGCACCATGGTTTCTTTCTAAGATCATTTCCCTATTAAAATCTAGGTATGCTCAGATATCTTCCTGATATAAGCGGGGGTGACTTTAGAATCCCTTATCATACTGGTACAGTGACCCTGATTATTCTTCAGCTCTGAAAGATATCCATATTTAATGTGAAGATCAATTGGAGCAGGCTATGCATATGATTAGGGTAATGAGAGGTAATCAACATCGACATCACTTTCATTCGCAAAGATGAACGGCATGTATCATAGGGTGTACTATGTGGATTGTAATGATTCTTGTGAGATAAGTGCTTGAGTTCAATTGAAGGGATGATTTCGTTTACAGATATAAGGAACGAGGAATTTCTTACATGGCAAAGAATAAAGAAAAGCAGACCACAGGCACGAATGTAGAGTTATGTAGTAGTAATTATCCAACATCCCTAATCCTCCGAGGGTGAACGGAGACCTATAAAAATCACATCACCTGTTTCACATCCCACGATATACGTGTTCCCGACCCTTGTCGAGATATTTCCATTAATTCCTCGATATTCTGGTGGAAGCCATAGTATTTTATCTTCTCCAAGCCTTATCCAATCATCATTTAATGGAATGATGTAGCCTTGAGCTTCATGATGGATTTTGTATTCCTTTCTATTAGTGTCGAGAAGCCACGAATATCGGTCGGTCTTCTTGGCTCCCAGGGTCTGCCGTAATGTGCCGTCGGTAACATTCCACACTTTGACTCCCATCCAAGGATCGCCTGACGAAAACAGCTTGCCATCAGGTGAAAATTGTAATTCCTCTGTTGAGCATCCCGTGAGGACATGTTCCACCCTACCTGTCGAAGTATTCCATAGCCTCACGTCGACGTTGCCTCCTATATGGCTAGTGGCTAGGAGATTCCCAGATGGTGAGAGAGCTACTTCATCAACATCATCGAAAGGTATAGTCAGGGTTTCATGCAATGAACCATCTGCTGTGTTTCGGAGTGTTGCTTCCAATGGAACCGCGTAGGATATTAGCTGACTGTCCAGGGAAAACGTAGCATGAGTCCGCAAACGGTGGCCCCTAACTTTCTGTTCGACGGTCCACTTGCATAGTCCTGTGACCACATCCCATAAGCGTGTTTTGTGTCGCGAAATGGCCAAAAATAAGTTTCCGTCTGGCGAAAATAACATGCATACCATACCCCCAGAATTGTCCGACGATAAGGTATGTTGCAAGTCTCCGTTTGATACATCCCATATTTTGATGAGTCCGTCCTCTGAGGACGCAGCTAACAGATGACCGTTTGGTGAGATGGAGATATTCGTAATCGCATTTGAATGACCCTGCAGTACGCGTTGCACTGTACCCGTGAAAATGTCCCAAACTCTCACTGTTGTATCCGACGAGCCACTTGCCAGAAACGATCCAGTTGGCGAAGGCCGCACGACAGTCACGCCATCTGGATGTCCTCCTAGAGCATGCATCTTTTCAAGTCGAGCCGTATCCCAAAGCGTCACCTTATCATTTCTCACTAAAGCCACAAGCTTGTCGTCTGGTGAGAACCTGACTAGGTTACTTCCCATATTGTGGCTTACAAATGTGGATAATATTGGGCTGTGGCCTATGTCCCAGATATTCAATCCTCTTGCACAAGCCAAAGCTAGCAATCTCCCATCATGAGAGAAAGCTATGGAATTGATATGGCAACGAGTGGCATGGCAGCGCAGAGTATGTTGCAGGGTTCCTTCACATAGATCCCAAAGCTCCAATATGCCATACCTTGACCCAGTGGCTAGTAATTGTCCATCTGGTGAGAATGCTAATGTTTGAACTTCTTCACCAGGACTTCTCAGTATATGTCGTGGTTCGGCCTTTGCTGTATCCCAGAGCTTTGTTGTGCCATCCTTCAGGGTGCGGACCAGTAAACTACCGTCGGGCGAGAGGTTGATCGTTGTTTGTCCCCCAGACATAAACTTTTCATTATTCCCGAAGGGTGCAGTTTTCTGTAGCTTTCCGGATATCGTGCTCCATATTTCCAATGTTTTGTCAGTGGATGTCGAGACCAAGTGCTCATTTGATAAAAATGCCATCGCAGAACCCCAATTAGACTGTACTTTTAAGGTATGTTTTAGAGTACCGTAAAGCGAGTCCCACAGCAGTATTTTGTCGAATATCAGGGCTGCCACTAACTTTCCATCTGGTGAAAATGCGCATTCTCCACCAAAGGGAGTACGAGGCACTAGCGTATTTCGTAAGTCACCAGTGCTGGTTTCCCACAGCTTCAAACTTTCGCCAAGTGTGAGGAACATTCGTCCATCTGGAGAAAACTCTAAGCTCTCAACCATATCAGATCCAGTCTCGACTGTTTGTAACTCAGCACCCCAGTACTCAGGCACTCTGGGTAGCTGAGAGAAATATGGTGGGACACAGTGGAAAAATGTGTTTCTGATCGTACATTTTTCTGGCGCGAACAGCAATGCGGAGGAATACAGCTGGAGCGGAAATTCTTTGGCGATAGAAATATTTTTCAAAGTGAATCGTTTTGCATCGTAAAGAAACCTGGATATCAGATTTGCATGTGACCTCTGTATATAGTAAACATCAGTAAGTTTGGTTGGCTAACAAGGAAGATGACGGTTACCTGTACAATCGAGAGTAACATATTGACACTACCTATTGTTTCTGGCAGATGTGCTAAGACACTCATTGCTTCCAGCCAGTGAAGGAAGTGAGTCTCGAGAAATTCATGCACTCCATCCTGATCAGAAATATTCAAAGCTCCCTGGGTAAGATGATGGACCCAATATCGGGTAGCGTAGCGCAGTTCTGCTGGAAAATACCTTTCAATTCGTTCGGCGCCAATATCGTCTCTTGATGTTCCATGACCAGGCAGGCCGCAGATGTTCTGTCGAAGTCCATGTCGGGGATCCATCATGACTGCAATACACTTATAGGCCAAGTCGCGATGTGTTGACTGGCCGTCCACCGAAAGTTTTGTAGTTTCTCTTGTGGCTGGATGAAGAAGGAATTCTCGGAAGGAAAGATGGAACATTCGGACTGGTTTATTGTTGTCACTTGGAATATTGAGTACTGAATGAAGTGAGTCTAGTCTGATGCGAATGAGGTTCTCTTTCATGTTGATCAGGTTTGAAAGCGAAGCAATGGAAAGTGGACTTTCGAGAACAACAATTATTCCAACCACCTGTTGGAATTGCTTTACCAATTCACTCTGGGCTTGTTGATCCTGCCCGCCAAGGAGCCTGTCCAGAACAGGCAAGTAAGTTTTATCCAGCTGGGAGTTGTTGTATTGACGTTTCATTATGTTGTTCAAGCTGTCGTCTGGATCCCATCGGTAATCCTCTAATAAGCGGCATACAGTTGCAGCGAAGATGAAAAGCGGCATTGCCATGTCGACTAGGGCCTGAGTTTTGATTTCCCCAGGCCATGTGTCTTCAAGCTTTCGCTTCTTTCTAATTCTCGACAGTCTGTCCTCAAAGAACACAGCCATATCGCGCTCAACTGTACAGCGCTCGATTTCATGGAGAGCGACATCTTTGTGTTCGCCTTCTATTTGTTCAAAGCCCTCGAGGATCGGGTGCTCGGGTCGACTGGTAACGAAGACTTTCAAGTAAATGGCTTCCGATTCTTGCAACCGGGGTAGAAGTTGGATGATCGTCTCAATGCTTCGCTCCTCACACTCATCCAGGGCATCGACTACAATGACAATCGGTAGGCGCTGCCCATTGCTCATTTTCATTTCTAAAAGCGGCTTCAACAATAGATGGTCGAACTGTTCCTTCAGTGACTTGGAAACAATCAAGTCGTCCTCCATTGCTGTCGCAATCTCTTTCCTCAACTGGGGGAGAGCAATCATGAATTGCTTAGCGATAGTGGTGATGAACCGTGAAGCGTTCCCACGATCACCCTCACCTCTTTTGAAAAAGAAGCTTGCTCCTAACAGCTCTCTCTCCTGCAGCTTTCGCGCCACTGTCCGGGAGATTGTTGATTTACCAGTTCCAGCTACACCCCTCAACCAAAAGATAGTCTTTCCCTGAGTATCATCTACCCAGTCCATGATACCATCAAGAAGCTCAACTCTCGTATTCTTCAAGCACTCAACCTGGTTCTCATCCATGTGCGAATCGAAGTGAGCACCTTCAGCTATCGGCAGCTTGTCAAGTTCAATTTTCTGGGCAACATTTCGGACATCGTCGAGAAGCCGATCAATTCCGAGAAGTATACTATTTGCCTCTTGTTTGCGCTGCATTTCTTGATGCATTTGTAGCCACTTTCCCAGATGCTCTTCTTCTGTGGCGATTGAGGATTCAATATCTGTCAAGGGCAGGTTTGCGAGAGCCACCACACTCTGCATCAATCTTTTTCCTGTATTTGAGCGATAGATGGTCATTGCCTCGGCTGCATATTTTAGAACAGCGATATAGACCCTCAAGATAGCATCCTCAATCTTATCGTTCAGCTCAGAGCCATCATCGCGGTAAAGCTTCTCCATCACAGCATACCGAGCTAGGATGTCAGTCAAGATGGCAGACGACTGAAACCAGGCCATTTGCTGATCACGATAATTTTGTGTCATCTACCAATGCTATGTTAATCAAGTGAACTGCGTATATAGATTAATGTCAGACATACAGTTAAGCCCAGAGAAACGACAGTCCAGGCACTCGATGCGTGGCCAGTGGGGTCGAGTGCCACGATTGCACTGATGATATCCTTGCAGCTCAGCGTGGCAGTCAGAATCTTGTTTGCAGCATCCCGAAGTTTTGAGTCTTCTCTTTTCGACATTCTAATCTGGTATTGCGCTTTGACAGTTTGGATCACTTCATCTAATGTTTTGTATACATGATTTGTATCGGCATTCTCGTGATTGTCGCTGCTCTGTTCATGTTCTCTCACCGGCTTCATATACTGGCGTTGCTTCTCATCCAACGTGTCGTATGCCTCCTGCCAGAGGTTCCTTCTTCTAGCCTTCCCGTCTCTTCGTGGCAGAGTGGTTTCAGAGCTTAATGGAACCTGATTATCCTCTGCTGGCAAGGCATCTGTTTGAGATTTTGGTTGAGCTACTGGCTCTAGGGTCGAACAGGTACCAGAAAGAGCATTGGACGATAATTTCGATGGATTATCTGAGGAATCGGTGGTTTCTTTCCGAGGCTGTTTCTTGGAGTGTCTCTTGCGAAAGGGATTTCGTAGCTTGGGACAACCCATGATGGGCGGGGATTGATGCGTGTTTACTCGCTTGTACAGCTCCGGTCGGGGATCAGCAAACGACTTTAAAGCCAACAAAGAATATTTGCTTTTTCTCAGCTCTCAATCTAAAGGCCGAGAGCCTAGCAATTTTCCGCGTTTCCGAGTTGTTCCTAGTGCTTCATGCATGAGTTGTCGCCCAACGATAGGGCGAAGTACACGTAGACCCACTAGGATTCTCGCATTAAGTACGCTACAGAGTAGGTCAGCGCGGAAAACGATTCGATATAATAACATAGGAGCTGTGGGCTACCATGAACCTAGATCATCATAATCTGTACAATATAATAAGAAGCTCTATTCCATGGTTGTTAGTCACGGGTGGTAAATACACTTTTATACGCTCATATCAACATCTCTTGCAGTTGCAGCGAGACAAAAAACAGCACCCGCCATTTCATATGCATGAAAGTTTCAGAACTGATGTTGATAGTATTTGCAAGAGGTTATGGCATCCCCAATCATTAGCGCGCCAATTTGCTCCTGATAAGATCATTCCTGTCATTAAACATCTAACAATGATATTGGGGGAGACCACAGAGAATATCTGCCCCTTGTCCAGCAACTAACGGGCTATATAATGACAGTACGTTTGTGAATCTATATATTTGCCATAATGGGAACCATCCCAGTGCGGCGTTCTATTCTTCAGCATGATTGGAGCCGCCTTGAGGAAGCCGGGAGCCTAAGAACTTTTTGGAAGAAAATTTGCTCTATTCTACCCACCTGCCCAGATTTGGAATAGGTTTAGACATAAAGTATGTCTTATCTTTGACAAAAGAGCGATGCTGTCGATGCTCCCGTCTATCAGCCGCTAACGACATTCAAAAAGCGATGGATATATGAGAATAAGCGACTGCGCTTGCAGGCTTACTAATCACATTGTGACGCTGTGTAGACAGCACCAGATACGAGTGTGTGCTCCGCGAACAACGAAAGGCAGTCCATGGGTTAAGGGTCAGCAGCAGTGTGCTTTGATGGCTGTGCATTGCTGTGGTGTTGACTGTATGAAGGTGAGGGAAGGTGAGTGAACAAACGCTAGAATTGCTAACGCTTGGTAATAGGGTCTAGAAACTCCGGATGAAGTGTCATCCTTGATATCGCCCCGGTAAAATGTACTATGATAGTGATCTGCAAAGAAATATCCTTAAAGCCGGTCATGATAAAGTCCGGTTAAGTCCAGGTAGTGAGTGCATTTTAACTCCGATTAAATCCAGGCCTTCAGATATATATAACGGCAGTTAATTAATACCTTGCCCCTTCTTTTTTACTTCTCCAGATCATCTTACCAAAGTATCCAGGAACTTGGTTGTACACCCTCCAACGTATAACGTTCACCATGACTGTCATGAAACCATTAATCCTAATCACCGGTGCCAACCGGGGCTTAGGGTATGCCACGGCCAAACAGCTTACCAGAACCGGTAAATACCGTCTCCTCATTGGTGCCCGGACGCAAGAGAAAGCCGAGGAAGCCATTAAGGAACTAAGCAGTTCCTCCGACGACCTGACGCCAGTGTCACTAGACCTTAACAGTGACGAATCCATCAAGGCTGCTGCCACCTTTGTTCGGGAACGGTTCGGTTCGCTCGATATCCTTGTCAATAATGGCGGAATCAACCGATCCTCTGACCCCAACGCCACGCTGCGCGAGACCTACCGCGCCGTGTTTGAGACTAACGTCTTCGGGGTGGCCGTCGTAATCGAGGCTTTCCTTCCCCTCCTCCGTGCTTCCCAATATCCCGATCGACGCATTGTCAACGTTACTAGCGGCCTCGGACAGATTGGGATAGCCTACTCGCCTACCTCGGAGTATAGTGCCAGGGTCTGGGAGCTGCCAGTCTACCGAAGCAGTAAATCCGCCCTCAACATGATGAATGCGGTGGATGCGGTACGCCTGCAAAAGGAGAACATTCTGTCAGTCGTGGTCTGCCCGGGCCACTGCCGGACGGACTTTGGAGGAGGCCGCGGTGTCAAGTCTGCTGAAGAAGGGGCACGGCCTATTGTACGCGCGGCAACAGAGGGTTCCCCGGACGAAATGTTTGGGAAGGTCGTGGAGGATGAGGGGTATTTTGTGGAGTTTGGGTGGTAAATGCCACAATGATGGAGGAATTGGTCATTTGCAGTGTATTGTAACAGTCTTCGGGAATTGAACGAAAGCCACCACTCAACATTCATTATTGAAAATAAAGATCAAAATAGAACATACTTATACTAGTACCGTACTGCTAGATCATAGTGATAACCTATATTCTGTAGTTGACGGTTGACTAGATGAAGATGATGGTGTAAAGATGATGGTGTAAAGATGATGGTGTCATGTAGATCTATATTTAGCAGTCATGACAGGCCGCAGTTAAGCCAAATAGTATCAGTGACCACTGTAGTACTAACTCCAATTGAGTACTAGTTCAACAGGGCTAATGTAAATGGCATCTCAGTGGAGATCTCCCAGAGCCCCGTTCTGAAGTGTTACTTTTAGCCCACAAAGACTAAAAGTTGGAACTGCCATCCAATTCGATTCAATAGCGAGTAGCTTACATAAGCATACAATGTGAAATTGACCGAAAGAGCGTTACAGGCCGTCTATGGGATCCACCCCCGATATTATTGTATCATAACAGCGGCCATACCGAGCCAAAGCTAACCGCCCGATTGTCGATCAAGCAGGGTCTGTTCACTAACACGGCCCATCATCTGTCAATGACACTCCGTGCCTAACTGCATTCCCGGCCCAGCTACTCGATGGTCAATGATATATTGCTATTCTAATGGCTATGGCCAGCCAGACTTTCCATTCGGGCTATGCTCTACGGGCAACAAGGTTTAATGGCCCATACCGGGCTCTTCCATTGAAACGAGGCAGCCAGCGGTTGACCGAGCCGTGGTCGAGCCGATGTACTCTGGGCGAGTGGGTCGGCGAAAGAGCTGCAGGCAACGAGTATTCAGACCTCCCCCATATTTAGTCGCCCACAGCCCCATGCTTTGTCTCCGTTTCATTCTCATTGGCAGGTCACAAATCAGGGACTCAGCCTTCTCCGACTTCTTTCATTGCTGTCCTTTCGCCGCTGGGCACATCTCAGTGGACACTTCAGCTGTCGACAGACACTCTCACGTGCTCTTATTTTCGCGCGCACACCGGTCGCATTAGGCTGCTCTTTTTCAAGAAAAATAGATGCTTTGGAGCACCGGCCAGGTCTTTATATATCCGAGCTGTGAAGAAGGAGAATTCTGCCCCTCACTTATTGCATTTTGTCTTAAACAAAGTGGATCCTGACCCGATGGACCGTCTACCCGATAAGTTGCCTTTCTCAAAGCGGCGCCTGAAGCAGCGGGTCATTCTATCGTGAGAATCGAACTCCAAGGAGAGGAATGCTACCTCATCGCTAATATGAGTCGTCCATGGCAGATATATCTTTGACTATGTTATCCTTATGTTAGTTCTTCCTGTTGGCGGATCATCGACGGCGTTTGCTAATAACCGCTGAAACAGTGCGTGCATTGGAGGCTTCTACGTCCTTGATTCTATTGAACCATATCACCAGCACTTTTCGTTACGAAATATCTCAATTCAGTATCCTTATGCAGTCCACGAGCGTATAACCATTCAGGAAGCCCTCTGTATCTCCGGCCTGGCACCCCTCGTCATTATTATCGTCTATACGCTATTCATCGACGGGCTTTTCTCGCACCACAAGACGCAGCATCCAGTCTCGGGGAAGAGAAAATTCACTGGTCCATATAGATGGAAGGATCGGTTGTGGGAGCTCAACTGTGGTATCTTGGGACTCTTGCTCTCACAAGGGCTGGCGTTTGTCATTACGCAGGTGCTGAAAAATGCTTGTGGAAAGCCCCGGCCTGACTTCATTGATCGGTGTCAGCCTCGCGCAGGAAGTCAGGACGCGATACCCGGACTGTCGAACTCCACTATCTGTACTGGCGAACATGCACTTATCAAAGACGGCTTCCGATCATGGCCTTCAGGTAGGACAGCGCTTCAAAAGTTCTGAACACGTTTCAAATGCTAATCCGTGGTGATAGGACATAGTAGCTGTGAGAGACCCACCTACCTTTTCACAAACGCGCATTGAGAACTAATATAATCATTACAGCTTCATTTGCCGGATTATTCTATCTCACGCTTTGGCTTAGT
Source organism: Aspergillus niger (assembly GCF_000002855.4). Classification (NCBI taxonomy): domain Eukaryota; kingdom Fungi; phylum Ascomycota; class Eurotiomycetes; order Eurotiales; family Aspergillaceae; genus Aspergillus; species Aspergillus niger. Next base: position 970,773 of record NT_166539.1, read on the forward strand.
GGCAAGCTGCACATAATGGACAACCGCGGCGAGGCCTGGAAGACACTCTTGGTCATGATCCCGTCTCTTGCAGCAACGCTTGTTGCGGTGAGCCGTATTATGGATGCAAGGCATCATCCGTTCGATGTCATCACTGGATCGCTCCTAGGTATTATCTGCGCCTGCATCTCGTACCGTCAATATTTCCCTTCACTCAACGAGCCTTGGAAGAAAGGACGCGCCTATCCCATCCGGACATGGGGCAGGGATCCCGTGGGGCCTGTCGAGACTGTCCGCCTGGTGGGTACTGATGGAAGCACTGCCGCTCTGAGGAACCCGGAGGAGGAGCGATTGAATGAAGCTCCTCAGTCGAAGACGACCGGAAGTGATGCTGGTAGGCCCTTGTACCTACCGGAATCTAATCCATACACTACAAACATGTACGGCTACTCAAGACGTGACGAGGACGACAACTGGTCGTCCTCCAGCGAGGATGTTGCTGGTGGATATGAGATGCAACCTGGCTATGCCCGGACACAGAACCCAGCATTGAACGGACCAACGGCGCGACTCGATGTTGATACGGCGTACCACTCCCAGACCCCTCAGGTCGTACTTGGTGCCGCCACTACCCACGAAACACCGGGCGCGATTCCGACTCATGCGGACCGAGGGCGTGACCTTACAGATATGCCGTACCGGGAAGTCTGAAACCCGAGTTTTGGTTGATTGGTCAAGGGTGTATTTCTTGTCATTTCATAGATTTGTCACATTAAGAGGCTTGGATAGTGGATCTGGTATCATACCGAGAGGGCAGAATTCGGCCACATTATTGGGATGTGGAAAAGGAGAGTCCGCAACGGCTTTTCTTCTCCATCCCCTTGCATCAGTTAAAAATAGTCCTAAGTACTTTCTTGGTCAATCCAGGACCCTGCCACACAAGAGGCAGAAAGCGTCCCTGAGGGCTAGACCGGCGCTCAACCGTGGCTCGAGCACCTCGTGGGCCGGGCAGCCCCACCCACGGGCCAGCTATGGCAACGGCACTCCCAAAGGCAAGGATGGCGGTAAACACCGAACAATTATCACCAGTGACTGTATGCTCAATTGAAAGAATACTATACCCTTTGTGCTGATTGGAGTAGAATAGTTGTCAAATCTGGTAGTTCAATCTGACTTCTAAATAAATTGTTGAAACGTCCATTGAATCTCGCTGTTTCAAGGTCGGGCAATAGAACCTTGTTTTCACGCTGAGATCCCAGCCACCCCGCAGCCTGAATCGCCCAGCCTCCTCTGTCTTTCTCCGACTCGCATATTCATCCCCGTCCGGTTCCTCTTTTTTTCTTTTCTGCATCTCCTCTCTGTACTGCCTTGGGCTGGATGCATCATCTGTACCTTGCTTTCTCTAGCACGTAACCGGCTGGGCTCTCGTGCCTTTTGAGTTGGGCTGCATCTGATCGACACCTAACCAATACTCCTCTATACGTTGTCCGGCGCAACCACGGAATCTCTCTCGACACGGCGCTTCACTCAAGACACCGAACACAGCCAGATTGCGTCGTGAAAATATCGTCTCGGTCGGTCTACGAGCCGCGTGTGATGACGTTGTAGCTGCCGCCACGTTTAGCCCAGACTCCTCCTCTTTACGCCTCTGAGCATCTGATCCTAGTATTTCAATTACACTCTTGAGAAGGTCAATCCGCAATCTGCGCCCAACCGACAACATGATTGGTAGTATATTCTTCATTTGCAACCGCATTCTGGAGCTTGTCTTCGTGATTCCGATCATCGGAATGATGGTAAGTGCATTCCAACCCTAACCCAATCTCAGATGGCCATGTCTAACAGCATCGATCTAGGCATACTTCGTCCATGGCTACCTCAATGCAAACCAGATTACCCCTGCCTACATTCTCGTCCTCTTCATCGTCAGCGTCATTGCAGCTTTCTGGTGCCTCGATACCTTGATCCGCTTTTCGACCACTAAACGCTCTGCCATGTTTGTCGCTTTCATCGACCTCCTCTTCTTTGGTGCTTTCATCGCGGGTGTCTATGAGCTGCGTTTCATTGCAGGGGCCAATTGCTCTCATTGGGATGGAGGTTCGGTGTATATTTCGCTGGGTCCCTTTGGATACTACGGCTACAGGACCGATAACCCGCTGTCCTTCCACATCGACAAGACTTGCGCGATGCTGAAGGCCAGCTTTGCACTGGGGATAATTGAAGTCGTTTTCTTCTTCTGGACAGCTATCCTGGCTCTCGCCATTTACAAGCGTCCGGAGGTCGTTGTCAAGGAGACCACTGTCCGTCGCAGGAGTCACAGCAGTCGACGCGGTCACCGGCGCCACAGCAGCTCGGGTCGGCGGCAGCAGTATGTGGTATAGAGGCCATTTGGTTACGAGGTAATGGATATGATGGGGTGATACGGTTTAATGATTGGAATGGATAACGTGCAACGAACGACAGAAAAAAGAAATTGATTCAAACGAAGTAACGAAGGAAGACATACCGATGGCATGAATATCAGCTATCAACGTTGATGACCTGCGATTGCTACTGTTTCATATATGATGATAATGTTTTCATTTAGCCGCTGCTGTCGACAAAGCTATTTGTCTATTTTCTACAACATCTGGTGCTACCCGACAATGTTCTTGTTCTAGCTGTTTTTCTCACTGCGGCAGTTCCTATAAGATATGCGAGCTATGCTTATGGAAGAACTTGCTCGTTATGTAGACCCCTACATGATGTTCTGGCCGTTAATGGAAAGTTGTAGTATTGTAAGCTATCTTAGTATGAGAAGATAGCCTAGTACAAAAACAGATCTATACATTTGACATACAAAACAGTAATGAATACCTCCCCACCACCACTCTTGAGCAGCGTCATTACTGCAGAAAGTAAATCCCACTGATCTTCGGACCCGGCCGCTCCCCGCTCTCGATAAGCAGCGCAAAAGTGGGGAAGCTTCGGCGTGCTGGTCGGGCTGAACACGCTCAGGCTGTTTTGCAGGTAGCTTCTCTCTCCAGGAGATTTATGTATCAGCTACTCCTCCTAGGCTCGAATGCTGGTCTTCCATTTCATTTCATTCTGCTCTCGCGTTGCCAACAGAGACTCAAATTTCGGTGTTGGAGGTAGTAATCCGCGGCTAGCCGTCGGCAAGTTCATCATCGGTAAGCTCCGACCGATTAGCCTTATCGGCAAAGAGACTAAGTTAGTACTTCTATTCTTTATTTCTATTCCTCCTTCTATCACCATACGGTATATAATCTAGCTACTTGTACAGTGATTGACAACTCTATACCTACTTAGGTCAAGAACCTTATTGGACTTTCGTGTGTTTAGTGGACTTTTACAAATCCATCTGTGGTTCAGGGAGCATCCCATATGCAGTGAATCAGCGGTCGCCACCTCACCTTTGACCCTTGCCAGCAATGCAAAACTCGACCTTCACCACCCTGCAACCATAATTCATCATTAACTTGCAATTAATGTCGTCTGGAACGATCCACCAGGATGTCAGACAGGGGCAAATGCCAATACCCGGATGATGTGGACGTCATCCGGGAACGTGAATATCCCTTGCTCAAAGGTAGGCCGCGTGCTTGGATGGCTTCTATGCAATTCAAACAATAGATGAACGTACGCTCAGTTATCTAACTACGAAACCAGACACGACATATCTTGACCATGCAGGTACTACGCTCTACGCCAAATCCCTGATTGAATCGTTCTCCCGAGACCTCACGTCGAACCTCTACGGGAACCCCCATTCCATGTCCGCACCCTCACAGCTATCGACCCAGCGCGTGGATGATATTCGTCTACGGGCCCTTCGTTTCTTCAGTGCTGATCCGGAAGAATTCGATCTTGTCTTCGTGGCGAATGCTACGGCCGCAATCAAGCTGGTTGCCGATTCTTTCCGCGAGTCAACACCGCAGGGATTCTGGTATGGATACCATGTGGATTCACATACGAGCTTGGTCGGGGCGCGTGAGCTTGCAGGTATCGGGAGCAGGTGCTTCGTGACGGACGCAGAAGTCGAGAGCTGGATCTCTCAATTAGATACAGAACCGGTGCAAGGTCCCCGACTTTTTGCGTACCCTGCGCAATCGAATATGAACGGCCGGCGGTTTCCTCGTGGATGGTGCGGCAGGATACGGGAGTCAGCCAAGGACACTTACACGCTTCTTGATGTCGCATCGCTTGTGTCGACATCCCCTTTCGACCTCAGTGATGCTTCCGCTGCGCCTGACTTTGCCGTTCTCAGCTTCTACAAAATCTTCGGGTTCCCGGACCTTGGTGCGTTGATTGTTCGCAAGAGTGCTGGCCACATCTTCGACAAGCGGAAGTTTTTCGGTGGGGGAACGGTAGATATGGTTCTAACACAGGGAACCCAATGGCATGCGAAGAAGCAATCTTCAATTCATGAACGACTCGAAGACGGAACGCTTCCGTTTCATAATATAATCGCATTGGGCTCTGCATTTGATACACATGAGCGCCTTTTTGGATCTATGGATAATATTTCTTCACACACCCGCTTCCTAGCGAAGCGACTATACGATCGCATGACTACATTGAGACATTACAATGGGGAGAGTGTGTGCCATGTATACAAACCATCACACTCTGACTATACCGATCCTTCCACGCAAGGACCAATTTTGGCGTTCAACCTGCGAAGCAGTCAAGGTGCCTGGATTGGCAAATCCGAAGTGGAGAAAATGGCCAGCGTTAGGAACATACAAATCAGATCTGGAACGCTCTGTAACCCGGGAGGCACGGCGGCCAGCCTTAACTGGTCTGGAGCAGACATGCTTCGGCATTTTGGAGCAGGCATGCGTTGTGGTGATGACCATGATATCATGGACGGGCGACCTACTGGGATACTGAGAGTAAGCCTTGGCGCGATGAGCAACTTGACTGATATAGACACTTTTATGGGTTTTATCGAGGAGTTCTACGTCGAGAAAAGCCCAAATGTGTGTGCGTTGGTGCCACCACTGGAAGCCAACCTTACTCACCGGTCTGGTTTCCATGTTGAGAGCCTGTCCGTGTATCCCATAAAGAGTTGTGGTGCATTTAAAGTACCTGACGGAAAGCGCTGGGAAATTCGACGAGAAGGTCTGGTATGGGATCGCGAATGGTGCTTGATCCACCAAGGCACAGGTACAGCTCTCAATCAAAAGAGGTATCCTCGTATGGCTCTGATACGGCCATTTATCGATCTCAGTCATGGTGTCTTGCGCGTTACCTGCGGGTCTATACGTTCTCCAAGTCAGAAAACGCTTGAGATCCCTCTGGACCGCGAGAATAGCAACCTTACAACTACCTCATTATGCCAGAATAGCTCGAAACCTTCTACTGTTTGCGGAGACCAGGTTATTGTGCAGGCATATTCATCTCCCACGGTGTCCGCATTCTTCTCCGACTTTCTTGGTGTGCCATGTACACTTGCGAGATTTCCGCCTCAATCCTCCACCAGACTTGCCGAACCCAGACGTGGCCTCGGCAGCAGAAAATCACCACTTCGACCAGCTATGCCAGGCGCATTCCCTCAAGATACCCCGACCCCTGAGGCAGAACGAAATCCCATCTTACTATCCAACGAGAGTCCAATTTTGCTCATCTCCCGCTCATCCGTGAACCGTCTTAACGAAACCATCAAAAGCAGTCCTACAACCACAAATAGTACTGGACGCAAGAAAGCCGTAGCTGCCGATGTATTCCGTGCGAACATCGTCGTTGCAGAGGATTTCCCACAGCCGGTGAGCGCAGGGCGACCGTATATAGAAGACCATTGGGAGAGTCTGCGCATCGGGCCCGACAATCTTCATTTCAACGTGCTTGGATCTTGTCAGCGGTGCCAGATGGTCTGCGTCGATCAGCTTACTGGTGTGCGTGGCGAGGAACCATATTCGACGTTAGCAAAAACGAGGAAGAGTGGAAACAAGATTTACTTTGGGCGACATTTGGCGATTTCTTCTAATGGCGATGGAAATAGCGTTAATTCAAGGACAGTAATGGTGGGGGATGTTGTCACTCCGTCTTACTATGGGCCATGAATGACGAATTATGATCTGCTTTTAGGTTGTGGATAAGCATTGCATTGCATTGGAATGTGTATTAGATTGGAGTATCGCTAGTCATAGCTTGGGCGACATTGTATCTTGAAACAAGGCGGAAACCCCCTTTGAGAAGATGGGTTGCATTCAACATTCTATTGATACCATTTCCATTCACGCAGACATTCAATGTGCATGATTTTGAGAAACAAGCTATTTGTACAATAAATACATAAGAGAACAAACTCCCGTGCCGAACCCCGACAACAATGATTCAATCGAAACTCTCCCCGAGCTGGATGGACGGTTGGTTGGCCGCAGCTCGACGAGATGTATAAAATAGGACAGATGCGACATTATGCAAACCTCGGATCCATTCCACCCGAGGCGAATAAAAGAAGATAATACATCCAGAAGCGTAAGCCTTTACCGCTTGGGCCACGACTTCCAGCCACGACCGTGACCTCTCTGTAGAGTTAAGTGATATCAAGTCAGTGCACCATCCTGCATACCGAACAAAGGAAAGGAATAGAGAGGGAAAACTAACCTGCTTCCACAAACGGATCATCTCCGGCATCTCCATCATAGCCTTGCGTCTGTCCTCCAGACGAGCCTCCATTGTCCTCTCCCACTTGTGACCCTTGACCTTCTGTCCGATACCAGTACCCTTGATAGCCAAACCACGCTCCGCACGTCTCGTCTCCTTGAACTCCGTCGACTTGCGGCCAGGCGGCAACAATGCCTCAACGTTGTATTTGATCGCCAGCTTCACCAGCTCCGCCTGTCGACGCAGTCCAATCCGGGGTCCGAACCACTTACCGGTGCGGAAGTTCTTGCGCGGCAGGAACGGGTTGGGGTGCTTGGAGTCGGAGTGCAGGATGGCCTTGGAGGGAGAGAACGCTTTAGGGTCGGGACGCTTGAAGCCCTTCGCATCACGGTTGGGCGTGTAAGGAGAGGGCAGATCCTCGACTTTGACGTTGACGGGGGCACCTGTTTCGGGGGCTTCGGGGCGTGGTGCTACGGCTGCGGAATAGATTTGCGGAGGATAGCGCGCGAAGAAATTGCGGAGGCGGATGGGGAGCTTGGATACCAAGCTGCTGGTTTGTGTGGTGGCCATTTTGGCTATTGTGCCCGGTGCCTCTCCTGTGAATTGGGGAGGAAGGGAAGATGGGATGGATGGGGCTTCTTTCTCTCCGGATAATTCGAGCTGGTGGTGATTCTTTGGATGTCCGCGTTGAGAATTGCAGGAACGGCGCTAAACCGCTTTGGGATGAGGCTCGGGAACTCGGCGAAAAAGAAAAGAGCAAAGAGAATGAGTTAACTTACTGTAAACTGGGTGAACTAACTGGTTACTTGCTGCTACTGTTGCTGCTAAACTAGTAGGACTTGTGGCTGGTGCTTGTCCTCATCTCTTCGCTCTCTCTCTTCCGTCTTCCTCGCTTTCTCTCCCCCTTCTTCTCGCGCGCTTTCTCCCTCCCTCTCTTCCCGGTCGCTTTATATCTCCGCTCTTCCTCTTATCTTGGTCGCTGGATTGCTCCCGATCCTTTCCCTTCTCCAACAGCGTCCCGTCCTTGCTCCCCCTTGTCGCGGACCATCCTTGTCACTACTCTTCTGACCCCGACCACACCAACTGCCATCATGGCGGACTACAACTATGGAGGCTCTGAGGAGGAGAATGCGGAGTTGAAGAAGCTCGAGACTGAGTTGGTATGATGCGATCCTATTCATTATCTCCTCGGTCGGCGGGGAATGCTGCATCACATATGCTAACCCATACGTTGTCGTACAGCTCGATGACCCGGATAACTTCGAAACCTGGGAGAAACTGGTTCGCGCTGGCGAAGCGCTCGAGGGCGGAATCAACCGCAACTCCAACCCCCAAGCCATCACCACCGTGCGCAATGTTTACGACCGCTTCTTGGCCAAGTTCCCGCTGTTGTTCGGTTACTGGAAGAAATATGCCGACCTGGAGTTTTCCATCACCGGCACTGAGGCTGCGGACATGGTATGCATGGGCTTGGCCTGTTCAGATTTGACTGAAGTTGATTGGATTGCTGATGCTTCTTTGACAGGTGTATGAACGCGGTGTCGCTAGCATCTCGCCCTCGGTCGACCTGTGGACCAACTACTGCTCCTTCAAGGCCGAGACCTCCCATGACGCTGATGTGATCCGAGAGTAAGTATAGTAGAGCTGCTTTCCTTTCCCATCCCCCACGTAACCGTTACAAACGCAGCACGGACATGGTTGTGATACCGGACCCGCGTGATGCAAATGTTCATTTGCACCAGTCCCCTCGCTGACGGGTGAGATTTCACCTTACCCGGACTCTACTGGAGTTTACTTCTCACCCATGGCTTCTCCAGGCTGTTTGCTCTCTCTCTACCCCCTTTGAAGAAACATTTACAGTTGATTTCAAGCCAAGCACCTCCCCTGCACGGACACTAAACACCAGGACTTGTGTTCGGGTGGCACCTATTCTGCGCTCGAAGCAGACGGGGGAACATAAGTTTCATCCACAGTTTGACCATCCTAGTCGTTCAATTGTTTGGGCTCGCACTCATTGGGAATCTGACGCTCATGTTTGCTATCCTTGTCACTCCCCTTCTTTCCCCCTCCACTCCCCCATCTCCCCAGCGTTGTTCTGATGGTGGTGTACCCGCTCTGATACTGACGTTCTCCTGTTTGCAGGCTCTTCGAGCGTGGCGCAACCAGCGTTGGGCTGGATTTCCTGGCCCACCCTTTCTGGGACAAGTACATCGAGTTCGAGGAGCGCCTGGAGGCTTTTGATAAGATTTTTGCTATCCTGGGCCGGGTGATTCACATCCCCATGCATCAGTACGCTCGGTATTTCGAGAGGTACAGGCAGTTGGCCCAGACTCGCCCTGTGGTGGAGTTGGCGTCTCCGGAGACTTTGACCCAGTTCCGTGCGGAGCTTGATGCTGCTGCCGGGCATGTGGCCCCCGGCGCGAAGGCAGAGGCAGAGGTTGAACGAGATCTGCGGTTACGCGTAGACAGCTACCATTTGGAGATCTTCTCCAAGACCCAGACTGAGACCACGAAACGTTGGACATACGAGTCGGAGATCAAGCGCCCGTACTTCCACGTTACCGAACTCGATGAGGGCCAGCTGAACAACTGGAAGAAATACCTCGATTTCGAAGAATCTGAGGGCTCCTACTTGCGAACCCAATTCTTGTACGAGAGATGCTTGGTGACGTGCGCTCACTACGATGAGTTCTGGCAGCGTTACGCTAGGTGGATGGCCGGTCAACCTGGCAAGGAAGAAGAAGTGCGCAATATCTACCAGCGCGCCAGCTGCCTGTACGTGCCGATCGCCAACCCAGCCACCCGTCTTCAATATGCCTACTTCGAAGAGATGAGTGGCCGGGTGGATGTTGCCAAGGAGATCCACGACGCCATTCTCATCAACCTGCCCAACCACATCGAAACGATAGTGTCTCTGGCCAACATGTCTCGCCGTCACGGCGGACTCGAGGCTGCCATCGAAGTGTACAAGAGCCAGTTGGATTCGCCACAGTCAGACTTGGCTACGAAGGCGGCACTGGTTGCAGAATGGGCTCGCCTGTTGTGGAAGATCAAGGGCTCTGCCGAGGACGCCCGTCAGGTCTTCCAGACCAACCAGCAGTACTACATGGACAGCCGGCCCTTCTGGACCAGCTACCTGAACTTCGAGCTCGACCAGCCCACGAGCTCGTCTACAGAGAATGTCCAGTATGAGCGCATCAAGCAGGTCATCGAGGACATTCGGTCCAAGAGTACCCTTCCCGCCGATGTGGTGCGGGAGCTTGTTCAAATTTACATGGTCTACCTCCTTGAACGTGGTACCAAGGATGCTGCAAAGGAGTACATGACCCTGGACCGCGAAGTGCACGGACCGGCATCCGTGTCGAAGATGAAGGCCGCGGAAGCGGTGCAGCTGCCCCCAGCTCAGCCGGTTCCTTCGGCGACGCCTGTGGCGGAAGTTGTGGTCCCGACACCCCCACAAGCTAACCCTTATGCCTACTATCAGCAGACACCGGTCAACGGTGGCATGTAAGTCTGATGGCAAGTAAAGAAAGCTGCTGAATCCGGTTGGTGCGGAAACGCCCAACCACAATCTAACTCCTCGCCAAGAGGACGGTACTCTTTCCGCTCATAGCTTGTGAAAGGCTTGCTGATATGTAGAACAATAATCTCTCTTCTGATGTGTGTGCAGCTTTCAGCGAATGGCGTGTTGAGCGAAAGGCGAGACGGCATCTGCAGCGTGCAGAGAGCCGCTTCTCGACTGCTCTTCCCGATATGATGGGATCCGGTTGGGTGGACCTTATGAGTTTGGACATTGTCCTCGTGTATTCTAATGCGTAGGTAGCTTTCATTCTATACATGTGATTTCAGTTACCTCAATAAATAGTGTTGCAGTATTCGTACATCATAGAGCCTTATCTACATTCACGTGATCACATATTGCGCACATGGCCGCTGTTCCCCACCGTGTAACATGGCCAGGCCGCGGGAGACAAACCAAGTAGTTCTGCGCCGAGCTGCAATCCATCTCAGGCTTCATCCTCTGCAGTTGCCATGGATGGTATTATGACTAACGGTTCGTCGGAGGCGCACCCGCCTATGCCTCCTCCGGAGCCCATCGAGCGCCCTCCTACTCCCCCGCCACCCCCTCCGGAGGATTCCGCCCTCCCTCCGCCGCCGCCAGACACGTCCGCGCCTCCTCCACCGCCGGAAGATCTTCCACCTGCGCCGCCGCCGGAGACTGAGCCCAAGAAGAAGAAGGTTGGATGGGGCACGAAACGACCAGCCCCTACGCCGCTGAGTGTGGAGGAACTCGTACGGAAGAAGCGAGAAGCTGATGCCGCAGCGGCGAAGGTACGAATCAGCTCCGAGGATTCCATATAAGCTCAGATAGCTAACATCCCACCTCTCTACACAGCCGAAATTTCTATCCAAGAAAGAACGAGAGAAGCTCGCGCTGGAGAAACGGGCTCAAGAAGTCGCAGCAACCCGCAGACTAAAATCCGAGCATGCCTCTAATGGCGTCGACAGAAGTGCTACGCACTCGCCCTCTGTCAGCTCCGAGGGCCCTAACGGCGATGCGAGATCCATCCCCACTGGCCCTCGGGCCATGCGCAACTCAGACGCTGCCCCGACTGCCCCGGCAGCTATGCGCCATTCACAGTCCCATAACAAGAACTACGACCTCGCGCCACCACCTCCTCCGAAATCCATGTCCTTCGGTCTGACGAGCGGAAAGGGCGACAGCCGGTTCGTGGACGAAGACGAGGCCGCAGCGCAAGCAGCCCTAGTGAAACAGAGATACATGGGTGCCGACCAAACATCAAACTTCTCCGCCAAGAAGAAACGCAAGAGAACCACAGACCGAAAATTCAACTTCGAGTGGAACGCCGAAGAAGACACCAGTGGCGATTACAACCCGCTATACCAACACCGACACGAAACCAACTTCTTCGGCCGTGGTCGCCTCGCCGGCTTCGGCGACGACGTCGCAGAATCCGTCGCCCACAAATATGCCCGCGCCCTGGAAGACCGTGACCGCGAAGCAGGAAGCATCCGCGCCAGAGAAATCCTCGAAATGGAGCGCCGCCGCCGAGAAGAAAGCACCCGCAACCAGCTCGACAAACACTGGAGCGAGAAGAAACTCGAGCACATGCGCGAACGCGACTGGCGTATCTTCAAGGAGGACTTCAACATCAGCACCAAGGGCGGCAGCGTGCCCAACCCTATGCGCTCCTGGGACGAATCCAACCTCCCCAAGCGCCTCATGGAGCTCATCAACCGCGTGGGCTACAAAGAACCCACGCCCATTCAACGCGCCGCCATCCCCATCGCCATGCAAAACCGCGACCTAATCGGTGTCGCCGTCACCGGTTCCGGTAAAACCGCCGCCTTCCTCCTCCCCCTCCTCTGCTACATCGCGGAGCTCCCACGCATCGACGAATTCGAATGGCGCAAAGCCGACGGCCCCTACGCCATCGTCCTCGCGCCGACCCGCGAACTGGCACAACAAATCGAAATCGAAGCCAAAAAATTCACTGGCCCGCTCGGCTTCAACGTCGTCAGTATAGTCGGAGGTCACTCCCTCGAAGAACAAGCCTACAGTCTCCGCGACGGCGCCGAAATTATCATCGCCACCCCCGGCCGTCTCGTCGACTGCATCGAGCGCCGCATTCTCGTCCTCAGCCAATGCTGCTACGTCATCATGGACGAAGCGGACCGCATGATCGACCTGGGCTTCGAAGAACCCGTCAACAAGATCCTCGACGCCCTCCCCGTCTCCAACGAAAAACCCGACTCCGAAGACGCCGAAAACCCCCTCGCCATGTCCCGCCACATCAACCACGACCAGCACCGCTACCGCCAAACAATGATGTACACAGCCACCATGCCCACCGCCGTCGAACGCATCGCCCGAAAATACCTCCGCCGTCCGGCAATCGTCACGATCGGCTCCGCCGGCGAAGCCGTCGACACCGTCGAGCAGCGCGTGGAAATGATCGCCGGCGAAGACAAGCGCAAGAAACGTCTCGGCGATATCCTCTCGTCGGGAGAATTCCGCGCCCCGATCATCGTCTTCGTCAACATCAAGCGCAACTGCGATGCCATCGCTCGCGAAATCAAACAGTGGGGATTCTCCTCCGTTACATTACACGGTAGTAAAACACAAGATCAGCGTGAAGCCGCCCTCGCGTCCGTTAGGAATGGAACCACAGATGTCCTGGTAGCTACGGATCTGGCGGGTCGTGGTATCGATGTGCCGGATGTTAGTCTCGTCGTGAACTTTAACATGGCGACGAGTATTGAGAGCTATACGCATCGTATTGGTCGTACCGGTCGTGCCGGGAAGAGTGGTGTGGCTATTACTTTCTTGGGTAATGAGGATGCGGATGTTATGTACGTGTTTCCCCCTCTCCCCTCTACTTATCTTATATTCTATGCCCTTGGCGTTGTTATATTGTGGATGATACTAACAAGTGGGATTAGGTACGACCTCAAGCAAATGCTCATGAAGTCGCCCATTTCTCGTGTTCCGGAGGAACTGCGTAAACATGAGGCGGCGCAGTCGAAACCTACGAGGGGTTTCTCTTCCAAGAAGAATAATGAGGAGGGTGGTGGTGGTGGGAAGGTGGGATGGTAATTTATCTACTCTTAAGTTTCTGCCTGCCTGCCATTGAGAGGTGGATGGATGTCTGGAAGAAGTGGTATCGTTATGGTATAGGAAAGGATTATATCATACCATATCGTATGAAGAGGAGGAACTGCTTCAACTGCATTAATGCCGTTATGGGCACGGCGTATGTATCATACCTTACCAGCGAATCTTATAAACTTCAATACACTCAATATGTGGAGATGCGAGTTCTTATTTTCTATCCTTTTTTTTCTCTGTTCTAATTATACACCCCGAACATAGTCGGTTGAGTCTCATTTATATTCTCATTTCAATCGGCATTCGCCATAATTTCGAAATATGTCATGCATGTCTGATTTACAGCTTACCATTGTAGCTGTTGGCCTTGAGCCACGACTCCACGTCCGCCCGGTCACGCTTGACCCAGTTGACCTTGGCCCGGATCGAGTCGAGACTCTGCTCAACGGCACGGTCGAAGCCCTATACGAGAAAATAGTTAGCACATAAAACTTGAACAACACAGGTGTAACTAATGAAAGGAAGGGATGGGGCCTACCTTAGTGTCCTTGCTCTGGAAAAAGTCCTGCACATCCTTCAACTGCTCCTCAGTGCAGAAGCTGGCTGTGCTGAGCTGCACCACCGTGCCCAGCATACCGAGAGACGGAGGCAGACGCTTGTAGATGGCATCCCAGTTGTTCTTCAACCAAGACCAGCGAGCCTCGATACCCGCAGGGTGGCTGCGGAGACCACCCAGGGGCATGTAGATGTCCTGGTTCTTGACCTCGTCGCCGCTGGCCAGGTCGAGAGTGCGCTGGATCAGGGCGGGGTCTTCGGCGGCACCCAGGCAGCGGAGGGCCGTGGTCTTCTCATCGGAAGTGGGGGCATTGCGGAAGCGGTCGAGGACGACGTTGTACTCCTTCTCGCCACCGTTCTTCAGCACAATGCTGAATACGCTGCCGCGAATGTTGGGGTGGATGGCGTTCTCGTCGCCGGCGGCGAACTGCTGGAACATGTCCTGGGCGGCCTTGACGACGACCGGGTCCTCAGCCATACCAGCACTGCCGAACATCAGAGCCTTGAATTGCTGCAGGATGTGGCCATCCTTCTCCGAGAATTCCCATCCGAGCTCATGCGCCTTGTGGCTGACCAGAGAGCGCTGGAAGGCCTTCAAGGCGTCCCTGGTGGAAACATCCTCGAACAGCCAAGCAGCCCGCAGAGAGCCAACACGAGTCAGGATCTCGTTCCATACGATGAACTCAGCCTCGCTGTCGAAGCCCTTCAGCAGCGACAGCAGGCCGGAGGTGCTCTGGAAGCCGGACGCGGCCAAGGCACCGGCATCGGCAATCATACCAGCGCGGTCCTCGACGCTCAAAAGTCCGCCCTTGGCCGCCTCACCCAGCTTGGACAGACGCTCCGGGGTGTACGAGGTGCGGTAGATGGCGGAGTGGTCCGCGTTGAGCTTGAAGAAGTCAAGGTCGGGCACCTTAAATTCGCCCTCGCGCTCGGTCAGCATGGTGTCCTCGTCGATGCCATTCTTGGTACGCAGACCCAGCATGACGGGGTAGAGCGTGGTGTCCTCGTCGGGGCGGACATCGCCGGTGCGCAGGAAACGGTTCTGCTTCAGCTTGATGGTGGAGTTGCTGGGGTTCTCCGAGACAGTCACAACGGGGAAACCGACTTTCTTGGTCCAGATGTCCATGACCTCCTCCACGGGCTTGCCACTGGCGTTAGCCAGGGCGGCCCACAGATCACCCGTCTGGGTGTTTCCGTAGGCGTGCTTCTTGATGTAGTCGCGCACACCCTGGATGAAGACATCCTCACCCATGTACTTAGAGATCATGCGCAGAACGGAGGATCCCTTGGAGTAGGAGATGGCGTCGAAGATCTGGTTGATCTCGTCGGCACGCTTCACGGGCACCTCAATAGGGTGACTGCTGCGCAGCGAATCCAAGGACAGGGCGCCCTGCAGGGTGTCGATGACATACGTCTGCCAGACCTTCCACTCGGGGAAGAAGCTGTTGCAAGAGTACCAGGACATCCAGGTGGCGAAACCCTCGTTGAGCCAGAGGCCATCCCAGAAGTCCATGGTGACCAAGTTACCGAACCACTGGTGGGCCAGCTCGTGCTGGACGGTCTCGGCAATACGCTCCTTGCGGGCGGCACCGCTGGTCTTCTCATCCAACAGCACGTCAACGACACGGTAGGTGATCAGACCCCAGTTCTCCATGGCACCAGCGCTGAAGTCGGGCACGGCGACCATGTCCATCTTGGGCAGAGGGAACTCGTTATCGAACGCCTTCTCGTAAAAGGCCAGAGTGCGGGCGGCCAGGTCCAGCGAGAAGCGACCGTGCTCAATATCCTGATCCGGGGTAGCATAGACACGGATGGGGACGCGGAAAGCCTTCGTCTCGATGTAGTTGAGGTGGCCGACAATGAAGGCGAGCAGGTAAGTCGACATGACCGGGGAGGTGTTGAACTTCACAGCCTTCTTGCCGCCGGCAACCTCGGTCTCACTGGCGACGTCCATGTTGCTCAGACATGTCATGCTCTTGTCTGCCACCAGGGTCACGGTGAACTTGGCCTTCAAAGCGGGCTCGTCGAAGCAGGGGAAGGCGCGGCGGGCATCAGTAGGCTCCATCTGGGTCGTGGCAATGTACTTAGTCTGACCATCGGCAGCCTTGTAGGAGGAGCGGTAGAAACCGGCCATGTTGTCGTTGAGCTCACCAGTGAAGGTCAGCTTCAGCTGGGCGGAGGAACCGGCGGGGATAGTGTCGGCGAACTTGATGGTCGCAACCTGCTGGTCCTGGTTGAGGGTGATCTCGGGGTTGGAGGCCACGACGGCGCCTTGGGAGGAGACGACGGCATTGTGGATCTTGATCTCGTTGGAGTTGAGGGAGATGGAGGTGGTATCTTCAGCGACGTCGAGACTATATTCCCGGAGAGTTAGCTACTGCTCCAGATGGCGGGGTAACCAGCTAGGGTTCATGGGTGGGTAGGGAAGAGCATGAACGTACTCAATGACGACGGTACCGTCATAGGAGAAGTTGGCAAAGTTAGGTTCGAGGGTCAGGTCATAGTGAAGGGGCTTGACGTTGGTGGGCAAGACCTCACGACCACCGGGGACGTTGGTCGAGCCCGTCACCTCTCCGCGTCGAGCACCACACATCCTGCGATAGGAACAGTAACGTTTGGAAGCTTGAGAGAGGGGAGCACGACGAAGAGAAGAGCGATGGAGAGGAGGGACAGTAGAAGAAGAAGGGGAGGAGAAGAAGGTGAGAGAGGAGGGCGTAGTAGTAGTAGATAAAGAAGCAGTGGGGAAGTTAAAAGTAGAAGTAGAAGAGGGGCGGGGAAGAGCAGAGAGTCGGTGGAAGCGGAGGGGAGCAGCAGCTGCCCTTCTGTTGCTGCTGTTGCTCAGCGGGAGCCGTGCGGAGGAGGGAAAGCGACGCATGGGAACGAGTCTTGATAGAGAGAAAAGACAGATTGACAAAGAAGAGACACACACACGCAGTCCCCACCCAGATAAACAACCCAAAATGATACAGCGGATAGTAGACAAATCAAAAGACAACAATGACCAAAAAGATTACTGATACAATGAGGTTATTCTCTCCTTCAATCAATCCATCAACAATTCATCCAATCTCGAAGGGAAAGAAAAGTTCCCTTTTTGCCGCGGGAATTCCGTCGGTCGTCCGTCTGAATCCGGCAGGCGGTAATCTTACTATGACTAACACGATCCAGTCATCTGACCAACTAGTCAGCCAAAACTGAGTAGCCTACTAAATCAGGCAATCAGCTCCCCCCTGGCCCAACGCCTTTCCTCTTCTGGAAGTCAATAAGGGCTACTCGACCAGGGTTTCTCCGCATCACATGTCACCCATCTTTTCTCCCATTTCTGCGTCCCTTTTCCTTTTCCTTCTTTTTCTCCATACATATTACATTCTTTCACGCAGGTCTTCTCCATACAGCCGGGTGCCAGGTTTGCCTTCAAGGGTAGATATTCCTCTATCTGGCAGTTGGCTGTCGAGCTGCTCCTTCGGGAGCAGTGGCTTGCAAGACGGTCCACCAGCCAGTTTGAGGGGTTCATGATTAGAGGCATCTGATGCTTTCTTCCGGTGAATGGGCTTCCATAGAGGGCTGGGACATACATATTCTATACAATAATTATTTAAGAAATCTATATCAATGGCACATTTATGATTCTATGTTCAAGAACAGTATTCAGCAATATCTCGTCGATTGTTGAAAGGAGCTTTAGCTTTAAATCTAGTAATAAAACACAAGAGGTATCTCGAAGAAAGACAGCAAGTCTATCAAAACAAACCCATTTCTTCCCTAACAATCATTCCCTTTTTCCCTTCCCTCCAGCCAAAAAAAAGACAAACTCCGCACCCATGCAAGATGATATGTGTAAACATTATGATTATGCCATAATAACGGCATTGATGTTGAATCGTTGCGTCATAATCGAAACGAAGCAGCAGTCAAGCAGTGCATCATCCACTAAGGAACCCCTCAGAAATGGTGCTCTCCCTGCTGCTGCCCTTCATGCCTCAAAGCCTCAGCCTGCTCAATCGGCATCTTTGTAAAGACACTTCTGGACCAGCCATCAGCATCCACGACCGACTCCTTCACAAGGATATAGCGACCAAAGCGAGGCATCAGCACCGCCCAGACTAGATAGTAAATAGCGCCGAGGGCGAAAATGCCCAGCGCCACCACACAGTGCAGGTAGTAAGGCAGGCTGTTGTAGACGCTCTGTCCGGCACTGGGGGGCACGTAGGGCGCCACCACCAGGTACATGTTGGACAGGCAGAAGAAGATGGTGACGGGGAGTGTGGCCCGAATACCGGGGGACCAGTCCGGGAAGTTCTTCTCCTTGGTCAGATAGATGTAGATGAGACCGCCGGACACGAAGACGTTGACGATAGACAGCGGGTACGAGATCAGGTTCACAAGGAAGTTGTAGGCATCGCCGGGAGGCGGGGCCAACATGATGATCACGGACACTACCCAGTGCTCGAAGAGGCCAGCGGCGGGCGAGTTGAACGGCCGGTTGCTGGCCCAGATCTTCGACAGAGGGAGGACTCCTTCGCGACCGAGGGCTTGGACAACTGTTATCATAATATTAGCTTCGCTCAACGTTTGACGCAATATAGGGAAGGGAAATGGTATGTACGTACTTCGTCCTTGCGAGAAGATGACCGACAGAACATTACCAAATGCAGACAGGGCCACAAAGACCGACATCACCTTCTCTGCGCGCGCACCGAACATGTTGCCGAAGAAGGCGGCGGCGACGGTCTGGCCAGAGGACAGGAACTGCTCCTTCGGGACAGCAGCAAAGTATGCGATGTTGCACAGCATGTACATGATACCGACGGAGATGATGGCAATGGGGGCGGCGATCTTCAGGGTACGGGTAGGGTTCTTCGTCTCGCTCAAGGCCTGCACACAACAATATTAGCAACCTATCACAGACCACGTACACAGTCAGAACAACATACGTAGTTGGCATTCGAGTACCCGATGAAGGACCAGATGACATTATACAACGCCATGACAATGCCATAGCCGGTGTCAGTGGTACCCTCGAACGCGTTGGTGAAGTTGTGAGGAGGATCGATCTTCATATGGCCGCCGAGAGCCACCCATCCGGCGACGATGACGAAAAGGATGATGACCAGCTTGACCACACCCAGAAAGTTCTGAAGCATGAGACCCCACTTGACAGCGAAGGAATGGATGAGGAAGGCAGCGGTGATACAAGCCAAACCAATACCACGCTGGTTCCAGCGATCCACTTCGATGTCCGCCGCGTTCAGAATATACTCGCCAAAGACGACACTGTTACTGGCGGCCCAACCCAGCAGGACTGCATAGGCCGCGTACATGGCCGTCATCAGGAACTTGGGCTTCTTGAAGACATATTCGAGGTAGTTCTTTTCTCCACCGTTCCTATGAGAAGTCATTAGCCTCAAGTTCTACCTACCCCAACCGTTCAGGATAAAGCATACTTAGGAATAGCAGTACCCCATTCCAGATAAACAGCAGTACCAGCCATGGCAATCAAAGTACCAATGACCCACATGATCAGAGACAGACCAACACTACCCGACAAAGACAGGATAGTACTTGGGGTAGCGAAGATACCAGTACCAATGACACGGTTGAAGATCAGAAAGGAGGCACTGATGACGCCAATCTGGCGACGGTCATCCGGGGTAGCCTCGAAGACATTTCCTTCATCTAGTTTCGAAACAGTCAGGGCAGATTCTTCATCACTATGCCGGGAAACTTTGGGAGAGACCTGGGAGGAGATGGGACAGTCACACATACACAAACCGGAAACGCCATCCGTTCGACGAGGACCTTCCTCGACGGCCTTGGCGTCGGGCAGGATGCCCTTTTGATACGCAGATTCCACAACTGGGTCCGTCATGGTAAGAGCTTCGTGGTTGTTAGAGGAACCCAAGACACTGGAGTCCACGAGAATGACAGGTGGAAGACCGGAAGACGATCGTCCAGGACTATATAGTCAGTGCTAGTAGCGCTGAGAACAGGCCAGGGCCAGGTGCGAGTGAGCGGCTATCCCCGGAGGCAAAGACCGTAAGACGCGATGATGTGCTGCGACTAAATGTGATGCAATCCAAAGTGAGCAGGGTCTGCTCGTGATGTGTATGGACACGATGGCCAAGACTAGCAGGTAAGACCCCTGTAAATCCGGACAGGAATTGGTCAAGGAAGGTGTCTGAGCGATGGAGGCAAAATAAGAAATTTTTGATGTAAGAGAAAATCGAAAAAAAAGGTGGAAAGCAGTATTATGTTAGGGCACGGGTGTCATATACTCCAAGTATAGATCACGACCGAGTCCCCCAACAGGTTGAAAGAAATGTTCTAGAAAAACTGAAGTCTTGTGAAAGTCTAAGGTAAAAATCACGAACAGGAAGAAAGAAGTAATCTAAAGGAAAAGAATGACAAGCTACGGGTGAAAGATCACGACAGCGACCGAGACAAGAGGAAGCACGGGCATGACAGACACCCGCCATGTGGTGGGCGAGTCTCGAGTCATCTTTCTTCGGGATCCCGTGAGGCAAAAGGGGAATTTCTTTGGTACAGAAGAAAAAAACTTCTTCTGGGCGTCGGAGCGGAACCCGAACGAGGGAAGCTCTCCACTCCCTGCCCAAACTTCTCAAACCTCTCAAACCACGGCCCAGACACCAAGAAGATGGTGAACCGTTCAACGCCGTCGGTGCAATTCCTATGACACACCAAAATCAATCACGCAATTTGGGCCTGGATCTTGCACGTTTAAGTTAGGTAAAGTTAAGGTCTGCGCGGGTCCCAGAGCCAATGCCCGCCGCCGTGGGTCGAGCTCTAAATCCGCAGCAATCCTCCAACCAGTGCGCACCATTCCTCGCCACGAGATGAACATATTCGCGTGTTATTATGTGTATATACAGTACAGCTGCCTCTGACTGGCAGTATCTGCATCCTCCAGATCCATCCCGAATCCACCCTGACTCCCTATGATCTTATGGCATCATCATCACTCGTATCCAATGTCCGCTGGCAATTTGTGTACCCGGGTCCCCAGCTTGAACGCCAATTGCAAACACCCGCCCAACAGGCCTGTAAAGCATGCGTATCCTGTAAGAAAATGGAAAGGAACAAGGGAACCAATAAACACAGAGCAAATCACGGCAACCCTATAATAAACCCATATAAAGAAACACTAAAACACTCGTGCATCAATGCATATATCAAACCCCAGAGAGAACTGGCATGGAGAATGGAAGAAGAAGAAGATGATGAAGAAGCTGGCCCCGCACGCGTGTCAAGGTACGAGCTTGGAATGCAGTTGCCTGCACTAGCAATGCCCACACGAGCTGGGACATGAAATAGAAGAAGAATAGGATGAAATAAAAATGGAGAAAAGGAGGGGGGCAAAATGAGCATGGTCCTGCATGCTTCTAACGGTCAACGTTCTTATTTCGGCGGCGTGGCTCCCACTGCAGGGGAGACTGGCACCAGATTCGACGGCGGCATTTTGCCCGGTCCACTGGACGGGGGCGTGTACCGATTCGACAGCAGCGCCAGCTTCTTCCGGAGCGACGCCAGGCGACTCCGGATTTTCGATATCACTGTGCCAAGCGTTAGCGCCTGCGCAGTGCCGTGCATAAGGTGGAGAGAACACTTACTTTTCGCCAGAATCACCGCCTGGGGCTCGTTCTGTCCGCCATCCTCGTTGTCCCGCCGGGCGTCGGCTCTATCAGCGCCGCCGCTTTGCCCCGGTCGGGATACTTCCACATCATCCAGGATGGCTTCTAGCATCCGGATGGCGGTGACATACGAGATTTCACAACCGGCTAGATCCTCGCCGGTGATTTCATTGATAGCCGCCACTCGGCTCATCTCCAATGCGCGCTCGTACATGAGCTTCTCTGCTGTCACGTCGGGGCTGACGACCACATCGGCAGAGGTTCCGGAGCCTAGGGAGGATCCAACCGACAGATTGCTGGGATGGCTGGGGTGATCCGATGGCAGCCTCTTCTGCGCCTCTACTAATTTGAGCCGGACAAATTCGGCCTTCTCCAGCACCTCGTTGAATCGGTTGCGCACCCACTGGACGACGTTGTTGATCCGATTGCCCGCAACTGTGCTTCCAGTATCCGCTCTGCTGAGCGTATCGCCTCGGCTCTTGCGAGTCCACCATACACGTGCAATATCCATCGACTTCGCCAGCAATGACAAGGCCTTGACGTAGAGAACCAGGGCTTCCTCGGATAAGGTCACAATAGCATCAACAGTGAGTCCACCATCGGCCGAATCGACAGCGTCCGACCCAGGGTCACCCGGGTACCCGGTGGCGGCAGATGGCGCTAGTGGGATCAGCTGCTTGTATTTGACTTCGGCAAACCCGTACACGACATCACTACGTGTGGCACACTCCTCCAGATCATGGACGGTTTTGCTGTCTTCGTCCAGATTGGCGCCGGGCTTGCCCCCATCTGCGTGGACAATTAAGCTCGTTTGGGCACTGGGGTATGCGGGAAACGGGTTGTAGGCCAACGGAGGCGAGCGTCCGCCTTTCGTGATGGTCAGCGGTGGTGAGAAACTCATCCCAAACAAACGTCCGCTGGCCATATTGAGAGCCTTCGAGATGGCCGATGTGGCCGACGTAGGACTCTGTCCGTAGCGGCGATCGTAGGAATTTTGACGGACGTGTGCCGAATCGGCACGCGAACGCCCCGAGATTATTTGCATGGCTTTGCTGGGCGAAGCATGAGGCGACGACCCCCCGGCCGGAGGTGTACCTGGAGCCGCTCCCGAACGCCGGGATACAGCACCTGCTTGGCCACCCTGCATTCGTGGGTTGTAGGCCAGTTCATCTGCAAAAGCATTCATCTCTACCGCACGCTTCTCCACAAGCACGTAGTCTCTCTCAAATGCTACCTCTTGTGCAGCATGCTCCTTTTCGTCCTTCGCTTTCTCGACGGGTTTGTCGACTTGAGGCACTCCCGAGGAAGCCGTACGCCTCCGCTGCTGTTCCACGACAGTGGTGGTGGGAGGGCGATCGACATGCTCCTGGCGACCAGGGGCAGTCGCCAGAGAGACCGGACTTGGCCTTGTCGGATGCGATGCTGGCGGTGTAGGCTCGTTCGGAGCAGCATGAGGGGTGCCCGCACTTCCAGTCCTACGCATAGGCGTTGAAGGGGTCTCTGGCCGAGGGCTCTGTGTCATGGCTCGTTGAGCCGCCGGGTAAGTCGCCGGCTCATCCCGCACTCCGCCAGACAGCGCATTCTCGCGTTTCATTTGGACGGGCGTGCTACGCCTCGACCCGGATCCAGGTCGAGGTGTTGGGTCGGCAGGGGAACGCCCGAGTGGAGCGTCATCCGCTACCAGACCGGGAATCGGTTCTGTGAGAACTTTATGCGCGAAATAAACATCGAAATTCATCCGGTCCATTGGATGCTGCTTCAGGAGGCCCCGAATGAGCTCCCTGATGTCTTCCGACACACGATTCTTCGAGGGGAATGAGATTTGGTCCTTATTTTGTTCGATCTTTTTGATGAGTTCAATATGGTTCACTGCCCGGAATGGGGCCCTCCCGACTACCATTTCATAAAGCACCGTGCCCACAGACCAGAGGTCTGCCTTCGCGTCGTATTTCTCGTATCGCAAAATCTCAGGGGCCATGTACAGTGGCGAGCCACACAGAGTCTCCGCGAGAGAGGTGGCCGGCAAAGACCGGGCGAAGCCAAAGTCAGCAAGCTTCAGCATTGGCAGAGACTCCAGCCCGGTCTTCGGGCTAAAGGAGTCCTCACTGCTCTTGAAAGGTACAACATCGGCGGCCCCACTGCGGTAGGACGATGGTGCAGGACAGAGCAGCAGATTCTGTGGTTTGATGTCCCGGTGAATCAAATCACGGTCCCGAAGGAATCTGAGTGCGCTCGAGAGTTGTTTGAGAAAGTGGCGGACGATTACCTCGTTCAGACCCGCACCCTCCCCAGGATTGGGGTACTTCGCTATCAATTCCCGTGTGTATGGGCTGTCCTGAAGGGTGTTGCGCCCTTTGATGAAGTGGGAAAGGTCCCCCAGGGCACAGAATTCCATCACCAAATGAATATTGGACGTCGTATCATGGCAGTCTAGGAGAGCGACGATATGGGGATGGTGGAGTTGTTTGAGGATGGAAATCTCAGAGGCGAGGTTCTCCTTGAGCTTCCTGCTGAGCTTGGTCATGGTAACCGATTTGATTGCCACATAGGTGCGTGATCTCTAGTTCGCGGGAACCGCATCGTCACTATTAGCCTTTGCAATTTGGCATCCGAGAACACCGGTGCAATAGAAAACAGGCCGGATCCTCGGCAGAGATAGGAATCAGAGGAGACAGCATCCCAACTTACCGTATGAACACCTTTGTAGACCACGGCAAAACTTCCTCGGCCGATCTCACTCAGCCGAGTGTAATGGCCAATGGGCATCTCGCCATGAGGGCCCTCATTGGACCTCCTGGAGTGATGTGCAGATGCCATGACTGCAGCCAGGCAATGAGAGCGTCTCTTGAAAACCAACCACACGCCCCGTCAACCACACACTACCTCAACAGCGGCAAGAACAGCGTCGAATGATGGAAGAGGCCCATCAGGGGAGCGAAAGACAGGTCGGGAGAGCGGCCGGTGATGGGCGAGGTGAGAGAGCGGATGATAAAGCGAGACGGGAGATAGGAAGTAGGAAAGATGGATGGATGATGGGATGGGTGTGGACAGCCGGAGGAGAGGAGAGGCAAGGAGGGCTGGACTGCGTGGCAGAGGACGGGGACAGCAGACGGGGCAGGAAGAAAGGGACGGTCCAGAGCGTTAGGCGAGTAAGTAGGTAGAGTAGGAGTCGGAGTAGATAGTTGGGGGACGAGAAATAGGGTGCGCAGCACACCTACAGTAGGGCGCAAGTAGGCAGGAGAGCGGTGAGGCGGAAAACGGGGGCTTGTATGATAGGATGAAAGGTCGACAGGGATAGCCAGACGGATGACGACCAAGGCGTGGGACTTTAAGTAAGTACAGTAAGTACTATAGAAGGAGGAGGATCGGGGGATCGACGATAAGGTATGAATCACCGCACTAGGGACGAGAACGGTGGGGAGGAGTGATAGATAAGCCAGAGCAGGAAGAGAGGTGAGGGTTAGGTCAAAAGTGATGAAACAAGAAGATATAGGAGGAGGAAGTAGAAGAAGAAGATTCACAGAGCCAAAATAGTCGAGAGAGAGGAAGGGTGAGTAGGAAGAAGATGATGAATGATGTGATGAGGGAAGAGAGAGCAGGAAAGGCGGGAAGCAGCTGGACCCAGGGATCCTTGACGATGTCTTGGGGGAGAGCAGCGCAACAAGAGCCAGAGCGAGAGCGTGACCGCCGATAACGAGCCGAATAGGACTGGCGGATGATTGAATGACCTGGGGGGGGTCCCAAGGCGGTCAGAAGAGCGGAAGTGGTCAACTTCGTACTAGGATGACCGCAACCAAATTTGGGTTCCTCTTTCTTAGCTAATCAATCCATCTGCCAAAAACAAAAGACAGACAGGAACCAACCAAAGCAGTATACGACAGAAAACGAAAGAATCACGCAACAAGACAAAACCAAAAGAAAGCATGGCATCAACCGACTCACTAATATACTAATCACCTTGCAGGATTGCACGAGAGAGAGCAGGAAACCCCCAGAACTAAAACTACCAGCAAAAAAAAAAGGGGGACCCCGGAAGTTGCCAGGCAAATCAAAATACCACCCCAGAGAGATAAAGCTGCAGGCGACGATGATAACGGGCGCGATCCAATCCATCCATCCACATCGCCTGAGGCCGGATGAAGAAGAAGCGGAGGTAGGCAAAAGTCACAGATGATCGGTATTACATCATACCGTATAGAACCAATACTACACTGAAACCCACCTCTTCATCACATTCAACCTGCGCCTGACTTTATCTTTTACTTACCATACGAGATTCTATTCCAGGTAAAAACCAGGTCAGGTCACCCTCCATCTTTCCCAAGGGACACTGCAGCAGTGACACTTCTTCTCCCGGTTCCACTTTTCTCTTCTTTCTCTCCCCCCCAGTCAAGCCCGATCGACCCAGTTACTTTCCATCAGTCAGTCATGGTAACCACCCAACGTTCGCGGGAGAATTCTCCCCCATTCCCCGGACACCGAATCACACCTAAGTACTCCCTATTTAATTCTGCAGGCTCCCATTCCCAAACCCCCAGACGTCGCTGGCTGGCTGGTTGGTTGGCTGCTATCAAGTGACTCATCTTCAATGGCTTAACTAACATTTATTACGTCGGACAGGCTACTTGTTACTAACTAACTCTTCTGGATTCTACCTATGACACAAACACAGCCTCCCCATGCGACCTCGCCACTGAATGAACTGACTGACTGACTGAAGAACCGGATCGCCCTGATAAGCTACTTGACTGTTAGTTCTTCTGCTGCGCACTCCCGTAGCCTCGCCCACAAGAAACTTTACTTTGGTGGCGATCAACAAGCCAACTCGCGTCGGTGGCTGCTGACTGGTTGATACCTCGTGGGCCCCTTAGGAATGCTGCCTGATTGTTATCTACACTGTAGATACTTGGAGTAGAAGTGTGGACTGGTAATGGAGGTGGTATTTCTATTTACTGCATGCCCATCAATATTCACAATAGGGTGAAGGCCAAAGTAGAAAGAAAAGGAACAACTGCATAATACACAGTAGTGACACACACACACATTCCTGCCAAAAAAGACAATAAGAAGAATGAAAATGAAGACAACAAGAAAAAAGCCTTCCACGTCATTCCCACACAAATGACCGCCTGACGCCTGGCTCTTCCTCTATTCCTTCAAAGGCAATTGTATATAGAAACAAGGAACAAAGAGAAAGAAAATCACCCTCTTTTGTCCGGTTTACTTCTTCTGTCTATCCTCCTCGGTCGGGCCATTCTTGGGTAACCAAAATTGGGGCGCCCCTTTCGATGTGTCTCCTTCAGACCACAAAAAAATCGCATACTATAACCTCATCCGAGAGACGTTCTAGAAACGGAGTAGGGGTAGGGTTCAACAACAACAACAACCACCTCAGACCCCAAGCCCTCTCACGAGTAGCCATAGCACAATCGGAACCACCACATTGTCATTACATCCCGTCAGGATTGCCTCGGTTGCGCTGGTTCCTCCGGCGGCCAAGATGACTTTTACCATTGCCTTTACCCAAGGGAAGTTCTGGTGCGGTCCATCACTGCCTCCGCTGACCGGCCATTCTCCCACCACAAGCCAGATTCGCGCGAAGAGTAAGCCACACGTTACAGCAACCGCAAAGGCCACGCTGCCCTCGAGCGACTTTCCTCCTCCCCAAAACCACTTGCGCCGACCGAACCGTCGCCCCACGAGTGACGCCGCCGCATCGCCCATGCCCACGCAGACTATTCCGCTCACCATACTGACGTCCCGGGTCAACGCACTCCACCCGATCCAGGGATGATCGCCCGTCCGAGGAATGTCCGCCAGGGAAAGCCAGAGGGGGATCGAGCATCCGATGAGGAGGAAGATGTGCGACACAATCACTGGCCCTCGATGATCGCGCCCGTCCACGTAGGGAGCAAGGAAGTAAGTCAACGGTCGCGAGATCGGGGGCAGCTGGGACGCTCGGAAGAGATCGAGCAGCAGGAAGACGGACAGGACTAGACTCAGGGCCAGCGCACAAAACGTGGGGTCGACGTACACCGTCGGAAGGAACATCAGCACCATCATGCCATGGAATACCTTGCGTCTCGTATCTACCTCCGCGACGGAGCTCAACTGTAACACAACCGCCAGTCCGGTCACAAGTACCACAATACAGTATGCTGCGACGAGGAGGCGCGAATTAGCCTCCCCAAAGACATCTCGGCGGAGATGTTCGACCCAACCAAGACCGCAGGAAGCGTTCAACAGGTCAGGGTCCAAGCGAGCGGGGATTGGAATCCAATATTCCAGGTTCCACATAATCACCCAGAACCGAAACCATGAAACGTTGCCCAGCAGATAGCTCAGTGCCCACCCGAATGGATCTTCTCCGTGTAACGCCCGCTCACCCACGTACTTTCGAACAGGTCCTAGGATGATGAGAAGCACGGTGACGTAGATAAACAGCGCGTACAACCATTTCCGGACTTGGGCTTGAGGCACTGTCAGCGACAAGAACGACGCTAGACCAGGGGCCATTGATCTCTTGCGTCGCCCACTAGGCGTAGTTCTGACCTTTCCTGTGCGTGCCACCTCGCTGACGCTAGAGATCGTGTGCCGTCGCCGGTGTGTAAGTGTAGGCTGCCGGACGCCTTCTGTCACCTCAGCCTCTACAGTGCGAATGGGCTCGCCCGCCTTGGTTCTGTCACGCGACTCAACCATTGTCTTGCGTGAGACAAGCGAGAATTGGCCTTCTGGCGAGTCACTGTCCGACAGATTGTCCTCAGAGGTGCCCGTCCTGCTTAGTCGCTGGCATAATTTGTGATCGAGCACATTGAAGATACTTCGAGGTGACTGCGAGTTGCTGGGCGCTCGCCGAAATTTCCAACTGGGAATCCTTGCCAAAGCCACTTCCCAGCGAAGCACGTCGCGACAAGAGATGAAAATGCACAGGCCACCAAGCCATAGCAACGCCTTAAGGATTTCAGCCTGAGGCGAGGACGCAAATAATAATAGATTGATCAAAGCGCTTGTCAAAAGCTGCAGTTCTGCTGGAAGGACGCTGGTAGTCAACAAAAAATCTAAAGTGGGTATCAACGCTTGATGCAAAGGGAAAAGAAGAGCCAAAGATTCCGAGTTGAGACCGAGAAGAGACAAAGGTCTAGGAGGCGAGATTCCTGCCGATAGTTGCTCCGAGAGGATAATCGGAAGCAGAGTGATCATCCAATGGACAATGCTGTGTCCATGCACGCAATCATGCAGTGGGATGACGGCAGGCGGAAGAGATGAGAGACTGAGGAGGACATTAGGGAGTATTAGGGAAGGGGTATGCTGCGCTAAAGATAAAGCAACGTAAATGGGTATCAAGATCGGGTAAAGCAGCGGAGCAGGATCGAAACTCGTAGGTATAACAAAGGACCGCAGTCTTGAGAAGCGAAAACGCCCATCTCGATGGAAAGGATAGGCGGCGTAGAGCCCAATGACAAGCAGGGCATGGGCAAGGAGCTCTAGGGAACATTAGCAACCTCAAGAACGAAACATATTCCTAAGTACCAAATGTATCTCGCGCACCTTTCCTCCAAGCCCAAGCAACCGCCCTCGTATTCTCTTGTCCCAGAACGACGCCGCCCACCGAGAGGAGCAACGCAGCCTCCAATAACCTCTGCAGGACCCCAGTACGTCGCTTCCGAGCTTCTTGTTCGCGCAATCCTGTCGCTGAGGCCTCGGCTTCTTCTCCTGAGCTCCGCCGCGAGCTCCGCGAGGTGGAACGGGTTATCGACGGCCACGGGCGCAATAGGGGAAACCACTGGTCATCCTCGCCAACGGCATGACGACCCGAACGCAACCCTTTCCTTGGTCGCAAAGGTGCAGCTGGTAGACCCCTCAGTATGCCCGTGCTTTCATCATCAGCCTCGGTGCCACTATCGCTCGAGGTCCGTGGCCAGTGGAGACGGGTTGATCGGCCGCCGGTATCCGCAGGCAGCGACGACGAATGCGAGCCCTTGCGACGATACGGGTGAGGGGAACGGGAGGGTTGTCGGGGAGTGTCAGACAGCTCTATGTCGAGGGCGGAACCGTTGACAGGAAGCGATTCGTCTTCCTCCTGGCTCAGCGAAACGGCCATGGCATGGATGGTGGGTGATGAGCGGCCTTAGAGCGAGTACGTCATATCGACTGATGGGTCGGTGGAGGAGCACTGCGTTGAGATGGAGGGTTAGTGATGACAGGACCAGATGACAGGAGTCAAACAGAAGGCGTGTTAACATACCAGGAGAATTGACCCAAGAGAGGTGCGTGGAGTGGCAGCAGCGAAGACGAAGAAGATGAAGTGAGAATGTTATCGCTTTGATCGAACCGGAATCCCAGGGCGGAAAGGCGGGTTTTTTCGCTTATCACATGCCGCGCAGCACGTCAGCACGAGAGCGAGCCTCTTAGGATCAGCCCATCAAGAGAAACCACTGTCACTCCTGAATCTTACAGAAGTCTATTTACTACATTGTTGTTTCTAATCTGCTACGAGTCGGGAGATATGTACTTTGTATCGGTGCCTCCACTCTGAGACATCGAATGATCC
This sequence comes from Aspergillus niger, assembly GCF_000002855.4. NCBI lineage: Eukaryota > Fungi > Ascomycota > Eurotiomycetes > Eurotiales > Aspergillaceae > Aspergillus > Aspergillus niger. The sequence continues at coordinate 1,000,750 of NT_166539.1, forward strand.
ATGATGCATACTTGAAAGCCGTGCGCGATGGACCCCTGCATGGCCCGGCAGCCTTACAGCAAGCAGCACGCCTATAATGCCGGGGCGTGTCTTTGTATAATGACACCTGCTGCCAATTCTCGTCCTTTCGGCCCCCAGACAGATTTGCAGGGAACAATTTGCGCTGGGAATGCAGGCTTGGACAATGGCTGACTGGTATAGATGATCGCGTGGGAACCTTCTACCAACTCTGGCAGCTTCTGCAGCTTGTCCTGCAGATACGAGTCCAGATCAGACCCCAGTTGTCCCATGTCGATCTCAATGCCGATGTAACTGAGGTTCTGCTCCGTGGACACTGTGGTCTTGCGGCCATAGTCCGTTTCTTCTGCAGCCATCCGCAATCCACCACATCTGTACCCCAGACCCTGCCATTCGATATCACTTCCTCGTGGGAGCTCTTCAATCTGGACCGCGAAAAACGCAGGAACTAAGGCGTCTGACTGGACCACCCCAAAGTTAGGCAAGTTAGGTGTTGATGGACCCGTTGCTTGCTCGTGCGCACGGCCTCCATACTTGATATCCCAAACATCCAGGCCTGATTCTCCGTCTTCGTCGTCTTCTTGTTCCTGACGAGCATGCATCCGCTCCCAGATGTTCCATGCTAGCCGGGCCTGCGTCTCAATATGCTCTCCTCCCGTTAAGAAAGCAACGGCCCCCAGCCACCAGTCAACTTCCATGGCGTGACCAATCCTCCAGAGATGCTGCAAGGAGAGCACCGCTCGCGTGGTATAGTTCTCGATCCACGGCCGCGTCAGGGCTTCCCCAGAGGCACTCATCATCTCCATCGAAGCCGGCTCCAGCGGAATCTGTCCGGCAATGTAAACCATGTGCTCCGAACCCTGTACCGGAACCGACATGGCTTGCGAATATGGGCCGATGTTAGCCGGCGCCCAGTAAGAACGAGACTGGACATGAAGGCCCTGCCTTTGCTCCCTAGGACCCAAGTCCACCACCGCCGATACCATGACCTTCACGCCCTCCGGTAGACTCTCTCCGCAAGCCACCGTAGCTCTGGCCGGAGGATTCGGCTTCTTGAACAAGGAAACGTAGATGCCATTCATCAAGGCAAAGTCCGCCATGGAGCGTAGCAGCACCGTCGTAAAGACAATATCAGCCGTAGTACGAGGCGCACTTCCATCCTCATGCCGCGTAGAAGCCAGTATCGCCTCGATCTTCTGCGCAATCGCCTCCATCTGCTCCGCAGCCCCGGGACCAGCCTCGGGGGCCGTGATGTTAGCAACCACCCACGTGCCACCATTCGTACTCTGCGACATCTCCATCTGCCTTTGAGACGACACCACCGACGACTCCTCCCTCTTCCCCATCACCTCCTCACCCCCCAATACCTCCTCCAACACCCCCTTAAACCCCTCATCCAACAACACCGGCCTCCTCACATCCCCCGGCACCACCCCATCCCCCTCCGCATCCTTATCCACACACCTCGCCCCCCTAACCCTCACAAACGCAACACCCCCCTCCCCAGCTCCTTCCTCCCACCTAGGAACCTCAATCCTCCTCTTCCAAAGGAAAGAAGGCCCATCCAACGCCAAACTCTCATACTCTCCACCCTCGCCCAACACGGCCCCCCTCACATCCCCACCATCCAACACAAACCTCTTCATCCCATTCACAATCCTCCTCCTAACCATCGCATTCCTCCCCGACACATCCCCCCACAGAAACCCCGCATCCAAACCCCCAGACGCAACTTTGATGATCCTCGCTTCGCACCCAACAGCAGCCATATCCTCCAACAGCCCGGCCTCTCCACTACCAAGACCAAACCTCTCCTCCGGCGCAGGCAACACCGGATACTGCCACAGCCAAGCGAGCGGCACGAGACCCATTCGCGCTGCGACGTTCTCAATCCGTGTACGTTGATACGTGGAGAGAATAGCGCCGGCGGAGATGGCATTAGCTTCTGGGTGGGCGGCCTTGATGCGTTGAAGAAGCGGGATGAGAGATTCGGTTTCGTCTGTCCCTCCTTCTCCCTCTTTCCCTTCCCCTCCGGATGATGCCGAAGAAGAAGAATCACGATAAACTCTCCCCGTATCCACCGCGGACCCTGTAATCGGCTGCCGATACAGCGGGATCCCTAAGGCGGACTCGTAGTGCGGAATGATGCTGTGGCCGATCGTTTGGTACATGAAGCTGTCGATGTCTTCTTCTTCATCCTGTTCCTCTTCATCTTGTGGTTTTCCCTCCTCATGAGGGGTGGTGGTGGTAGTAGGCGGATACAAATTCCCCAAGGCAACCACCTTATGTCCGTTCCGGATGCAGTGGAGAATAGAGTATAGGGAGTCTTTCCCTCCCGAGATCAAGGCGATGACATTTAGACTTGTGGGGGAGGTGGGGAGGGGGAGAGATGGTGTTGATGTAGCCATGTTCCTGTAGATAGATTGTGGGAGGGGTAGTCTTGATTGAGTGCGGGGGAGATGGTGGATTTTTCTTTGCTTTTTTCCCCTTTCCTTTTCCACTTCAATGGAAGGGAGAAGTAAGCCCCTCCTTTGGCTGGCTCGGGTGGGTTTGGGATTGATTGAATGTAGGTCTAGATTTAGACTGGAATGATGAAAAAGTTAGCTAGGATGGTTGTGTGATTCTGAGCTAGGTAGCTGGAAATGTATGTGGAGCATGGTACTCAATTCATGGTTTTTGTTTCTGCGGGTGACGTTCGAGGCCAGACTCGGAAAGCCGACTGCAGCCGCCCGACTTACACTACAAAGTATACGCTGCATATAGCTTAGACTACAACCATACTATCATACAAACTTTAGCTTACAGTCTACGGAGTAAAGGTTGTGATATGATCAAAATATCAATTATACTAGCTAAGTTGCAGAACGAACAAGACGCTCAACACAAATGGCACACAAATATTATGCACATGTGGATGCAACCGACAAGAGTGGAAGGAAATAGGAGGATGCGCACAGGGGTATGAGGCAACGATTGGGGAAATTTGGTATTAAATTGTACATGTGGCCAGCACAAATTGATTGGGGGTTGTTCTGCAATCAGCAGGATGACAGGAGTGTGCAAAAATATTACATCGAATAGGCACAATGAATGCAACTGAAGGCAACAAAAAAAGAAGAATGAAGTATATAGAAGAAGCTGGTAAGGAAAAGAGGTGGGAGATCGGGTACACAGAAAATCGCCGACAGGGGGTCAATAGCCCCCGTCGCACGAGGATTGAGTCGGAGATATTCTCTCGCTGCAAACAGGTTGTGAAAAGAAAGATAAAAAGGAGTAGAAAGGGGAATCGGAGAAAAGATCAACCCAGATCACCAGTGCCTCAAATGTGAAAGTCATCATGCGCTCTATTAGTTTTGGTCCAACCGTGGACTCCAAGTGCGCCCAAGTTCCGTTGCCGCCGGTCTAATGCTTCGCCAATATTCGGTCCCATAAAGGGTGCCCTTTGCTCATGGTTTGTTATCGTTTGTCGTTTTTGTTTTCCTTTTTTTGAGTAGGGCACCAGAACCGGTCAAAACCCGTACACCTGTAATTCCTATTCTTGTCACCGCCAGAAACAAAGCCCGGACGCCAAACCGCAAGACCAAGTCAGACCAACCAGTGGAATGGAAGGTTATGTATAGGATGTTATTAAGTGATATATGGGAGCTCCTGGTCACATATCATCGTGATAGCTGCAAGCCAAGCAGATGCCGCTCTAGGCATCGCTGTCGCGCTTGCGCTTCTTGGGCGCCCGTCGGTCGGCAACCGGCGAGTCAGAGGAACTCTCATCCGACTCACTGGTTGTGGACTTGGTAGCGGCGGCGTTGGCGGCCTCGTAGAGAACATTTCCCAGCGTACTGGGGTCTCGTTCTTCATAGGGGGTTGGCGGGGTCGCATTGCCGGTGTCGATGACGCCCATCACGACAGAGCCACCCGCATGAGTGCGAGCGTGCTGCGCAAGGTTATCGCTCCGCGAGAACTTCTTACCGCACTCATTGCACTCGAAAGGCTTGTCCTGAGTGTGGAGAGAGCGGTAGTGACGCTTGAGGTGCTCTTGGCGACGGAAGCGACGGGAGCAGAGGGTGCACACGAAGGTCTTGGAGGGGTCATCCGTCAGGGACTGCTTACGACCGCGTCGGTTGACCGAGACGGGGGCAGCAGGAGCCTCAGAAGCGCACGACGAATGCGCATCGGAGTTGTGGCGGGCCTGGACAGTCTGGGGTGTCGAGGCGTTTGTCTCAGTGCTGGTGGCACGGCTGTTGATCGAAGGCTGCGACTTCTTGCTAATCGAATCCGTTTCGCTGTCCGAGGTACTAGCCCGCTTCAGCGACTTGCGGTTGTTCCTCTTCTTGTTGCCCATCTCTTCCGAAGCTTCATTGATGTTCGTCTGGACGCCAGTGAAGTCGTGGCTTCCCAGGTAAGGGAGACTGGACTGAGAGAGATCTTGCTCGTCAGACTCGTCGAAGCTCTGCTCACTGAAGAATTCCTCTTCCTCAAGGGGGTATGTCGTTCCCACGCGCTGCCTCTTCTCACCCAAGTAGTAGGCATTGCCACTAGGGGGGAAGTCGACCAGGCGGTTGACGAATTCGTCTTCCGAGTCCAGGTCCGAGAAGCTGTCAAAGGTCGGCAGGCTGCTGAGAGGGTCCTCCGAAGAGGAGCAGGTGAAGGCGGGAGAGAGGGTCTCATGGACAGGAAGGGTCACGGCCTCGCTGCCCAGAACCACCCGAGGCTCCTCGTCATCGCAGGAGAGCGTGGGCAGAGGCGGCAGCTCAGCAGGGGTGGCATTGATGGAGGACTCAACCGTCAGCTGACGGGGGTCACAGAAGTCGGAGCTGGACTGCTCGGTCGGCAGACCTTGAGGCTGGGCAACGAATGTGGGGACCACGGGAGATGGCGATGGGGAAAGGGATGGGCAAGAGCTGTGCGCTGACAGAAGCTCGGATGTTTGGCTGGCGGTGAGGGAAGGCGGATGGATGAACACTAGAACAAGTCGAGTTAGTCTCCCTGTACAACCCTAGATGCCCGGCCCCGTGCCTTTTCCGTTGGCTGCACCCACTCCCTGCAGCCTATCTTGCAACCATGTAAAAAAGGGACATCGGGTTAGATAATGACTTACCAGGTGTAAGAGGCGGCGAGTCAGACCGGGCCCAGTCAGCATTGGCCAGAATCTCTGCATGGACGTCTCCCTCGCATCCCTCCTTGACACCTTCCACCTTCTCGAAAGCGAAGAAGCTGTCATTGATCGGGGTGTGAAGGGTGCCGCTGGTAGAAGGCGGGCTGCTGATAGAGCTTCCAGCTGTGGAGAGTGGTGGGGTGGAGGGGAATGCGTAGTAGTCGTTACCGACGAACCTCGTGTCCAGAGGCATCAGGGCGGGAGAGCCCTGCTGCACAACAATTGTGGGCTTGAGGTGTGACGGCTGAGGAGAGGCAATGGGAGTCATGTTCATGGCACCACGGAAGGCATTGGTGGTAGCCATCTGGTGCATGTTCATGAGAGGGGCAGTGTAGAGTGTCTGCTGCTCCGGCATGCAGTGCTGTGGTTGTTGCTGGAAGGCCTGCACTTGGCCATAGTATGACTGCATATCTGAGGGGTGGCTGGTGAAATGTTGTCTTTGCTGCGAATCAGCGTAGTATGCAAATGATGGTTGACCTTGCACCGAAGTAGGTGCCATGGTGTATGTTCCGTCCATTGTGTCTAGAGAGATAAGGAACGGTAACCCGGTCAGTCACTCGCATTGCGCCATGAATAGGAAGAAGTGAACTCACAGATGGTAGGACGTTGTGAATACAAGAGTAGAGATAGCTCTACTCTTTAGTGGATATTATTAGTTATATAGTTGGTAGCTCGTCCACAGCGATGAGCGCTGGGGGTGAATGAATGTCTTGCAGAGTCGCTTGCACTTTGAGTGTGAGAGAATGACTGGGGGAAGGACAGATGATAATCCAGGGACCGCTCTCAACCAGTAGAGTATATATGAGAAGCGAGATTGATTGATTGATTAATCGATTGACTGGTATGCTGTGACAAACGACTGTATCGTTCTTGGTAGAAAGGTTGAATGGGGGTTGGTGGTATCTGGGATTATATCTGACGACTATGCCGCAAGTCTATGAAGGAAGGACAGGCACCTTGTGTGTCGAAACGAGCCAAACCAAAAAGGATGAATATGGTTCAGGACGTTCTCGATTCAAGGAAACCGGGAGAGACTGTATAGAGTCGCAAAAGTGAAAGAGAGAAAAAGAGGGCAGACAATTAAGATTAAGAGAGAGAGATAAAAGAGAGAGGGAAGAGAAAAGGAAAGACCAGATGAGGATCGAGACAAGTCTAAAAAGGGCAAAAAAGGAAAAAATAAGAAATAAAGAAGATTAATTTGAAAGAAGAGGACAGTCGCGGGGAAAATGAGAGACAGGGCCGATATGGAAAGAGGAAAGCCGGCCAGAAGGATGGGCAGTGGATAAAAGAGCGACTGATCTGCTTGTGCTACGAGCTGGTAGCGCCGTGAGTAGTGAGCAGTAGGACTGGAGCCGTACTTTTTAGTCTGAAAGCCTTTTTGGGCGAGATGGGCTGCATGGAACTTTACTTTCGCTGGTGGTGGTGCCAGCAGCGAACGGTCACTACTATAATAGTAGTAGTAATCGTAATATAGTAATAAATCATCTAATAAATCTGCCGGAATGGTATGGTGTCATATGTTCGGAGACTCTCTTTTTCTTCCTTTTTATTTTTATTATTATGTTTTTTTTATTTTATTCTCTTTTCGTGGAAATTTATTTTTATTTCTTTTCAGGATTTATTTTTTGAACCCTTATTTTTTATTATTTCGGATTTTCCATTTCCTCATTTTTTTTTTTTTTTTCTAATTTCCCACAGCCTTTTCTCGACCCCAAATAATTTTGGGGGAGGGATCGATTATCCTCAAATTGGCATCATGCTTGCCCACTTTTTTTTTTTATCCTTATGCACATCCGTCTGGGTAAGTCGATTTTCTAGTCTGGGGCGGCAAAGAATAGCAGATTGGCGCCGGTGCACATCTCAGTACCAACCGAATGAGAAACTTGGGAGCGGAGACCAACGGGAGGTGGAGCCCTCCTCGGCGGGCTTCTTCATCATCACAGTCAGCGGCATCAGCAGCAGTTAGTTAGTTAGTAGTTAGCAGCAGGAGCAGAGCAATATTCAACCTAGGCAGGTAGTAGTAGAACCCGACCAACCTAAGTTAGCCGGGACATGTTGTGCCATTCCTCAATTTGGGAGAGTGGATTTTGGGTGGAGGAGGGAGGGAGGGACGGAGGGAGAGAGGGGAATGGGGGGGGGAGAGGGAGAGCAGAGTGGATGGACAGAAAAGTTGTAGTAAGTTGGATCAGAAGTTAACAAGAGACGACGAATCCCCGACCGGACTAGCCAAAAACCGGGCCCCACCACGTCGGCCGCGGAGCCCAAAAAAGGCGTAAGTGCGTGGGGCACATGAGCACGAGTGGGAACATTGGCGGCCCTCAAAGCCCCATTTCAATGGTGCATGAGAAAATGGTCGGTCCTCCAAGCCCATTATTACGGAACCCACGTCTTACCGTAATGGCCTGGTAAATGCGGAGATGACCATGTTCCAATAGGAGGCCGCGATGGCATGAGCGTGTGGGAGAAATGCCACAAGATACCTGGCTCCTGAGGTACGACGCCTATCTATACGATACCTGATATAGTAGGTCGTACCAGGTGTGACTGACGCCTTTCAATTCCCACTCGTGGTGGTCCAAATGGCCACTTTAAGCCCACCCCCCTCTATTTTTCCCCCCAGAAAATCTCTTCGTAACGGCCGAGTAGTTTAGGCTCGAGGAAGATGATTCCATTACCTGATAGCAATGATTGTCTGTCGAAGAAGTGGGAGAGAGATAAGTGTGTGTGTGTATGAAAGTAGAAGAAAGTTGGCCACAATTTCCGTTTGTCTCACGTAATTTTCCCATGTTTTCACTGATACGGTATTTATGAGCGACCTACTAACTAGCATCCTCATGGGAATGGCTGTGTGTGTGAATTGCCACACACCCCAAACCGAGACCGTAGGTATTATTGCTCCCAAAATAGTAGCCAACTTTCTGTGATTGCCCATCCTCCTCTCTGCCTGTCACAATGCTTCCCTTCCCCTGCTCAGCTCTGGAGGCCTAACATCACAGCTGCGCGCTTACCATCCATCACACTTTTGCCATCAAATGACAATGCGGCCAACCCGTTCAGCCCTTGCAATGAGAATGTTCTACAACTTACGGTAGTATTACTCGCTACGCTGTTGGATGATAGTCCCGTTACCATTAGGACCTGCATCATCTCTTAGCCTATCTGGCTTATCAGCGGCTTGTCTGTCCCACAGACATGGACGAGTGAGCGCAAATCGGGCCAGTCAGCATCTCCAGACCGAATGGAAGTGGGGGCTTTGTTGGGCGGGGCGGGGGGGAAATGGTGTAGAGGGAAAGAGAGAGAGACCAAGAGAGCAAAACGAATGAGGGTGTTAAAGAAATGGGAAAAAGGGCAGCACATCCGACTAACCAATAAGCATGTCGGCCACTGATAGCAGGCCTGGTCCTGCCGGGGGGGACATCGTGACATTCAACCGAAGTTGGCTGCATTGGAAGCCAATAGACTCAACCCGTGAAAGGGAGGGATTGACTCGCCGGCTAAGCTAGTCGGCCCCACTGAGCATCCCGTCCGCCATTTGGGGGATGTCCTTTTAGTCTTGAGTCCCCCCTCCCTCCCAAATGGACAAAAACTCAAAGGGAAAACGGGAAAGGGAAAGGGAAAGAGAAGGGAACAAAGATGTGCACTGCAATTGAGGGAATGGATGGCCCATGTTCCAACACTGGGACCGTCCCGGACCACATTTCGAGTAAGATCAGCAAAGCAACGACTGAGAACAATTGGTTGGAAGTTGGAGAAAGAAGTCAACTAGTAGTATTCTCTCACACACCACACACCCACGCAACGCACGCACACACATGGGCAAGTCAGTCAGTCAATCAGTTGTCAAGATTGCTGTTGTCCGGGCCAAATTGGCCAGTGCCCATTGTCAAGTCCCCATTTTCCGTCTTCCCCCTTCTCCTCCTTGCCTATCTTGCTTTCTCAATGTCGGTGACTTCGCTCTGGACTTGCCTTTTGGTCTTGCTTTGGATTTCTGGGCTCCACGGCATGCACGTAATTCCACAACCGATGAAGCCAATCCGAAAAAGCCGGTCCCCAGTTCTGATAAGAGAGAGCACGAACGGAAAAAACGTCCGTAAGTATACCTAATCTATCTGGCAGTAGTGGCTACTAGCAATTTCGAGAAACAAGCGACTGGAATAAATTATTTCTACACCAATGGTGAAACGATCCTGAGTAAAGGCCCACCCTCTTTGTGGCATGGTGCTAGAGTCGGTACTATGGGATACCCGGCCTTATGGGTGGCACTACAGCAGAGTACTTACTACGGACCTGCCAGCCAGGTACTTCCGGGGGGGGCGGTCTCGCAGGCTAGGCAGACGAATCCCTGTTCATACTAACGTTTATTAATATGGCTATTATTATTGTTATTATTATTATTATTATTATTTTTCACCGTTATTTCTATGGGCCTAGGTAAATTCTAGGTAGTAATGTCCGCGAAACGATTCCTTTCATATGATTCTTGTCGTTAGGGAAGAGCCGAGAGCGGCCAGGTCCGCCATTAACCCCATCCCATATCGTACCAGTAAGTTAGTGAGCAGTAGCTTTGGGACCCTATTATCCGGTAGCATGTCATATGCCAGGTGTGATGCGCAAAAGACATAGTGCGTACAGCATTATTGAACCTACTTGGGCTAGATTTCTAGGCAAAGAAAGATTACCGTTCATGCATCTGCCCTATCATTCTGGGGTAGATGGATACTTGGAAACGTAACAAAGTAGCCACTCACTTCTACCTAGGTAGGTTGGGCACATACATAGATAGGTTTCACTTTCTAAGGCGTTATGTCAAATCCAAGGTACTGGGAAACTCCGAAACCCAAAGTACCGGGGCCTAAGACCAAGTTTGGGAGGTTCCTAAATTTTGGGAAAGTGGTACGTAGATAGTAAACTTTCTAGTCTTGTGAGCCAGTGACGCAGCAGATAGTTGCGCGCAAGGCCGACGCGCGCGCGCGCGACCGAGCGACAAACAACTCTCACGCCATCTTTCACCACCAAAAAAATTTAATCCTGGAATCCGCTCATATTTGAGATGCGACCTGTTCAACGGCGGGATGGATCGATCAGGTTTGGTCGGCCTACTGCAGGAACCGATGCGGAGCGATGGGAAGGGTAGATAGGTTGCAGGCTTGGTAAAGAGGGGAAACGTCCCTGGGATGGGCTGCCGCAGCCCGACCCTTGCTTGAATCGTGTATTTTGTTGTCCGATGGCGCCAAGTGGCACAACAGGGCTTACATGGCAGATGAACGCAGCTGTCAAAATGGATTCTTGGGATCGGGTTTGCTTCTTCGGTGATTCTACTTTGATTGGGATTAGTTCTGTCTTGGGTTGATTCCTTTCGTTTTAATTAGGTTGTCGTATGGTATACCTTAGTCGTTCTCATACGATATAACTACTACGTACTAGTAGTATATTAATATTTATTTTTAACGTTCCATAGTAGTACGTAGTGGTACTACATACTAGCCGAGTCTACGTTCTTGGGAGGGAAAGAAGAATGTGACTGCCTACGATAGGGCTTCAATGCCAATAAAGAGGTGTCTTTGATTGCTACTATCTATTTTCTGCAAGCCCGGCAATCTTCGCATTTCGATAGTTTGGGTTTCAAATTCAGGTACGGTGCGTTGGCCGCCGCGTAAATTTCCCGAACGACGTGTTTTACTTGCCAGATAGGTAAAATTAGAACCCATCCCAGCAAAGCGCCCCCCAAAGTAAAAAAGTGATGCAAACAGACAGATATGCAGGAGCAAACACAAAAAATAAAAAGTGATCAACATGACAACATCTGAAGATTGTCGTCCCTGGACAGAGAGAAAGAGGCGCCCGCTGATGATGATGATACGCGATAAACCAGCCAGACAGACAAACTGACAGGCTGCGCCACGGTAAATCATGGGAAGCAAGGGGATTCCAAGCAGAGCTGTCAGACTCCAGAACACGGACCCCTGGGCCTATCAATTTCCCCTTCCAGCCTCGGCCCATGAGCATCACAATAGCCCATCCCAAACCCTGGCCACCGCCACGCAACTGGTCCAACCGGTCTGAAACGTTCTCCTGCCGAGTCCCCTGCTCAGCGACATGACTCGTCCATCTGGTCTGCCCCTGGTGAGTATCTCAGCTTGTACATCAGTTGCACAGACAATTTTTTTCATACTTTTCTCTTGTTTCCTTCACTTCCTGTCCAATCAATTGATTCATTGATTGATTGATTGATTGACTTTCCCTTCCAAACATACATACATACTACATGCATACATCATAACATACATACGGTAATGGGCAGTATTCACAGCACCGCCGCCGGGGTTGGTTGGTGGATCTAAAGATAGAAAAGGCCGTCCTATTCCCTGGCCAGGCCACTTTTCCTTTTTCGAACGAAGCTTCCGGGAGTCGGAACGGGCCCCGAGCGAGGTAAAATTGCCAATAATATTACTCACCTACTTCGCAAGCTATCTACAGTAATCTACAAGTTACTCTATTATAACCACTAAACTAACTGTAGAGAGAAGAAAGCTAGGCAAAAACCAAGATTTGAAATCGGGATATGACTATGGAGCAATCAGGAACATTAAGAGAGGGGAAGGACATCTATTGCGTTCCTCGGCGTGTGTCTAGCTTCTCAGTAGTACGTAGCCTAGAAATGCTAGAAGGTCGCGGGTAGTGCGTAGTCGTGAGACTAGAACAATTATCTCACGCTTTAGAAGCGTGCTATATTGCTTGCCACGACCGGCGTAAGTTAAACGATTAGCAAGCAATACGAGGAGAAAGAGGGGAGGAGGGGGGAAGAACTGCCGACTTACTTCTTCGGGCTAGTATGTCTACTGGTTTAATCTATGCATGGAAGCCGTCGAGCTTCGAGAAAACTTACCAAGGAAGCAAATCAAGTTCTACCGTCCCAGCTACTGCCTAGTTGAGGTCTAGTCAGGTAGTTAGTTAGAGTAGTAGGGGACAACTCCCTACTAGAACTCTCCACAAGTTACGGAGCTCCAGTGTAGCTCCTTGGAAGGAAAGAGACTCCAGTTTTTTCGAATTTTCGATGCGCTACTTTACTGCAGACCTACTTTGTTTACGACGGAGTACCGCTACCAGCAAACACCGAAGGAGGCGAATGTCTGTGTGGTGGAAGGCGAGAGGGATTCCATCGGCCAGGCCTAGCTACAGTAGTAGGTCAACAGTCGCAGCTAGCTAGTTATTAGCTAGTTAGCCAGCTACGGACTCCGTCGACAATGCCGGGGATTTCACTTGAGTTGGTAAACCCAGGAAGTGTACGCAGCGAAGCAACCCACCGCAAAGATCCGGGATTTGTCCAGTGTATGCCACTAATTAGATTCATTACCAGTAACACTATCTAACTGGTCCTTTTTTGGCCCTCCGAGAGCATGCAGCAAGACCCCTGTTGGTCGCCACAAAGTAAACCGTCGCCACAAACAAAGAACCGTTGCAGCAATAGCAACACAACAACGACCGCAACCAACAACAAAGGAAAAGCCGATGCGGGTCCCATCTGGTAGTAGGATTCTAATCGCGCAAAAGGAAACGATAGGACCAAACCTGCATAAGCGTAATGAGAAGCGGTAAATGAAAATCCGTCGTCATCGCCCGCAATGTTGACAAATTGATAGCGATAGTCCAAAGTAGCTTCTTTTTTTATTTTTATTTTTTTTATTGTTCTCTTGCACCGTCAAGGCGGTTTCGGTCTAGAAGGGGGAATGGGAATGGCGCATCATCTGCTCTGCTACGGTGTACCAGCGTGTCCCGATCCCATCCATTGCCCATCATGTACCTGCATATTCTTCAGGACACTCACTCCAGACGACGGTCGTCTATGATCCTCGGTATACCCACAACTCTATCATTTCCCGACACCAGTGGCTACCTTACTCCGTACACCGGTGACAGGCATAACCTCCTCCCACCTTCTCCATTCGACTTCCGGACTCCACCAAGGAAAGATTACGAAAGATATCTAGACTGGACGGCTGTCTCGCATTATCTACTATGGCGCCGCTTCGGCATGCCACCGACAGTTTAGATGAGTGGTGAAGACGAGCGCCACCGGAAGACAGCGCATCTTGCCTCTTTGCGTCGTCGGCGGTGGGTTTCGAAATGGGGATGGGCGCGCATCCGCGCTGACAGACGGGCGGTAGGGGACTTAATCCCGTCTTCCGCGCCAGCGTTACCCGTGTGGGTGGCCACGCAGGTCCTCACGAGTGAGGGAAAAAAAGAAAAAAAATTCTGGTTCAATTGCGACCGTGCGAGAAGTGTCAATTTGGCGAAGGCCCTTCTCGGATGCGTGGCCCCCCTTCTTCTCGGACGAATCAGAGTCAGGAAATTGTTGTGCTGGACAAAGCACAGTGGGATGTCCGGGCTGCGAGTATCCGGTGGTGGCAGGATGGGGAAACCTGACAGATTCAATGCCGCTTGGATCCGAGAATGGAGGCGAGCAGAGAGGTAAAAAGAAGCGAATCAGAATGGGTCAGATATGGCACCGCATTCTACCCTCGTCTTCCAATAGGTTCCGCGGAGACCGGAAGCAACGGTTATCGGATACCCAAATAGTATGTACCAAGATTATGGATGGATATCAATTGGTTTTACAGTAGCACAAGATCTATGGAGAGCCTAAGAGAGAGAGAGAAGTGGTCCTTATCGGTACCGGCTTCCCAGGATCAGAACACACCAGCATCTTATGATGTTGCCTTGAACAAGACACGCCGGAGAAACCGATTGCGGATCCCCCCAATTAATTATTCCTCGGTACTCACCGTACGGCGTATATGCTGGACCATTGAAGCTGCAGCTCATCATGCGACGCCGATAAGTCACTAACTACTGGGAAGAATTCTCAAGCAGGAAGGTGATTATATACTTCAGGCATCATGATCGCCTGAAATATAGAGTTGTTGTACAACGCCGGGTAGGAATGATTGACGGTTGATCGCGTGAACACATGACTTGGAGGCGACGCACGTAGAGATCATTTCATTGTCATCTAATTGGAATTATGGCGACACCCAAAATATGGGCATTGCCCGTTAAGCTCGTTCGAGATCATGCTGGCCTTGGTGGACTGATACGATAAAGTTCAGGCGAACCAATAGTGCAGCGCCTAGTGTGGATGAGGGTTCGAATCCATCCAGAGAATGGAAGTGGGAGGCAGGACTGGAATTTACTCTCGCAGCAATTTTCAGCACCAAATCGGTGCGAGACTATCACCGAGCGACCGGGTCTGGCGTACATCGTGCAGAGTCAGAACCAGCAGATCTTCAACTTCGTGCCATCTCCGTATACCGACTGGAGACGGGAACCTTACTACTCAACACACAGTAAGGTAGTATTACAGTCGAGGGAAGAGTGGCCAACTGGGCTAAGCCTAATGTGGCTGGGACTAGGGTAATGGAACTTCTCCATCCGTTAGGGCACTACTGCGCCAAACTGTCCAGCAGGAAGTCCGCCGGCAAACTGAACTCCTCTCCGTGGATTACTTGTACTTACCAAGTACTAGTAGTACCGACGTCGAGCGTTTGATAAAAGCAGTAAGCTCGAAATCTGAAACACACTACGCGGACAGCAATCCTCCAATCACAGAGGGCATTGTCTGGGCGTGTCTCGGTTTCGTCTTAGTCAGGTCCCCAGAATCCTGACTGTACAGACACTAACCCATTGCGTATACTACTATGGAGTACCTTACTCTGCACTACTAGTTAGTACTCCGAAGTCCTCGTTGCCTCCGGAAAAGGGGAGGGACTGAGCCAAGCCATCTCCGACTGTTTTACCTCTCAGCGTCCACTAGTTGGTAGTAGAATGGAGTATATTCTCCGTACGACACCAAAATGACGATAACCTCTCCTAAATCGCCATTAGGGATCTCACCTCATCCTGAAGCCAATCAAATGGCCCCTGACTAAACGGGATAATGCTGTGAAGGTCGCTACGTCATGAGCAGACAAACCTTCTCCATCGCGATCAATTAACGTCGAACATAGTGTCTTTACCTAATGCAACCGAAGTTTTTGGAGGCTTCTTCGAACCTTCTAAACCTCGACACGAGTGAGCTTGATTTACAGCAATAGCAACCACCACGTACGAGTCTCCAAACGTGCCACAGTAGTGGCCTCAGGATCCAGAGACCCTCACCCTCTCTATCTCTTTCTATGGTTCTGTTTCCGGCAGGCTTCCGAGCCCTTGTATGAACCAAGGATAAAGAGGGGTGGTGTTATTATTAACTATGGTTCACACACAGTATCTACACATTCTGCAACATATTTCCGAGTGATCTCTTTACACGACTCTGGGTCGTTTCGGATGGAGAATCTACCCCGTCGTCAGACCATGCCATATGCCAGCTACGCCACAACTCTCCCATCCTCGGCAGTAGACCATGGGTTGGTATACTCGCCTAAGATGTACTCGCCAACCGAGACGGAAGTAATGTTCCCTCATACTCATGAGCGAATGCATGCCGTCCGACCAAATGGAGTAATGGCAACAGTCGAGTTGGCCGTAGTTGCTAACCCATCCAGCCGCCAAGCGGTCCTCGTGCCTGCTGGACGGGCTGGGACTGGCGCAAGTCGGCCTTCGATTGCCGGCATGAAGCTACCGCACTTTTTGCGGGGACCTTCCACCACCACGGCCTGCACTACTGCGTGTTCCACTGCGGACTAAACCAAGTCGGAATCCCATGTCTCTTTTGGCTTTTGGCTTTTTTTTTCTTAATTCCTGGTTTGGGGGTCTTTGGATACATCAAGTGTGATAGTGATGAGCAGCTACCATCCCGCATTTTCGTGTATTTTTCTGCGTTTATCGTCCATGAGCCAACAGGGATTCAAGATATTACCCCGAGACTACTACTACAGGGCTGCTAGCTGAGCTTAAACCGTGCCAATCCACGAGTGACTTTGATGTGTTTAACTGCTTGTACGGCCCATCTGCCTATACTAGTTGGGGAAGGTGCGCCTTTTTTTGATGTGTGATTGTTCCATCTCGTGCTGATTCCAATTATCACTGCATGCTCGTCTCGGCACTCCAGAATGCTGTCGAACCCAGCGGGCAGACGGGAAGACATCCATGTGGCGTGCTCATTGAGTTCTGTTCCTGGATTGGTGCAGGGAAGATCATGGACTAAAGTGGCCGATCGCAGCAACCACTGAATACGACAAACAAATTACCTAGGCCCGACACTGATAAGCCACCAACCTACTTTTGCACATGCGTACTGATTGAACAGCATCATACTCGGGTGTATCTATGCTGTGATTGCGAATTGCTCCATTCGTGGAGAACTTCGGGAGTGATCCAGTGGATGCCAGCGGGGGAGAGTGATTCGCACCACCGGCCATGGCGAAAATCATGAGTATCTCTTACTCAACCCCATCCCAGCGCTGCTCCATTTTGGATCGTGTTGTCGGAGCTTTTGGAGGCATGCGCTCTGGACGGCCAAGGGCATTGGCTGTTCGTCCCGAGCCTAGCCCAGTCAGGTATATGAATAGTATTCCGACCCGTGGTTCTAGCTCGCATTTGAGAGCTGGAGAGCTCTTGCGAGTGGGCTCCAGTCGGGATCTTGGTCGAGGACCCAGGACGTAGCCGCTCCCAGTATGATGATTGTCCGTGACTCCATGGGAAATGGCGTCACTGGGGAAATTAAAGATACGGAAATCACGCAAACAGAGGGGAAGCTCACCGTTCGCCCGAGAGAGTCGGTCCCTAACAAACTCTCTTTGCGAAGGTTGAGAACGGAGAAATAGTGCGAACCCTCCCGATGGAACAGGCTAATACTGCCTACCTCCATATTCTACCTACTGACCAGAGACGCCTAGTCGCCACTTCCAAGACGCCAAACCTGGGCTATCGAAAATAAAAATGCGGAGAAGCAAATGGTTGCGCTATTAAACTTGGCCTTGGGGTTACGGTCCCTTCGGAGCTCACGGCAAGCAAGCTCGAATCATCAACTACCCGACTACCATACCTGCAATACGGATCACTCTACGAGCAGCAATTCCGAGTCAAAGTGGACCAGAATACATAATCCAAAATAACAGCATACGATGGACAACCAAGACAGAGATAAGAGCAACACCAGACCCGATCTGTCTGATGGGGTAAGTTTCCCACACAGGGTGGTCCGGCACCGTCCGCTGGGATGCGATTGGAGGTACCAATCCTTGAAAGGGCAGGTTAGTAGGCGCGGTTCCCTCGTGCGCGGAAACTTTCACGCCGACATCGCTAAGCAATTGGAATTGATAACAGAGTCATGCAGATATGGATACAAAAATTCGAATTTCTGGGTCGCAGGCAAACCTGCGCAGAATAGCGCGAGGCCAAGGTGCCTTCGGGTGAACTTTATCGCAGGAGGAATTGCTTCCATGGCGCACTACTCCACATTCCGGCCAGCTTCTGCCAGTCGGAAAGCACTGTCTCACGCTGAGACTTTTGGCGGCGACCCAATAGCCCCCTCTGCCTCATGGGTCGCCAGTGTGACTATGCACGGGATAATGAGCATCCATACAGAGACAGTGATGCGATTTGTGAGGTCCAACAGATGGCTGCGTCGACCAGTGTCCCAACATGATCGACGCCCGCCCCAGCCTAGGGCCCAGTAAAGCCCTTGGATTGCCCTCTGCACATTGCACCCTGCAAGTGGGGGAGAGCGGGCGCGGCAAAGACAGACCACTATCAGCATCAATCAATCACGACAACAATAGTTACGTGAGGGAATTCCGTCTCAGATAAGGTAGGCTTGCGGTTCCTTGGGTCGCAGTGGGATCTCGGTCAGACCAAGCGGATCGCGGTAAGCACTGAGCATCCCGAAAAGAACAATGCTCGTTCAGCTGGTTCAGCTTCCTTGGTCAGCCCGCTTCCTCACGGACCGTGCTGAACCAGAGTTTTTTTTTATCTCTTCGTTGCCCGGTTGTATCAGCCCCCAAGGTCCTGACGTGAGAGGTGCCCGGGCGCGGCGCGGTGCAGGCTGCAGAACGTGCGAGTGGGATGGAACCATGGGTCCTTTTTGAACAATCCTCACGGGTTGGGGCTAAAAAAGGTGGCTCAAACAGTTAATGCATCAGACGATCCATCGGCAGTGATGATGATTAGCGACGACGGACGCGGACACGGACATCTGCAGCTGCAGCTGCAGACACAGCCATCGCGAAAGAAAAAAATCTGACATGCACACACTCCTAGATGCTACCAAGTTCCGGCTTACGACGACAATTTGCCCCCATGTTCAAACCGCACCAATGCAACAGATGCATCTGCCGTCACCGTATTTAGTTGGTATCTACGGAGTATGCCGGTACTCCTTGACGCGATTGGTTTTTACCGAGCAAGCATCATGCTAGGCGATGATGGCAGTTGAACCCCGACCCTAGTCGATAGGCCCTGGGGGCCAGGGCCAGGGCGCAAGGCGCAAACGGATGAGAATCCTTGTCATCCGAAAGCAATCAGCCGGCGAAAAAAAAGATCAACTAACACGCGCACGACGGAGAGAAAAAAGTACCACAGGTACTCTGTACTACCAGTAAGAAACAGCCACGCCGACAGAAAGGGAAACAAGAGGGCAAGCATAAGCAACAAGCAAAGCAATAGCAAAGACGGATTATAGCATAGCATGGTAGTAGCAATAAGCAAATGGTCTATAACCTCCGACGAATATCACCGATAGGTAGATAGTAAATACGCCATAATCATATAACCACCATAACAAGGATCATATAAACCAAAATAATAGAGAAATATAAAAACAGGCCTCAGTGGATGAAAGTTAAGATCAATCCCCCAGATCAACGGGAGTCAGTCTCTTCCTATCATATATTAAAACATCCAATTATCTCATCATCAGCCTGATATATTTTTGAAGAAAAGAAAGAAAAAGAAGACAAGAAAACTTCCACACCGAATTTTTTCACCTCCCCCCGAATTCCGCTTATGTCATCACACACCTACCAGCCTTTCCCAATTCCTTTCTTCAAATCTCGCTTAACACCGGAACAACAAATCATCCACCTCCCCACCAACCAACCCTATAAATACTTCACCACCCCCTACACCCTTTTAGAATCTTTTTTTTCTTTTTTTTCTTCGTGCGGCGACGCAACTATTTTCACCCGTGTTGCCTGGACATCAGTTTCCCCGTGATGTTGTCATACCCCAGGTGTCAGTTGCGTCACAGACGAACGGAATTGCACACCGGTTCTTACTTTATTGGTCTTTCTGTTTTTTCTCTACGAGGATTAGACCATTTGGTTTGGGATCGGACATACTTTTTATAAAAATCTCTATCATAGATGATTGTGTCTATGGTGGTGTGTTGCTTTACTAGTAGTATAGATTTGTTGGCTGGTTTGATACTGCTGCTTTCTGTGCTGGTTATGTGTGGTGCAGATTGTGGTGGAATCTTTCAGTCTTGTGTGTTTTTCGTAGTAGATTTATTGGTATTGAATATGAATGTCATTATAAGTGTGAATGTGTCTACTGTCCATGTAGGAGCATAGTGATGGTTTCTCTGTAATTGTTCTGTTCTAGTGCGTCGCTATCATATATCTACTACTGCTACTCATACTCATCTGTAAGTATCTGCCTACTCACCCGGCTCATCACCAATCTTCTCCAACTTGCCCATCTCTCTCTTCTCACCTGCCTCTCCAAAAATGCGCACCCGATCAACCCGCAGCTTCTCACTATCCCCATCTCCATCCACAAAGAAAATCACCAACGACGTAACGCTCTGGAACTTGACGAACCGCAAATCTACCTTCGCCGTACCCGTCTTCGGATCCCAATCCTCCGGCTGAATCGTAACCGTCTGCACAGCAGGGATATCATCTGCCTCATCGAATCCCAGCACATGCGACCGATTCGTATACAACGACACTGTACGAGGACGCATCGGCCGCTCGTCCTCATCCTCAACCTCCTCGTCCGCCGATGGCGGAAGCGACGTAATCTGCAACGAATGCACCTTCAGCGTAGACTGGAACGGGATAAACAGCATCAGCTGCTCGTCCGTATCACTCTCCACCCAATCCGGTGCCGCCCCGGCCTTGCCCTTGGCGTTGTTCAAGGAGGATGGCTTCGAGCTATCGAAGAGGGTCTTGGCCGTGCCGAACTCGCTCGCCCGGTTCAGTAGCTCCAGGCCCTTCGGGTCGTATTGGTCTGAGATGTCGCTGTAGTTCTTGGGAGCCGGGGCGCCGATCCAGCCTACGCCGCTGCTGGAGCCGGCGTCGTTGCCCTCGGGCGCTTTTTCGGCTTCCGTGGCGAGCTTGCGGACTAGGTCGTTGAGCTCTTTGGCGTTGGCGCCGCGGACGGTGGAGGTTGGGCGGCCGCGTTCGAAGAGGACGAAGGTGGGCATTCTTGAGTATGGGTTAGTAGCTGCATTGTATTTTGTTTGTGTATGGTGGTGGCTCGGTGGGATGGGCACGTACGCTGTAATCCCATACTGCCTTGCGATGTCTTGGTTCTTGTCAACGTTGACCTTCGTAAAGGTGATCTTGTTCGGGCGTGAGAGCTGCGAAGCTAGCTGCTCGTATGCTGGGGCGATGGCTTTGCATGGTCCGCACCAATCTGCGTAGACTATGTTTGTTTCTATGGGTTAGTTTGCTGTTCTTGATGTGGTTTGTTTGAATGCAAGTGATGGAGTGACGTTGCGAGGAAGTGAATAGGTGGTGGTGGGGAGGGGAAGGTGGGGGACAGCAGATGGGAGCTCACAGTCGGCGACAACAAAGGTGGAGGAGCTCAAAAGAGAGCTGAATTGCTCGCGTGAGTTGATTTGCACGAGTGTCGACATCGTGGAGGTGTATGTCGCGTAGTGAATGACGCGAAGGAGATGGAAGGAGGTTGGCGGTGGTTTGGTGAGCTGCGGTGGTGGTTACGGACTGGAGATATATTGCCGATATGTCATCAACGCCCCCGCCGACTGCTGCAGACCTGCCACTACAATAGCCTTACTACTAGTATGAGATGTTTTGGTGAAGATCTGACTTGAACTTTTACAAGATGATTTTATTTAAATAAGATGCATGCATGTTCTATACGTAGATCTGATCGTTTCTTTTGTAGTCTAATCTCTATATATCTCATGTCTCATATATCATATCTTGACTCAAGTGGCTCAGGTTCTATTGCAGACAGACCTGGCGGTGGTAGCAACAAAGTCAAGATAGACCAAGCTTTACCACATGTATATAAGCATCCATAGTACTGCATCGTTCTGCGAGCAGTATCTCAATCCACCCCGGGAGGGTGGGACAGGCTAAGTGCCACTTGACCACGAGCGCCCGCTGCGGTATGCTGATGGTGAGCCATGGATTATCCCTCAAAGACTCCTTTGCGCAAGACAGAGTGCGCAAAGCCCATAATGGGCTGGCGCTCCATCACCATACCCTACCAGGAAAGGCAACTCAGTCGCAAAGATCGCGACAAAAGGCATCCCAAGAGTATACTCCGAGCGAAGAATCCACCCATCGTCGCCCGTAGACGAAACCAATCACACAAACACATCACACAGCACCACTCAAGTATTCTGCTCATCGCCATCCCCATCCTCAACAGCAAACAAAACCTTCATCCACAAGCTACACCCCCGACACCCAACAACAATCTCCCCATGATCCGCCTCCCTCTCCAAGTCCTGCTCCGTAACCAAAAACCCCCTCTCATCGCCACACCGACACCCTCTATACCAGAGCGCAGCGTCTGCATCACTCTCATCGCACGCAAGATCCTCCAGATCAACAACCTCCAACCCCGTATGGAAAACCGTCCCTGTCTTCTCCCGCTCCGCGACCCTTGCGCGATCGAGTCGCAGCGACCGATCGTATTCAGCGCGTAGATATGGATCAGAAAGTGTTTTGTACGCGGTTGTGATCTCGTCTATTGTGTAGCGATGGCTTGTGTGCGATGAAGAGTTTGTGTCTGATGTGGGAAGGCTGCTGGTGTCTGCGATTGCGCCGGGCGCTTTGTCCGGGTGGTACTTTAGCAGAGCTTTGTGGTAGGCTGCTTTGAGTTGTTGTTTAGAAAGCGCTGTGGGAGTCTCCGTGAAGGGGAGGTTGAGGACTTCGTAGTAGTCTTGGGTGAGGGGGTGGTTGGATCTGGTCATGGTGGGTTGGGTATTGCGCTGCGAATGAGGATGGGTTTTGCGCGGACAGATAGGAGGGTCGGTTCTTTCTCTCTAGGGTAGATTTATTTGAACTTTGTTATTGTTCCATCCAGTCTGGTTTGTATCTTGAGAGACGTG
Organism: Aspergillus niger; assembly: GCF_000002855.4. Classification (NCBI taxonomy): domain Eukaryota; kingdom Fungi; phylum Ascomycota; class Eurotiomycetes; order Eurotiales; family Aspergillaceae; genus Aspergillus; species Aspergillus niger. Next base: position 1,023,168 of record NT_166539.1, read on the forward strand.
GGCTCTGGTGGGCTTTGGGTTGGTCAGTCGCACGAGATGCGGCGATTGGTGTTCGGAGATTGAAAGAAGACTTTCTCGTCGGCTCCGCACCGCCGCCACTTCTTGTGCGCTTCCGGAGAGATGCCGACTCGGTGTGACAACAACAATACTAGTACAATGTGCTACGTGATTACAGTATCAGGTTGATCCTGGTTACGTCGCAAAGGATATAAAGGCAGATGTCTTGCACGAACGAGCTATCAATAACTAGTCAGTTCAACTAGTACTAGTAGGCGTGATTATATGTATATATATATATATATCGCATTAAGTTCGCTGGTTAGCTGGTTAGATATTACGGATAGTATTACTATGAGATATCAGCTGAATCTTCAAAAGGATGGTTTATTAATCTAATCATCTAGACATTTCCACCCCTGTATGGTTTAATGCCCCGCGGCAAGACATGCCTGTCTAAGACGCATGCTATGGTCGTCGAACATCGATCGAGAACATGTCGGATATCAAAATGTGAACAAGAGAAAACAATGCTCCGCAGCAAAAATCCTAAAACAAACCGAACCCAGAATATTCACAAAGACCCCGAGAATATCTACTCAGAGGTCTTGAAGACATAGCGGTCCTCAGTCTTGAAGGGGACACCAAGTTCGAGGAGCTTGACGAACACATTGGAGAAGTCCTTGAAGAAGAGGTCGCTGTCCTTAGCATAGAGCTCGACGTACTTGCGGAAGGCCTTGTCCTTGGTCAGGGCAAGGTCAGCGGGCATCATCATCAGGGTACCAGTGGTCTTGTCAGTGAACTGCTTAGGGCCGTTCCACTTGCGCTGCTGCCACTTCTCCTCCACCAACAGACGGAAGAACTCGTTGGTGAAGACGGTAGGGCTGAAGTCCCAGGGACCGTCGAAGCCGGAGCGGTCAGTGTGGGCGCGACCAAGGGAGTGAGCTCCAACCAGAGCAACGATCTCCTGGTCGTTGAATCCCATGCGGTAGAAGATGTCACGGATGTGCGACTGCTCCTTGGTGGCGTCGGGAAGACGTCCGTCAGGGGTGCAAGCAGCAACGTCCTTGTCCTCACGGCCAGGTCTCCAAGGGATGGCAGGGCCACCAAGCTCCTGGATGGCGCAGGCACCAGCCAGGGTCCACAGGTCGGAGTAGGTGATCCAGGGGAACTGGGCCTTGATGGGCTCCAAGAAGTCTCTGGCGTGCTTGAGACCAGCGTTGGCGCCGTGGTCGGACTCAGGGGCAAATCTCATGGTGGCACCGTTGCTTCCACCAGTGCCAGTCTCCTTGTCGTAGGTACCGCTTGCGTGCCATGCCAGACGGACAAGAACCTATCCAACAAGTAGTGTCAGCTTCCCATGTACTCAATGGCCCAAGGTCATCAGATGGTGGGTGTCACTTACGGGTCCATAGCTGCCATCGTCATAGTCGGTCTCGTTGGCGAGACGGTGAGCAACGGCATCGTACACCTTCTGGTAGTCCTCCTTGGTGGGGACAAAGTCCTTGGAGGTGACGGAGGCATCACCACCCTTCAGGTAGAAGTAGGCGCCAACACCACCAGCGGCGGCAATACCAGCCCACAGGAGGCTGTTAGAGGACTTGGCCTCACCAGCCTCAGAGGTATAGCCGCGGCGAGAGGCAGCACGGAAGCCCTGAGAGGGGAGGGCAAAGCGAGCACTGCGAGCAGCAGGTCTGAAGGAAGAGGTAGCGGGGGTCGAGCGAAGGAAGGCCCGGGAAGCCGTTCTAGCAGCGGATGCCATTGTGAAAGAATGTAGAGGAAAGGAGACGAAAGCTCAGGGGTGAATTGGAAGCAAAGGTATGACAGAAGTCACTGGATGGTACACAGAGGGTGGGAAGAAGAGACCCAGGGGACAGGTGGATTACCTCGGGTGTAAGACGGGAGAGAAGAGGAAGACGAAAGGAGAGACAGAGAGTTAAAGTAGGAAGGGAAGAGGAGAGGAGAAGGGGAGAGAGACAGAAGAGGAGACGAAGACAGGGATACTAATAGGCTGCAAATTGTCTCCTCAGCACTTCCAGCGACTTCCTCCACGACGACTTATTATGCCGAGTCCGTTGTCCAGGCACGGCGCACCAATGGCAACACGCAGATTGACGAGCTCTGGGCCGAATCTTTTGACTCAGCAAGTCGCTCTCCGCATTTCTGGCGCCGTGAATCTCTTTAGCCCGCGGGCAACTGGCAGTTGGTGGTGAGGAGACCAGAATTGGGTGACCCGATCTCCGGCAATTGACCCTGTCCGTGGCAAGATGACCCCCATTTCCCGACCCATGGCTCCGATCTCAGTCTACGAATCTTGGATTCCTACAGAGTGCCACAGAGCATTGAGTTGACTGAGCCATTGTTGTGTCGATTGTCGGTGATGTGCGTCCATTGAGACAGTTGTGAGCTCTCAGGAGGGGCAACAACCACCATCTCCATGCAACGATCATAGCCGATGCGACTAGTCAATCGCTCGTTTCTGGGTCCGCGGGCGGGTCCGTTGCCATATTATTAACAGGAACATTCTCTTTGGCAGAGACTCGCGGGTCTCACTGCTCTCAAGCCGCGGTAAATTCCGGGCGCCCACTGCCTTTCCCTTCACCTGGTTCCTATTACTAAACTTTTATCCGTCCAGAATCTTCCCATTACTCAGCTCTAGAGTCTGGCTCTCATGATAACTATCTAACTGCTATCAGCCCTTCAGAACCATTCTAGAAGCCTGCTGGATAGAGCTCTCTGACAAACACCGCTTCTGATAACTGATTATTAGTCCTTGATGTCTATCATTTTCAGTTGCCGTGATATTTACGTCCCCTATATGGTAGGACACGTTGGCGACCGCAACAAAACAGCATGCTCGGTAATCAACCATAGCTTCAGTTCCTCTTTGATTGATCTCAAGAGCTGCAGCAACGATCATCCCCCAGATATCTAGATGGGATGAGGAGAGCGACCATATGCAAGGGGCGTTAATTGGCTCGTACTTCCGGTGTGTGCAAAGCACCCTTCTCAGTAGCACCCGAACATGTCCACTCCTTCATCGGAATGCTTTCCGTACAAACGATAAAACACCCATTCCAGCCTCCCAGATCTACGTACTGCGCACATCACGTATGCAAATCTACAGATAAAAAGAGGTATAGAGATAAACTCAGGATGTCCGTCGTAAAAATAGTCCTGCCGTCCGATAAAAGCGAACACCAGGGTGGAGTAGACGCAGCTCTGCTAAAAACTGTTTGGTTTTGATCTTCCACTGAACGAACTTGAAAAAAAAGTATGCCTCTATGCCATTGAAAAGGCTAGAAGCGCACTGTGTGGTTTTCGTTGTGCTACGGAGACAAGAAAGCAAAGGGAAAAAAGAAAAGGGTAGACAGCTGAATGATCCTGCAAGCATTCTGCAGTGTATCTTCTACCGGGTGACTGGAAGACATATTCACTCAAGCCATAGAGACGGGAAGGAATCGTTCATAATATTCCAGAACCCCTACGGCTTGAGGGTTGAAAGGCAGGTTGAGTGAAAGAAGGAAGCGGGAAACGGTGGGTGAGAGAAAATTGGAGGAAAATTGGTCTTTTCGCTTAAGCTTTTGGTCATGTGATGTAAACGCTAGCCTAAGCGAGTATGGTGGTTCCTATTGCTCGATGGGGAAACAGCTATCTACATATTAGCGGGCTGTCTGGCACTTTCGTTCTTTCTTCTTCAGCATTGAAGATATGTTGCTACATGTATCGCTTATTTCATGTTCAGTAAGGCATCATTGGATACTGCAATGGTATAGCTGCCAGTGTGTATGCTATCGATGCCTGGTGCTATACTCATCGCCTATTTAACTTGGACTCGTTTACTGTGCTGAATCGTTACGAGAGACGAGAGAAGGCATATTTTTATTCGACTGAATAAGTATATGAATAATCAGTGTGACTCTCATGAAAGTATCAGCAGAATTAGGTATATTCCATCGATCAACGAAGTCTAGTACAAAGAAAACCCCTCACTGCCTTCTAGATCTGATCTCATCAATGGCCAATCCAATGAGCTGGCTAATAGGCCCACCACGTCTCTTCTTTTGCCTCCGCTCTTGCTTTTTGGGATTGTACGAAGTTATATCAGGTCTCTGCTGTGACTCGAGCTCGGAACCTCCCTGAGCCGGCGCCTCGCAGGCCTCATACTCTGTCGGACGTTGACGGACTTCCAGAGTCATTCCAACTCCCAGGCAGATCCCAACAATCACGATTTCCTCCAGAACGGCCATGACCAGGAAGACGGTGACGTTTCCGGTAAGCATGTTGAATGTGGGGTTGTGTGTGAATACAGACAACAGGGAGTATATGAGGCGCACGAGAAGCAACGGAACTGAGATCCCAACTGCCAAAAGCAAGCGATGTTCGCCATCCTCAATGCTTGCATACTTGCTCCCGACGACAAGTAGCAGAACACAGAGGCAGGCCCATGCGATGACGTACAGGACGTCGCCAACTTTGGCTTCTATACTATTCGTGATTCCCTGAAGGCTGGAGCTCATGCTTGAACCAACAATGCAAAGAACCATGCCCGCTAGTGTGAGGAGACCGATTAGTCGGAAAAAGGCTGGAAGGAGGCCTCGTCCGGTTTTTCGTTGGATGGAATCGTTACTGGAGTACCAGGGACTGGTTAGTAACTTGACAATATCGAAAAGGGAGAGATGGGTCGTACACTCGGGACAAGAGACCGACGCAAGTGGAGATCAGAGGGGCCAGCCCGATGGAAGTGCAAACTCCCCATGCAATATAAAGGTCGATCGTCTCAGGATGGGCTATCGTGGCCAAGTAGCAGCACGAACCAACAATGCGGGCCAAGGAAAAGATTATTAAGAGAATCCAGCCGGCGTTTCTCTGGAAGCCATGGCGAAAGCCCATATACAACGAGATGAACAGGGACGGCAAGTATACAATCAATTCCAATATGGAGAGACCATGTCGGTAGTTGACGGCCATGACTGCGGTAAAGAGAGGAACGAGTCAGTGTCTCCTATGGAGTAGCAGAGAAGAAGTGTTGAATTTGACCAGTCTGCTTCATTGGAACGTCGGTAGAAGAGAGGCAAGTTATATAACTTCCAGGCAACCGTTTTCCCCCCTTGAAGGCCGCTATAGTTCTAATAGGATTACACATTTTCTTCACGGAACCAATACTTGCACCCACAAGGCTGTGCTTCTCTGGTATATACCTCGAAACAAGCGGCTATCGGGAGCTTGGGGCTATGCTTAGCCATATAGTTCTGCCCAACCAAAGACCACTATGGAGGCCAGATGGAGCAGACTTGATGGATGTTTTAACGGCGATATCGTGGATGGAACATTGAGACCAATCAGGATACGGGATTGCTCGCCCTGCTTACCACATGCGGCTAGATCGACCCCCACCGGATTGGGGCTTCGCTGGACTCGTGGCGTTTGGTGATCCCCCAATACGAACTTCACCTATCTGTCTTACGCCCCGGAGCTCAGTCTGCAAAGGACCTACATGTTGGGGCCGCAATATGTCAACCTTGGTATACCCTTCTCTTACACCATTTAGGCATCCCTTGCGATACGACCCTCCCAGTCTACATGCGGCCTCTCCCCACTCGTGATGGGCAAGCCAAGCGGAGGTTGTGGTACGTGTCGTGCGCGAAGAGTCAAGGTAAGTAGTATGGCCTTGTCGGTGATTAGCCGTTCTATACCGTATCAGAAACATCGGCGCTTTCCACTTGTTCCATTAAATCCTGATCACAGCTCATAGTGCGATGAAACCAGACCTGTCTGCCGTCGATGTAGGAAAGCAAGGCGGACTTGCTCCGGTTATCGAGACCCGCACTCGGTATGGTTTAGGGACGAGAGCGATGCAGTAGCCCGAAGAGTCAAGGGATCTGCCACTTTAGACACCGGATCTTCATCCGCAGAATCTCCAATTCTGACGCTAGCCAGAAGAAATACTTCCTCTGAATACTACCCTGGACAACACACCCTGCGGTTCCCCCTAGCGATAGTTAACTTTGCGTTGGATCATACTTTCCAAGCCACATGCTTTTTCCTGGACGCTTACACGTGGTTCAATGCTTCTAAAATAGTAGAAACCTCATTCAAACATGGGGCCGGTCCTGCGGAGTCCCTTGGCCAGAAAGCTATGATGGCTAGCATTGCATCCGTGGGATTAGCGAATCTTGCTAGTATGCAGAGGTCCTCATCAATGCGGTTGTCGGCTCGGCACGAGTATACTACGGCTCTACAGCTGACGAACGCAGCTTTGTGCGACCCGAATCTGGTTACGGCAGATACAACGCTGACCGCGATCGTTTGTTTATCATTATTCGAGGTGAGTTTGTCCATGACGAACCACAGAGTATATATCTCACTGACCTTCTAAGATTATTGCTTGCCACAAAAATGAGAGCCTGGATTCCTGGATCGAACACTCGCAGGGGGTGGCAACTGTCCTTGAACTTCGCGGCAGAGATCAGCTTCGGCGCGAAGGCGGGTTCTGGATGTTTCAAGCCCTCCGAAATGAGGTGGTGGGTGCTATCCAAGTCTCTTGACTCAGAACCTGACTAATGGTCCCTCCAGGTCCTTGGTTGCCTACAAAAGAAGACGAGGCTCCCTTCTGTTCTGGTCGATATGCCTGATCAAGTAGCTGCCGACTTGCCGCCGTATCCTTTCCCACCTGACGGGGATCGACTAGTGAAGATCATGGCTAAATTCACCGGGCTTCAGGCCGATGTCAGAGAAGGAATCCTCTTGGACAGCAGTGAGATTGTAAAGATGGCCATGGCTATAGACTTGGAGTTAGGGCATTTCGCTAGTCATGCCTCAGCCGATTTCACCTACAAGGTAGAGACACAACCCGGTAGTGTGACATCCTGCGAGCACGACGAGGGCAATTTCTGCCATTACCAAGGCACCTATCACATCTATCAATCCATCTGGTCCTGCAATATCTGGAACAATTATCGCTACACCCGAATTCTCGTTAACAGCATGATCCTTACCCATCTGCGATCAATGGCCTCGAGTGGCCATCAAGTTCTGGACTATGGCCTCTTCAAGGACCATTGCATTCGCATCCGTGATCTGATGAGGCAGCTAGCAACGGACATCTGCTGCTCTATCCCATTCAAGTTCGGAGTTGCTGGTTTTGATAAAAAGGATGTCTTTGATTCCCTGCATACCCACGCGGGCACTGGGTTCACTTTGCTTCTGCCGCTGGCCATGGCTGCACTTGTTGGCGGAGTTTCCAGCCCGATGCATAACTGGGCCATGAGATGCTTCCACGTCATTGGTCGGGGGATGGGCATTGGTACTGCTTCAACCCTCGTCACAGTCTTGGGGAATGAACCGGGTGGGCTACATTGGATAGATGCGATGGAGTCTGGCCACACCGTTTGTTCACGGGCCGTGTTACAGTAAACTTCCTCAAGGCGCCTCCGTTGGCGTGGGGGATTAGTCTCTATGGTTGATGTGTACATGTAGTATATTTATGAATAGATTGAAACGGATATATATATATATACGAACAACTGGAAACTCTCTTGACCCATTTGCTGATATGCTCCGTGAAAATGCCGATGGCTGGGATATCCACCCACAGTGACGCCTGAGGCCTCCACGACCCATGCCGCATATCACGTGCCCCACTATGGCATTGGCCCATATAAAAATCTTTCTTTCCGCGCCGCTTTCTTTTTTCTCATCACACTTTTCATACCTCACGAACGCATAATCAACCTCCAATTCCTTCTTAATTGACCATAGGATGGCAGGTCATATTGGCGTACTAGAGTAACTTTACCCCGGGCATAATTGGCTCCTCTACCGCACTGAGTTCCTCCCGGAGCTCGTCTGTGCAATGGTGGTCGGAGTCACCTGCTGCTCAAACATCCCCATCGATAAATTGGGTATGGAGTGTGATTTGAGATCGTAGACGTAAAATAGAATTGAACCAGATGCACCCGCGAGTGCCGGATCAGCGACACTGTAACAGTTGCCTTGGGCTGTCAGTTCGCATTATTCGCCTCTCAGGGTCCCTGGCTGCATCGGGCCGTGGGATTTCATGACGCGTCCCGGGATCCATGCAGAAAGTCCCCTCTTGGAAGGCAAGCACTGTGGAATGGGGCTTGGGATGCTTCCATAACGTTATTCGAACGCAAGAGGGGTGTCTCATTGGCGTGACTGCTGCCAAATCATCATGGATAGACTTTCCACCAGGAACAGGACTGGTCTAAGAAGAGTTAAGCCGGTGTTAACCATCCTGGCCGGTTGGGGTCGAAAGTCAAGAGTTGCTTGCAGCCATTGGGGGCTGCTGCCCCTGATGCCACCCGGACGCTTGATTTTCTCCTATCCTTCATGTACAATTGCTTGCTCTGAAATTAAAACTTTCTGGGCGTCTGCGCCATCCCTCCGAACAAATATTCCCTTGTAGATATTTATCTACTATCTATCTATCTATGATCTAGTGAATTTGAACAGCCGACAACGTGGGCCGAATTGAGTCGGCAGCGGACAACAACTAACTATTAATATCGTGGGAATCTAACTGAATCAATCCATCCTCGCTGCTGTGCTCCCCACCTCCGCCAACTCCTCTCTCCTCATCCCTGGCCGCTCCTTTTGCTGGCTTGCTGGTTTCCCTGCCCAATTCCCCCCTCCCCCTCCTTCTTTACTGCTTTTGTTGTGCATCAACTTGCTCGGCCTCATTGACGGACGCTTTCCCGGTGTAAATATGCTTTGCCTCTCAGCTTGAAGGTTTTCCCGAATCCCCGTTCCGGAAGCTCGGCTCGTGCTGTTGCTGCTTGAGACTTTTTTCCCCCAACTCGCCCCCTACATCTCACGACTTCTCCCCCTCTCCTTGTCTTGGGTTTTGTGAGACCGGAATTTCACCCCTGTCGTCGCGCGAGATACCCCGCCATTCTGTTAGAGTGTTGCGACCATGGTGGCCGGAATCAGCAAACGGCAGCAGTTCCGCAATGAGCGGGCGCTGCAGGACCTCATTCGGTCGGTCCCTGGAAATGACCGCTGTGCCGATTGTCAGGCTTTGAATCCAGGTGAGTAGTGTCGCTGCATGTCTTGTTTTTGGTCCAGAATGCTAACGGATTGCTTTCTCCGGTATAGGATGGGCTAGTTGGAACGTACGTCTCTCATCAACCCGATTCATACATACATGCACTCTTTCGTTTCATTGGGAAGGACGGGATATACTGATTGGAATGCATATACAGATAGGAATCTTTATCTGCATGCGATGTGCATCTTTACATCGCAAGTTGGGCACACATATCTCCAAGGTCAAGTCCTTGAGTATGGACACATGGACGGACGATCAGGTCGACGTGAGTTGTGATAGTGATCCGGGATATATTTCGGAGCCAGAGAATGAGGGCGCTGACCGGTGGTACTGTCTAGAATATGAAATCGCACGGAAACAACATCATGAACAAGATCTACAACCCCAAGAACGTTAAGCCGCCTGTTCCGACCGACGTTGACGAGTCCGATGCATGCATGGAACGCTTCATTCGCCAGAAATACCAGCACCGGTCCCTCGACGAGGCGAAAGCAAAGCCCCCCAGCCGTCATGATTCAGGCTACGATAGGCCCCATGCAGAGGACCGGTCTCCGGAAGGCTCTCCTCCTCCCCTACCTCCTAAGCCTGCCAGGCCCTTTGGCTTCGGTCTTCGGTCCGCTTCATCTGCGACCAACCTCAACCGGATGTCCAACAGAGGTTCGGCAGTTTCACCACAGTCGGATAGCTTCGGTGCGTCGGGAATCTCAGTGAGGAAAGGCTCGGGAGATGCGTCGTTTGATGCGAAGTTGGCGACCTTACGAGACATGGGCTTCGCGAACGAGCGCCGCAACGCAATCGCCCTCCGCGAGCTGGACGGGAATCTAGAAAAGACCATCGAGACGTTAGTGAGACTGGGAGAAGGCAATGGATCTGTCTCGCTTGCAAAGTCTCCGGCTGCGCAACCCACGCCTGATGCTGGCAAATCTTCCAATCCGTTCGATCAATTGGATGCCAGGCCCGCTACTCGCCAAGCAAGTGGGAGCTACAACCCGTTCGATGCACCTGTGCAGTCTCAGCCGCAGGCCCAGCAAGCGCCGGTGCAATCGTTGGAGCAGTCGTTCCAGAACCTGCAGGTCGCTCAGCCCTTGTTTCCACACTCCACCGGTGGCTATCCAATGCGGCAGGTCTCGCTTCCTCAACCTCTCTACCAGCAAACGGCGACACCCCCGGTTCCCACGAACTTTGCCCAGAGCGCATATGTCTCTTCTCCGCAGCCGCTAGATGGTGGCAACAATCCTTTCTTTCAGACCGGAGCTCAGCCGCAGGCCAGCATGACCCCTCCCGCGTCCAATATTGCCCAGAACAACCCCTTCTTCAGTCAAGTTGCACCGCAGCCGACCGGGATGCAGCAACCACCTCAGAGCCAGGCTGCATCAAATTCCCCATTCGGTCCCCTTCGGCACGCAAACACCATGCCTGCCATGCCTTCTACATCGCCTTTCGGCCAGCCTTCTCCATTTCAATCACAGCTCCAGTCCCAGTCCCAGCTTCAGCCCCAGCCCCAGGCGCAACCGCAACCCCAATACCAAATGCAGCAGCATCTGCAACAACCGCAAGGGTCTCTGAACCCCTATCAAGCCATGACCGCGCCAGCTACCCCCCAGAGCGCAGGATACTTGGCGCAACCGCAATACGGATATCAAGCATCCGCGCAGCATCTGGCGCCGCAGCCCACCGGCCGCGTCGACAAGAACAGCATCCTCTCCCTCTATCAATTCTCCCCGCAACCTTCCGCCATCCCAGAGCAACCACAATACCGACCCTCCACGGCCGTGAACCCCCCCACTCAGACCGGCCAGCCTTCACCCTTCAATACCATGCCGCAACAACAACAATCACAACCTTTCAACACCATGCCCCAACAACAGCAGCAGCAGCAACAACCACAACAGCAACAACAACAACAAAGCAACCCCCTCACAGACCCCCTATCAGCAAGCGGCAACCGCAACCCCTTCTTCACAACAGCTCCCCAACCAGGAGCCTCCGCCCTGGCCCCAACTACCACCGCACAAGCAACACCCTATCTCACCACCACCGCCCCACCCCAACAGCAACAACAACAAACAGTCAATGTCTACGGAGGAATGCCCAACAAGCCCGCCGGCTTCCCGCGAGGCCACATGAGCCAACAAAGCGTCGATATCAACGGCTTCCAAAGCGGACGACACAGTCCCGATGCCTTTGCCAGCTTGAGTGCGCGATATGGATAGTTTCATCCCTTCTATTTTCACTTCTGAAAATCTATTGATCTACCTATATATTATCTATCTATTGCACATTTTTCTCCTTGACCATATATCTATCTATCTATATATAACTTCTGTCTATCGGTTTTGTACTCGTCGACTCGAGCTTTATTTTTTATGTGATTCGCAAGGGAATTGGAAGTTGGGGAGGCGAGTGTAAAGTAGATAGACTAGCTGATTGCATTTTTGGGCGTCGTTGCGTTCGCTATTTGTCATTTTTTGTTTCGAGGGTTTATGCGGTATATATTCTTCTGTATTCGCTTTGTAGTGGTCGGCTGGTGCTACTACTAACTATATTGTTCTTTTACATTTCATGTTGCTTCCTGCTGGCTTTTTGCAGTGGCGGAAAGGTATATAGTGGTTCTTTTATAGTTTTCTGTTTATTCCGTCGGGGAGATTGTTGCATAGAGATAAATTGTTCTTAGTTGTTGGATATGAGTTTGGGTAGCAGGTCAAAAATATCAGTTATGTAGCTAACGAGGTACTATGTATGGTATATGGTATTTACTGAAATGATATAACTTCAATGTGACAGAATCCTTCCGTTTCAAGCTATGCAGCAGAGGTATCTGAGGTATTAATCCAAAATGTTCATAATACAAACGAATATACAGCATAGTATAGTAACACAGATATTATCTTCACGAATATATATGCACACATTAAGCTACTAAGCCCAGTTTGCCCGATCGTTCATCCGCCGGTTCAATTCTTCCCAGGCGGGAAATGTCCAAGATGATGATTTTCTGGATGATCTTGAGAACGGCCAGGCCGGCAATTCAAACCCGAAAATGGTTGTGCGTTTGCGGCGTTGCCATGGCCATGCCCACGACCAAGATCCCGATTGGGACTTGCTTGAAAATATAGATTTCCACAAACGCGTTAAACGTTGCTTGTGTGTAGGCTTGGTGAAAGTTTGGACGATGCGATCAAAGTGGAGATCCCGGCTCTCGCGTTGGCGTTGGATATACAGGCTGTCCCGGGCGGCTTGTTCGGAGGGATCGACGCACCAGACGACTATGTCGCCTCGACGGCGCCAGTCGTCATGCCAGGCGGTGTTCCAGGTGCGGTGGCATTCCTTATACGCGGAGAAGCGGAGGAGACTCCGGAGTGTGGGTTCTAATTGGGCGAAGAAGACAAGGTAATCGGGCCATTCGTGCGGCGTTTTGGACTGGTACTCTGTGGGCAACTGCGAAGATTTCCGATTATACTTGTCATAGGATGGTCTTCGAGGGAATCTGCGCAGGCCGCCGATCATGTTCGTGCGCAGGAATTGCTCAGGATCGGCGTAGAACTGGTCCGCCTCGTCCAAGTACGTTGCTTTCTCGGACGCGTCGAGGCCGACGGGAGGCTCGCAGGACAGTGCCCAGGCGCTGATGGTGGGGTAGACCAAATGTGAGCGCCACGGAGTGCTATGGCAAGGCATGAGGAACCCGGCTGTAATCCCGGGCTGAGAAGTATCGGTCATATCGTTGGAGCCATGAATCTGTCGCTGGTCCCGAAGGTAGGATAATACGGCCGCTGGGCCGGATGCATGGATGACTGTCGTATAGAGCGCAATGACAGCGTTCGCCAGTAGCAAGAAAACCAAGGTGAGCCGCCTGGGGGTGTGTCTCTGACTTCCCCCGGTGACCGCGGGACGGAAAAATTTCACCAGAACAGGAGCAGTAAGGACATGCAGCGAGGGCAGCAATGGATAAATGAACCGCACCTCCTTGTGCGATATCAGCGACAGCCCAAAGATCATGGTGAGGCATACGGAAGCAAGCTGAACCTGAATCGAAGTTTGCAACTCGCTGAGCCCTCCCGATCGCGGACGAGTCAGTGAATGGTACAACCCCGCTGCGGCGAAGGGCAGGGCTGTAGTCAAGAGGAGAGGAAGGCCCTGGGACAGATAGTAGTGCCAGTCATTCTTCCCATAGAAGACGGCCAGCGATTGGGCAAGGTTGAAGTACAAAAACCGCAGGGGTGGAAAAGTCCAGAATCCGTAGAAGAACCGATCTGCTGTAGTCGACACGGCCAGGACAGCCGAACTGTAGGAGTGTTAGAAGTAGTTGCGCATTTGAGATAATGGAGGGAACCGCTAAGCTCACCCGCAGAGTAAAGCTTCGCGGACAAGTGTCGCCCGTCGCAGGGGAGTGCTCCGGTATAACAGCAGGCTAGCTAGCACCATCCATATCAGGAGGTTGGTGGGCCGCAGTATACATGCCACAGCTGCTAGCACAAGGCATTGTCGAAACCTATCCCAAGAGATAGAGTCAGTGCATATCTTACAAAATTGGGTGAAAACATATGGTCATACCTGCTCAGAACAGCAGTGTCAGACTGGTCCTCGTTGGTCTGGGACTTGAGACTACGTGAGGGCGACCCTCTCGTTTGAGTGGTGGTTGAGGGATCCGACGACCATACCCATGGCCACATATAAAGAGCAACAATGGTAAGGGAGGTCTCCAGACAGTTCGACAAGGTCCTTGTGGAGCAGAACCATTGCCAGGGACTGATGATGGTCAAGGCCAGCTACATCTAGTGATTAGCCCTGATACGACGCATGCTGGCTGGAGAGCTGAGACATACTGCAGCCCAGGCCTCGTGAGACATGGGATCGTACACGCGACAAGCCAATCGCCAGGTAAATAGGTCACCGACGGCGGCGATAACGGCTTGAGCAACCTTGGGGGCAGCAACCAGGCATTCTGCTTGCCAAGCAGGGGAAAGGCGGAGCAGGCGAGTGAGCAGATCGGTGGTGGCGTAAACAGCGGTAAAGAGTAGGGGGTGAAGAGAGGATCTCAGCTGGTGGCGCCATTCCTGTCCAACGACATCGTCATTGATTATTAGTCTTGGAAAACCCCAGCAGATTGGTTGCAGAGATGTAGTGATGACACCAACATTCTTGGAAGACGCAGGGAGGTGCAGAGCGAGATGCTCCAATGGAAGGGAAAACTCACCCAAGTGATCCAAGGCGCATGGTCGTCTCCAAATGCGGCCCGCCAAGCAGGCTCGAGAGATTGGAAGAACTCATCGGGTTGGAAAAAGGTTCGGACGGTCAAAGCGTTGACCAGACGGAAGGCGATGAGGAAGAGAAAGATGCGAAGAGAGGATGGCGGGGTGGACAGGAAAGTGGAGGAGGAGGAGGAAGAGGAGGAAAAGAAGGAGGAAGACCAAGAGGATGGCCTCAGGTGACCGGAGCGGGAGAAGGAATCATACAGAAGAGAGGCGTCGGGATCGGTGGCATCAGCATCGGCGATGTAGTCACTGTCCGATAAGGAGGAGGGGGAGGAGAAGGAGGTTGTTGAAGAGGCTCTCCGCCGACGACGAACCCCAGACATGATGGTCGGAGGAATTATTTACTAGTCAGGCACACACCCCAGATTTTCTGGGATGATTAAGTTATGGAGCCTCTGGACCGGATTAAGGGATGACGATGTGATGGTGAGTGGTTGGGTGGATTTTTTGGGAGGTACCACGGTGTGCAGCACTAGTTCAGTGCAGTCACTAGTCACTAGTCACTAGTCACTAAATAACTAACTAGTCACTAGTTAGTGATTAACTAAACCAAGTAATGACTCCTTCTTAGTAGTAAGTAATAGTCACGGTGAACTGCCAAGTTTACAGGTCACGATAAACTGCCATCTTTGTTGGTTTGGTTTAGTTTGTTTACGGGGGAATCGGAAAGGGAAGAAAGAAAGATACCACTTGGTCCCTTCTCAAGTTCAGCCAACCAGCCAGCCAGCCAATCTCGTGTTCTCTGGACTGGGTCGGACCGATAGCAAGCGTCGAGATCCGCTCCGTGGGTCTTTCGAAGAGGTAAAAGAGTAATTGTCGGGATGATGAGTGGCTGCCAGAAGATTCAAGGAAGGCGGCCAGAAAACGCAGGCCACCAGGAAGTGGAGCGGAGCCGCCCGCCTTAGTCAGAAAGACATCATGATCGCTTCCACCTGCACTTAGGAGTCTTCTCCGCGTCCACCTGCGCTTAACGGTGTAGCTTCGGCCTCGCAAATTTCCTGTCTACCACAATTCGTGTGTTTGCCAGCCAAATCGGTAAAAGCCTTCCTGTCACTGCTGCACTCTCTTCTCCCCTGCCTCAACCCTTCTTATACCGTGTCTTTCCCCCCCTTCTCTGTGCTTCGTTTGTTCTTTCTTTCTTTCTTATCTTATACTTCACAGATACCCCCTCAATCCTTCCTCTTCCTCTCCTCCTGCTCTCATATCTCTCTTCCTCGTTCCCCATACTAGCCTCTTATATCCCCTCATCCTCTGAAACACTACTCCCCTTAAACTGCCCTTTGAATCTTCTTTCACCACCATGGCGTCCAACGGTACCAATGGAACTAACGGCCACAATGGCGTCAGTTCCTACCATGCCTCCACCACCCAAGAGGCCATCCAGGCCGAGAAGGACTTCGCCGCTCACAACTACCACCCACTCCCCATCGTCTTTGCTCGTGCCCAGGGCACCACCGTCTGGGACCCCGAGGGTCGTCAATACCTCGATTTCCTGTCCGCGTACTCCGCCGTCAACCAGGGTCACTGCCACCCCAAGCTGGTGGCGGCGCTCGTCGATCAGGCCTCGCGTTTGACTCTCAGTTCCCGTGCCTTCTACAACGATGTTTTCCCCCGGTTTGCTGAGTTCGTGACCAAGTACTTTGGCTTCGACATGGTCCTGCCCATGAACACCGGTGCGGAGGCGGTCGAGACCGGCATCAAGATCGCCCGCAAGTGGGGTTATAAGGTGAAGGGGATTCCCGAGAACCAGGCGGTGGTCCTGAGTGCGGAGAACAACTTCCACGGACGCACAGTAAGTATCTGAAAATGAGATCGTGTAATTGGAATTTGATCCCAGACTGACCGGCGTGTCCCTTGTCTAGTTCGCTGCTATTTCCTTATCTTCTGACCCCGAGTCGCGCGAGAACTATGGCCCTTACCTGCCCGGTATCGGCTGCACCATTCCCGGAACGGAGAAGCCTATCGCCTACAACGATAAGGCCGCCTTGCGGGAGGCCTTCGAGAAGGCGGGTCCCAACCTCGCCGCCTTCTTGGTGGAGCCCATTCAGGGCGAGGCAGGCATTGTTGTCCCCGACGAGGATTACCTGCAGGAGGCCAGAGCCCTGTGCGACAAGCACAACGTCCTGCTGATCTGCGATGAGATTCAGACCGGTATTGCCCGCACTGGCAAGTTGCTCTGCCACGAGTGGAGCGGCATCAAGCCTGACATGGTGCTGCTGGGCAAGGCCATCTCCGGTGGCATGTACCCCGTGTCCTGCGTGCTGGGCCGCAAGGATGTGATGCTTACTATCGAGCCGGGCACTCATGGTTCGACCTATGGAGGTAACCCGCTGGCCTGCGCGGTCGCTATCAGAGCCCTGGAGGTCGTCCAAGAGGAGAACATGGTCGAGCGCGCTGAGAAGCTCGGTCACGTCTTCCGCGATGGTCTGCAGGCCATCAAGAGCCCCATCATCCAGACCGTGCGCGGCAAGGGCCTGCTCAATGCTATTGTCATTGATGAGTCCAAGACCAACGGCCACTCTGCATGGGACCTCTGTATGCTGCTCAAAACGAAGGGTTTGTTGGTAAGTCAATACAGTCGCCTTGGATTCTCGATCAAATGCTAACTTCTTCTTCAGGCTAAGCCAACTCACGAAAACATCATTCGTCTGGCGCCACCCTTGGTGATCACTGATGATGAGGTCCAGAAGGCCTTGGACATCATCAAGGAAGCCGTCAACGAGCTCCCCACGCTCACCGGTGCGGCTGAGGATGAGGTCATTCCCCCGCCGGAGAAGAAGGTCAAGGTCAGCCTCGAGAACTAGAGGCCAGACACCACGGAGGTGACGGATGGTATCCTAGTGGGAAACGCACTGGGATGAACTTGGTACATCGACGCAACCGCGACAGTGCCTGAACATCGTCAGCATCTGAGTATGGCTTGTTCCGACCAGAGACGATGACTTGTCGTGTCGAGCAGAGGACTCGTACGGGCGCGGGGTTTTTGACTCATCGTTATGGTTGATCCATGATCAGAAGCCCAAGCGTGAGTGATGCGGTTGCACACCGTCTCTGCCACCTCGAGTGAGATGCCCTGAATTCGTAGCGCCAGTTGGATATCGATCTTTAGATGGATGAAAGTTGATGATAACGCTTGATGACCATAAGAATAAAATTCCAGCCTAGAATGAATTCAAAGCGAGTGTTTTCCCTCATATTATGTGTAGTTTTGACATGGTTGTAGTTGAAAAGAACACGCGATGTTTGTTGATGATGCATGTGGCCGCCCCCGCGCTTCTCCCCCTCTTCCTTCCTCCCAGTTCCCCTCCCTCCGATTGCTCCCCATTTAATCCCTCTCATCTTGCCAGTTTCTGCCGCCATAATATATCCCGCATAGACTATGCGTAGCACTTCCCATATCAATCATACCATACACGATCAATACTTTTCCATGAGTAAGTTCGTATGACACTCGAGCCTTTTCTATTAACTCGACTTCCCCACCTCATACTAATAACCGTGTGATGGAGTTGAACAGAGAAAAGGGTGCTGGGCATTACTATACAGTGGTATCTATTTATATCTATCCTCATCTTTGTAAATTCTCCCAATTCTATTATCTTGATACACAATGCCAATATGTACTCCCGTTTCTTGCTGGTGGTCTTTCACCGAGGATTATTGTCAGCCTAGTCAGCAAGGGGGTAGCCAGGGGAGGGGGGAAGTAAATGCAAATGCCAGTCGGAGGAAATTGTAACTATCTCGGAGACTTTTTCACCTTACGGTCTAACCACTCATCAATGATTAGACTAAAGAATACTGGGAAATGTACGAAGTAATGATTTCATTTATTCTGATATACTCAGCTATTCCTGAGTTTGTAGACAGTCTGATCAGTTCATGTATCTCATACCGGAAAGATACTAGTTGCTTGATTAGAAGATGAATAGCATCCTTCTATCCATTGAGGCTGGCGCATTGCGTAACCAGGCCGCTATCACTCACTCACTCCCAAGACCCCTCCTTCAAAGCAGGAAGGATGACACTACGACACTCTCCAAACCCGAATTTACCTCCCGTGAGACGGTTAACGCACCACCCTTCCATGATGACTTCGTCTCTGTCTGCAAGGAAGTCGAGACCGTCCTTGCTGGCTTCGGAGAGGATGTTTCTTTCTAATTTTCGCTCCAGGAGGCATGCGACTCCGATTTCTTCTCCTTGGGCGTTGAGGCGCTTTTACAATTGTTAGTTAGTTATTCTTGTCGTATAGTATTATTTGTTATATTTTTAAAGGAATGGGAGGTGTCACGTACATCACTAGTTATGGTGCCCGTACCGAAGATATCTCCGGTCGATAGACCCTCGCCTGCGCTACAGAGATGGGTCACCTGCTGGTATGGAGTCCAGTAGAGCTCTTTCAGGTTTGTTTCGGTGACGGTGTAGGATTTTCCATCTCCTGTGGAATTGTCAGCATGTCGTGTGATGATATTGTGATAAGAGGAGGGCATGATAAGGAGCGGTGAGGAAGGAGCTTACGAATAACTCTCGCTTTCAGCTCAATATCGAAGGTTGCCTCATCTTCCTTGCCCTTCCATGCTAGGTGTTTCAAGGGCGCCGGGTCCTGCACCCTCGCATTACATTGTGACCCCTCCAGTGCCTCGATAGGTACAATCCATGGTGAGATGCTTGTTCCCGAGCCCTTGCTGTGGAATGGGCCCAATGGTGCCATCTCGTACGTCTGGATATCCCTTGCAGACCAGTCATTCAGGATGACTAGGCCGAAGATGTGGTCCTTTGCGTTGTTGATGTTGAGGATCTCGCCTGGGGGGAGTGGATGGGATAGGTAGACGCCCATTTCTAGCTCGAAATCAAAGCGCGCGCTGGGTCTGAATGCTGGTGGGTCGTTGGGTTTGTTGGAGTCGAGCGTCACGCCCCAGGGTCGTCGGATGGGAGTACCAGAGATGCGGAGGCTGCTTTGTCGGCCGTTGTAGACGGAGGGGATGACGAACCATGAGGCTGGAGGCTTCATAGAGAAGAGTTCGGAGCACTATAATTTAAGTTTCTAGATGCAGAGAGGTAAAATGGGGTAGACGTACGTTTCTGGTGTGTTCGAACGAACAGTAAAAGTCGCTGAAGTTCTTGGTTTCCATTGGGAGGTGGTTCTGTACCGTTGAGAGGGGAATGGCATACTTTTTACGGATATCATTGTCTGAGAGAAGGTCGACAAGCGCTGCTCTGGTCCGTACATGGGTTTCTTTTGGGAGAGAGGCGAACTTGTTCAGGGTTGGCTGCAGAAGTTAGGCCTCATCTATTGGGAAGTTGAAAAGGGGCGAGTGTCTTTATTAAATACCATAGAAAAGACGTCCCCTTTCAATCCTGGAATAGACTTGAAGTATCCATCTTTCTCAAGTGCACTCAGGTCTATGACATCGTCCTCCAAAACTGTTGCGCATCTCGGAGTCGGTGTTTCCGCAGTGGAGATCACACCGTACGGAAGGTTGTCGATGGTAAAGGGCGTCTCAGTTAGGGTCATTATGCCTATCCGGAGTCGATTTCAATGATAGATAAAAACTTAGAAGTTTACGAAGCAAGAGAATATTTATCTCATGCTGAATGAGGGTTGCTTGGGTATCACTGCAGCAAGTGCGACTCGAGAGGGGATTGGAGCTCGGACCGGCTGCACGACCTGCATTTGTTCATTGTTACTTTTCCCGATAGCAACGGAGTAACTTCTATGCGGTGGGACCTGCAATCATTCCGATAACAACGGAGTAACTTCAATGCGGTGAGAGCTGCAATCAAGGGACGGAAAATTTAGCTGTACATTATGGTGCTAGTCGAAGTTAGACGTCAAGTCTCTGTATGCTCAGATGTAAGGGGCTCACTAACACCACCGCCATCATGAACCTCGGTCGAAGCAGGATACAATTTCTCATCCACCAAAATCCCTAAAATGATCGATGAAGAGAAGACCCAGGAGGTTGTTCATGGCCTCAAAACCACCCCTGATGGGCTCATACTCGACCCGCAGCCATCGGACGACCCTAAAGATCCATTGGTATGTTCTGTGTCGGGTTTGAGCGGACAGAAGCTGACGAAACCAGAACTGGAAGTCTTCGAGAAAGGCACGTATACTTTCAATATGGGCAATCGCTTGCTTCTCAAGCCAAGCTACTTGTATGACGAACATGCAGGGATCATATCTTCAGGCGCCTCTGTATCACAAGACGGCTACTCAGATTTCTCTCTCCGTAAGTGGCACACTAGCATATAGCAGCATGTTACTGAAAGTGAAAGGTCTCATGCGGGCTTATTGGCATTATGGTCGGCTCCATCCTAGTCGTCCCCCTTAGCCGCCGGTACGGCTCCTGCTTCTGTCTTTTCTGGTCGACAATCGGCATCCTTTTCGCGGCGGTATGGTCTGCCATGATGACTAGTTCATCGGACTACATTCCATTCCTGATATCTCGCCTCTTTGCCGGTCTGTGCGCAGGGGTACCTTTGATCCTTGGCTCCGAGTTCGTCATGCGGGCGTTCTTCCGGCATCAGCGAGGTAAATGTCTGCATATACTTCATATTCCCTTCCTCATGGGGGTTTCAATTGGTCCAACATTAGGTGCATATATCGATGCGAGAGCTTCATGGACTGTTTCCTTCTGGTATACTGTACCATTGAATGGGGTGTTGGCTCTGGTAATCCTTATCTTTCTCGAAGAGGCAATATATGCAGAGGGAGAACAGAAGCGGCAATCTTTTTTGCAAAGAAAATGGAACATGTATGTCCGTGGAAGAGCGATTCCACCACAGCTTAGAGCAAGCTGGAAGAACATGGTGAGTCTTATTCTTACCGCATCACCAGCAGTCATACTTTATGCTGAGATATAGAAGACTACCAGCCTTTCCGATATCACCCTGGTGTCGTTTTCTCCTGTCTCAATAATAATTGGTTTCTTTATCATGGTAGACTTTGGCTTTGCGACAATGGCTATTGTGCTCGGTGTCAACTTCCTTGAAGCCCCTCGAGACGATGGTGGATACGCAATGTCAAAGATTTCGATGGCCTCATGTATTGCCCCAATATTCCCTCTTATTCACTTTGGCCGTTAACCTGAACACGACAGTCACGCTCACCCAAGCAATCGGCACCGCACTGGCGGAACTATACGGCCATTTCATCAGCGATAGACTTCCTTTATACCTCTCCCACCGGAAGTCCAAGACGCAGGATATTGAACCTACAGAATGGCGCCCAGAGTATCGACTTCACTGTCTCTGGATCCCGGTGATAATGCTTCCGGTTGGCCTCGGTCTATTCGGAGCTAGTCTGGAGTACCATTACCACTGGGTGCTTTTGGCACTCGGGTTCCTCCTCCTCACTTTCGGTGCCATTTCTCTTCTACCGGTTGCAATGACGTATCTCTGTGACTGTTTCCCGAACTATGTTTCAGAGGTGTCAGCAGGGATGGGGGTTTGGAGGCTTATCTTGGGATTGCTCTCGACCGTTTTCATCACCCCGTGGAACGACAGAGTTGGTCCGGGATGGTTGTTCGGTTCTGCTGGGCTGATTACGCTCCCGGCGTTTGGCGGGGTGATGTTCCTCATGGTTTTTGGGAGACAAGTGAGACAAATGGGGTTTCGTAGGTTGCGAAGTTGATGGGAAGTTGAGCTTTGGGGTTAAGGCCGACCGGCCACGATGAAGCAGGTTCCATCCCAACTCGTGGTCCAATTGAAAGGAGGGAGAAAGTGTCACTTAACAGTCAGATGAATGTCAGGAGACAAATGACTGTATTCACTTCGGTCAGAAGAATGGCTCAGAACCGCTTCGCAGAATCGTGCCATTCTCTATGATCAGGTGACCACGTACTAGTGCTTTAACACCCATCTTGTGTTCTCATTTTGTTCCTCCAAAGATAGAGAATCAGAACAAACAAGACTCTCGTTTCACATTTATCAACTCATCTTGTTCCAAATTGGTGCACACCTTATGCCTCAGGATTGCATACCATGCTAAAACAGACACATATAAGACTTCGCTACCAAGCACAATGCCCTCCATCAACTCGCAGATCCGCCCCTGTCATAAAACTACTCCCATCCCCAAGCATGAAAAGCACCGGTGCCCGAAATTCATCCGCCGTGCTTAACCGAAACAGCATATTATCACCCACCCACTGACTCTCCATCCCTGGCTTCTGAAGCGCCTCTGCCGTCGCGGCCGTCCGAATATACCCAGGTGAGAGCGAATTGACCCTGATCAGGGGCATGCCGACCCTTGATCCCCACTCGGCAGCCAAAGAGCGCGTGAGTTGATGAACGGCCGCTTTGGAGGCGTTGTATCCGGCTGTATCAACACCCTAGTGACATGTCAGTCCACTCCTCCACAACCACAGAAGATAGTGTCCCGACCTTATTCGACACGTAGCCGCTCATACTAGCCACAAACACCATGCTTCCGGTAGTATTTGTCCTGAGCATTTCCCTAGCCGCTGCTTGTGCGACAAGAAACGTTCCCGTGACATTGATATCTAGCATACGGCGGAACGACGAGACGGGGAATTCGGTCGCGGGGCCATTACGGGATAGGCCTGCGCAGGCAACAACACCCTTCAGCGGGTATCGTAGGGTAGGGATGAATTGGGTGAATGTTTTTTCTACGCCGGATTCGTCCGTTACGTCGAGGGGGTAATAGCTTAGTTGGCGTGCATGCTTTTGTGCGGCGGCTTCGACTTTATCTGTAATCAGGCTCTAGTTAGAGGCACTTTCATCCCTTAATTAGATAGGGGTTATAGAAGTATGTACTCCAATCTGGGGAATTCGGGGCGGATGCAAGATCAAGACAGACGATATCGCCGCCACTTTCGAGAATGGCAATGGCGAGCGTGGTACCTAGGAAGCCTGTGGCGCCGGTGACTGTATATGAACTCCGTTATTAGCAGATCAATAACAGTAATTCGAACTTTCAGGAGATATACTTATGATGGTGCGATTATCGAGACGAAAGAGATCAGCAACAGGACGAGCAGGATCCCCCTGCGAGGGTTTTGCTTCACGGAACTCAAGGCCGTGAACATTGCAGTCGCTTCTCGTAGCCATGGTGACCAGGTGGGATGCAGAAAAGATAAGATAAATAGACTAAATTCAATGGCTTTTCAGCCAACAGAGGCTATTTATAGGTTTCTTGATAAACCCAAGAACAGAGTCACTAAAAAAATGTATTGGGAAGAGTGTCCGCCCGATCGCTCCTCCATACTTCCAACCCCGCATGATGAGGGGTTATCCTTATTACTTACTGTACTTACTTTTCTTCCGATGTGCAAGTAGCACTCTGCGCTCCGTCATATGCATGGAACTACGTAAACTGGACGAGGCGAGTATGCGGCCCGCCTAATTTCCATTGCCTGAGCTACTGTTCAAAGTGGAGTAACTTGAGGAATTGGTTCCCACTCAACAAGTTCCCATCCGCTTATCCCCACCGGTGCCGAACTGTGCAGCTTGCGGCCCGACCGCGAGTTGTGGTATGGTCGGACTTCGAGCTGGTCCTGGAGTCGATTTCTTGTGGGGTGCGTGTCTTGGATTTATTCTTGCGATTCCATTTCTCATGTATGGCCTTTGCTGCGAGGTGTGATGGACACTACTGTTGAGGTGCGGCTTGGAGCGCTACTACGGACACAGATAGCTATTTGCTATGGTGACTCTGGGCTTACTAGTAATGCCTCTACCTATCCCAGACTCTACACATGAAGGATCTTAGTAAGATGGGTAAACGATTGGCATTCCACCGCTCAGGTGTCACTATGAGGTTGCAAAAAAAAAAAAAAAAAAAAAAAAAAAACGTCAACAATCACACCAGCAAAAAACATTGAGGTTCGACATAAACACTCTGCTCTCTCTAGCATAGACTGCTGAAACTTATTCCAACAACAACATTCAAAATCAAACCAGTACAGAAACCGCTCCCAACCGAGCAACCTAAACATTGATAGTCAGGGACCCAAGGGCAGTCTTCAAGCAATCCTCTTCACCCTTCGGTTCATCTGTGGAATCCATCAAATCCTCCAAAAAACCAACGTCCCCAGCATCGGGAAGAAGCTGATCGTCGCAACCGGCGGTAGCAGTCGTGGCTACCTCTTGTAAGCGACCATCAGCATCGCCGCGAATATCACTACTTTTCTCACATTGTGCGTCCTCATCCAAATCCATATTGCCCTCTCCCAGCACCTCGTCATTCTCGGAAACGTGGGGAGTTTGCCCATGCTCATTGGTGGCTCCCTTCAGCGAGCAGTCTTCACCAGTACTCTCGCCTTGAACACTAGTCACACTGGTCTTTTCATCCACTGCTGGTGGCACGACTATCTTTCCCTCGGAATTGTAGAAACGGGCTATAAGCTCTTCATGCTCTGATTCCCAGCGCTTAATATTCCGTTTAGCGAGCATGATGTTTCTAGTGAGCCGCTGTAGTTCACGTCCCTAGATATTGTACAATTCAAGCATTAGTGGCAGAGTTCAATATGTATATAGGCTGGCGTGACATACCGCTTCAGCCATGGTCATATTCTCAATGCGCTGTTTTGGACGATCGGTTTGATCTGCTTCATATCTCTTCTTGTAGGATCTCTGATGAGAATATGAGCCAGAATTTGTGATGAGCTGGTGAAGATTAGTAAATAATATTTCTTACTCTAGGGGGCATGGTGTAAAACGAGGATTGTTGACGTCTGTTGGAAGGTGTGGTTATAGATGTATAAGGATATAGCAGACGATGAACGAGTGTAATGCTGTGAAGCGAATGATAAGAAAATGAAAAAGTGATGAGTAGAATATAAGCATGGCTATAAGGATTTGATGAAAGGTGTAGGTTGGATTGGCACAAGAGAAGGAAGGTGCTTTCTTGTTCTTTCTTGATCAAAATTGAGTCGTGCGCTCCTTCACCACAGTGGCTTGTTTCGGGGTTTACGGTAAATGATTTGTAGATGTGAATTCCATCAGAGTGCGTAATGATATACCGTGATTTGGGGGTTTTCCCCCTTTAATAGAGGTTGACAAGTGGAAGTCTCAAGTATGGAGCGAATCACAGAATCCGAGTTAGCGGCCATGCTTCGGGAGGCCATGGTTGCTTAGCTGGCAAGTTATTTTCCAAGATCAATCCTGAGCTCTATATATGCCTGGCCCTTTCATAGGTGTATAATAGCAAGGCCGTAATGAGATTCACAACTGGATGCTCATCTGGCACTGATGTACACTTGAGCACCAGTTCCAGGCGTTCCCGTGAGAGTGAAATTGCTCCAGTGCATGAAATAAATCGCTACTTTTCACAAAGTTGAGCAACAAGTTCTCAGGTGAATTCGTAGGCTTGTTAAATTGAACCTCATAGAGATGAATGAAAGACTTGACTAAAATTTGTTGATATAATGACCTTGATTGTAAGATGAAGTGAGAGAAAGGTGAGGCATTCTTATAGGCCTGCTAAGCTACCTGGTATTCGTGGGATACTTCCGATCTAGCCTATGAAAAGTCTGTGGATATCCCCGATAGATCAGGCTCTTCCGACGAATTTATCACCGTTCCCATCATCGGCTGCGATCTATACTTCTCCCAAAGATATGGATCAGCCAAGGCTCTCAGAATCGCTGACAAAGTATGAGTAACTCTTGTATATGAAGATGATTTCATTGTTGATGTGTCATTGTAGTTAATAGGAGCTTTGGCTACATATCTTATGTGTTAGTGTGTTCTCGGTGAAGTTGACCTCTATCCAACACATCGTTCCTTTTTCCCACAGGTATAACGAAGAAAAAGCAGTATAAGCCCAACGGATGGATGAGTTAAACAAGCAAGTGCCAGATTATTGGTGTTCAGCTCGAAGTCTTATCTGATAAATTGTGTGCGAGATGTTTTGAAGGCGATTTGTCAGCCAACTCTGGAGACTGCAATCTATGCTCTATTAGTGGCACTGTACACAGTATGCCATCAAACTACGACTAAACCGTGCACTTGACTTAGCCGAATTATTGAGATCAAAAAGATGGTTTCTCGGCTACCATGCACACTGTAAGCGATTGCATAACAAGTACTCGGTAAACCCTGCAGAAAGGAACAAGGAGATGCAGATATGAGACGACTAGTAAAACTTAAAGACAAAGTGGAGGCATGCGACATCTGCAGACATCACAGGATGCCAAAACCTTGGTCACCTGATCTCTTTGTACTCTTCTTGTACACTGATTTTCGCGAGTCATGTTTCATGTTGCCGCGGGAGCTACAACTGGAAGACCCAACTGCTGTTCTATTGGCACAGCCCACAGCTAAGAAGCCAACTTACTATGACTAAACTTCAAGCTCTAGGACCCATACTAACGTGATTTTCGGGATGATCTGCATTTCTATGACAGGTTAGCTGTCATCCATCGAACTCCGCTATCGTTGCCGGTACATCCGACATGTTCCTAGGGCATCAGTACAGGAAGAAAGCACATCACTGGGTCTAGCACTCCAAATCAAGCTTCAAAAAGGTTTCCTAGTCTACGATTGGACACTCATACATTACTCATAGGCTTACAAACCCACAAATCCCTCTCCAGAGTGGCCAGACATCCTGACATGGCCGTGCATTTACTTACTAGTACCCGACAAAGCAGCAAGAGCTTAGATAAGACAAAGAAAACGAATAACTACTTAACTAATCATCAGGCAGGATCAATGCACGCACAAATAGGATCAACCGTCGGAACAAAGCAAAGGTGACTCGGAGTGAGTAAAGTAGTACTAGGACCCAGCCCATCGGAGTAGTAGGAAGGACCCTGAATCCACACTGCCCTACCAAATCCAGCAGAGACTACTACACAACTCCCTTCTACAGGGAGGTACATCTCAGCACACCGAGATCATCCCATAAGATGAAGTACTACACCGGTACCCACGAGGGCAATCCCACCACGACGTCCACCACCGACCCTCCCGTCCACAGCCCACCGAACGAATGATAGATGATTTCCCCCCAAAGCAGTCGCCACCCGGTGGCGCGGGCGAACAGCTGATCTGAAGTTCGAGAATTATCTTGGCGCTTGCTTTTTCAAGCCTTCCCGCTGTGATGTACCCAGTAGTAGGATAGTAGAGGGAAAATATCTGGCTGCCTAATGGCAAGAGTGGGCCTGGAACCTGCTCGCTGTGCGCTCCGTTTGGAGGATGGCTTGCTGTAGGCGTTCGGGGAGGGCTAGGCTTTAATTATAAGCTTATTTGAACGTCTTTTGATGCTATATACCTGGATTTGGTGGTTTCTTTGTCGTGGTGGTGATGCTTTGGATGGCTCTGCTATGGTTATGAAGGGTACGGAGGAATGCGGATGTTGTTCCCGATTCAGTGTGGTCACGTGTGTGTTTATTTTTGTGAGGGTAGGGTTTTTATTTTATTTGTTTTATTGGGATTTTATATTATTTTATTTGATTTGAATTTGATTATCGTGGTAACTTGTCTATCTTCGGGCTTCCGGGAGAACGAGCGAGGCTAAGCGAAAGCATGCTCTCTCTCCCTCGAGTAATGCTGTTGGTGTGACTGCCGCGATGAGGATAGAGTCGGAGCAAGAGTGGAGCGAAGTGGGTACTGTCAATATAGCGCGATGGAAAAAAAGGGTACAAACAATAGAAAAAAAAAGCGCATGATGTTCAGTGTGAATACCACATAAGACGGGAGACATCCGCCGCTTCCTGTTGTCCCACGTAGTATCAAAGCGTGCGACGATCCATGACGGCATGACGCGCGAGAGACAAAGAAAAGGTCGGACCACTGGGCTGCACCTGCACGAGCAAGGATAACGGGCGTGGTAAATGGCCAGGCCAGGCCAGCCACGTCATTTCCAGATTGGCCTACACGCGTAAGAGTAATCAATCCATCAATCTAGTCGACTCCGCAGGATGGACTTGCATCCCACGACTAAGTATATGCGACCGTCAATCCATGCTACATGAGGTAAATACGACGAGATCTCTCTGGCCAAAATCCCCGGACGGCTGGCTGGCACTGAGAACATGCCAATCTCCCTCATCTCCGCATTAAACGGTGGATGACCTTGTGATCATCGCGCAGTGACTTCGAGCATGTCTCCACGAGCTGATGACGACAGAGGCGATCGGTGAGAACAGATCCATAAGCAACGCCATGAACGAGAAATTGCCTTCTAGTGCCGCAAACCCCGATCCGAGGAACCCTAGAAGTCGCTAGAAGAGTAAGAAGAATGGGACTTATCTCAGCAAGACAATGTCTGACACAGAAGACCAAAGGAACGAACGGAGATGAGCCGGAGCCAGGAGATACGGATACGGAAGACCAGCGGACCAGCGAGTTGAAGAGTTTGACGGAAATACGGGCAGAAGAGCGAGGCGCGGGTGGGGCGGATGCTCGGGTGGAAAGTCCGAGGCGCGGTGAATTGCCTGATCCAGCCAGAAGCCGTCTGGTTCGAAAAAAGATGCGATCGTTGGAAAAAATTTTGCAAGGCCACTAGGGAACCATAGGGCCTGAACATGAGGGATAATCCAGAAACTCTTGGGTAATACCTACAATTGTCCTCCGTATGGAGGGAACAAACAGATTGGATCGCCAATGGCTCCTCATTTCAAACAATCGCCCCTTCTTTCAAAGCCAAGCCGTGGCAGCATCCCTATAGGGCAGAGGTAGACGGTAATGCCAAACCAAGCAGCGACTTTTAGTCTGGTTCATAAAAGCCTGTGTATGAAGGCCTCTAAGATCATAATTCGAAAAGGTCCGGCTTCGGGAGTGTTGCTTGTGAGAAGAAGTAAGCATTGATTGCCAAGGCCGTGCTCATTTTGCACGGCGGTGCCCATTGATCAGCTCATCCGTGGATGGGCCTTTGCATCCCACTACGCGATGGAGACAGCTTGGCGCGCCAGGAACAAATAGACGAACGGGCTCGGGCTCGGTGTATAGACTAGAGAGCTGATAGCCCTGGTGGACACCGTCAGCAAAACACCCTGGACGGATCACGGCACTAGTCAATGGTAGCGGTGGGTGCTAAGGAATAATGTACACAGTAAGTACCCTGAGAAGTGGGCAGCTACCCAGCTCCTCTACACACTAATCCCCTACTAGCTCTAACACTAGCAGCTCCCTGAACCATCGCATCAGTTGATGGAGACAACCACTGTTACCAGTCAGGCTGTTATACAAATATTCTGCTGGTAAAACCCCGGGAGTCTCAGGTAGTTAACTGTCAGGCTCGCTTGCAGTCAATCAATGGTGGACAAATTATCCGAAGTACATCCCAGTGGCATCAAAGTAGCTCTGGTGATCAGAGGGGGGAAGAGGTCCGTGATGTGGCCGGCAGACCCTTGACTCATTCCAGGGCCGATAATCTAGTCGTCTACTAAGAGTTAACGTGCGTAGCAGCGACAGCTCTTCCCCCCTCGCCCAGCGAATAGTCTACCGCCAAACTAACAGGGGGGCTGATTCCTGAGAGGAGATGACCCTGCCGCCGTAGTCAAAGTAGTGGTAGCCGTTATTCTCCAAAGGCAAAATCCCAAACAACGGAGCCAGAACCAACGCGCATCGCCCATGACTCCTCTCCATTCTCCATCCTCCGGTTCGTCGCTGCCGTCCCTTCCCGTGCTGCTCTGGACCTGCCACTTCCGACTCTTCCGATGCTTTCCAGATCCGGTGACAATGGCTAATCCACAGTGGCCATCGCTAACTTCCCATGGCAGGTCATACGGCAAATCAATCAATATTATTAAGATCCCCCCGACGGCGCCGCCCAGCGCCGTTGCAGAGGCACCTCACTGTTACAGGAAAGAGGAGTCAGAAAAAAAAAAAAAAAATTCCCTCCGTTGCAGTGCTTATAAATTAAACCCAGCCCCGCCTTTCCATCCTATCGAAAGGAAAAAAGAGGGAGAAATCGCATTGCGACTCTGGCATGGCACTTTCTGGACAACGAAATAACCGCCGTCTCTAGTCTCTCACCCACTGCCCTGTCACCAATCAACCTTACCCCCTAAGCACTTCCCTCCCTCCTAATCTCGCACTGCTGTCGTTGCTTCCAGCTGTTGCTGTTGCCGTTGTTTTTGTTGCTGTCAACGCCGCGATCGTGCTCTTAATCTTATAGCTGAAAAGAAATGGATACCCAAACAACCGTCTTGGCGTCGCGCCAGTCCGGCCGGAGCTCCGAGAGCAGCTCTCTGGACGCTGTTGAGAAGCAGAAGCTCGCCAACAAGGAGCTTCCCCAAACTCGCCCTGATCTGCACAATTCGGCGTCTCCCAAGCGATGGAAGACCTTCTGGAAGGCCTTCCGGTATCTGAACAACCTCACCCCCAAGCAGGTCGATGACTTCATGGCATCCTACGTCATCTACAATCTCGACTGGTCTGACGAGAAAGCGATGATTGAGACGCTAGGTCCGGACTATCAGGCAAAGGTTGGCGACTGCCTTAAGGCGTACTATGGGGTGCTCAACCACTTGTGCGCGCTGGGCGACGTGGAGAAGATGTACATTCCCCCATTCATGAGCAAGAAGGCGACCGTGCTGGAGAACCAGTTGTTGTACGAGGAATCGATTGCGCAGGATATCGGCCTAAGCGCCGGTGATCACGTGTTGGACCTGGGTTGCGGTCGCGGAAGAGTGGCCGCTCACATGACGCAATACTCCGGCGCGAAGGTCACGGGACTTAACATCGATCCCAATCAGATTGGCCAGGCGAAGACTTACAACGAGAAGCTCGGCTTCACCAACAACTCCTTCGTCGTCCAGGATTTCAACAGTCTTCCCCTGCCCTTTGAGGATGCTAGCTTCGACGCCTTCTACCAGATCCAAGCGCTCAGTCTGTGCAAAGACCTTCCCTCCCTCTTCCGCGAAATCTACCGCGTCGTCAAACCCGGCGCCAAGATCTCCCTCCTGGATTGGGTTAGCCTGCCCGACTATGATCCGAGCAACCCCGAGCATGCCGAACTCATGCGTCGCGTAAAGCCTCTGATCGGTGCTGTTGGCACTCCCACCCCCGAAAGTCTCGAGAAAGCCCTTACCGATGCCGGCTTCTCCGTCGTCCGCTCCGATAATGCCAGTGTTGGAGGTCTGCAGGCGCCCCTCATCGACAAGGTTGACTTTTACTTCCGCTCCATGCGCCAGGTCATTCTGGGCCTGGTAAAGACCCACGTGTTGCCCCGCCACTTTAAGACCCTGATCAACCGCTTGTGTCTCGATGGCGAGGCTTTCATTAAGATGGATACCATGCGACTTGTGACGACCAGTTATCGCATCATCGCCCAGAAGCCTCCTCAATAAACTACACACACTGAGTACGGGACTGGGTAAAGGGAATGGATCATTTGCTGCACATCGAGGATTCATCCATGCGGAAAAGGGTCACCGGCCTTGCATCCAGGAAGTAGACCATTGTTTGTGGGCCGGGGCCTCATCGAGGCCCCGACCGTGATAGCTGGATGGGACGCTTTTACACATGCGGTATTCCGTAAATGGATGTTTCACGTCTAACACGTCTCTCTCCACGATAATGCCGATGATAAGAGCATGTCACTCAACTTGGGCACATATGAGTTCGTCGCGTCGACTTGATCGCCGCATCTTTCCCGGTCCTGTGGCCGCGGCGTGTTTCTGTCCATAAAGTGAGTGCCTGCTTATGTCCCAACACCGCACGCTGGTCTTCACTGTACAAAGCGTTCATCTATTGTACGATTGCACGATCGGCTTTCTCTGACATGGCTTTGAAGATATTTGTTTTTCCGGTGCGCATCTATATACCCTATAATCTCTGGCGGCTTTGCGGATCATACCCATTTTACGACCCCATGGCAGAGCGCCCCGACAGTTCTTTGTTACCAACGCTCGCTCGCTTGCATTCTTCCTGGTCAATTGGGTTGCATCCTCCTGCGTTGTGTTTCTGTTCAGCTCTGCGAAGCCTAACCGGTGTTTTTGGTGTCTCGCATATGGTTTCGTTTCTTTTTGATCTTAGGATACCCCGTGTAGATAGGGCTGTCCGTATAGAAGTACATAGACTAATACCACTTTTTCTTCTGCGATTATGGTCAATGGAAGCCAGTGAACCCACATACGCCTGAGTCATCACCGATCATCGGTTGCGTTCTCATCGTGCTAGTCTGGCAAGCCTTGTATTTTACGTAAGGTATGCCGCGCGAATCCGACTCGCGTCACATGACCGCGGGTTGTCGGGGATGCCACGGCCAGACAATACGACAACATGCCTCTGCCTTCATGCACGCCATAGGCTTTTGGCCAGCATTCATAGGCTTCCCTGCATCCCGCTGCCGACACGAGTGTGCATTGCCGAGTCAAATAATAAACTGAAAGGATCACCATTGGTGTTTCTGGCTCGCCCACCATGACTCGAGGTACCCACCACACTTTATTCTGTGTACCCGCACAGAGGCACTAACTCCAGGATGGGCGGGTACCTATCCACGAGTTCCTCGAGCAGCATAGTATAATAGGTGGGTTGATAACGTGGAAGCAATTCAATCCATCCTCTCCAAGCACTAACACCAACTAGAAAAGCGCATCACGGACCATCCATATCACCACGAGGTGTACCGGCCGCAGGGATGTGTCTCCACTCATCCGCGACGGAGTCTCAAATCACAGAGCCCCTTTCGAGCACGTTGTCTGTGGTTCCCCCGCCCTGGGCCTGGGCATAAGGTTCCTATGGCACCCGCATCAGCGTTCCCTTATCACTTGCCTAACTAAGCACTTGCTTTATAACCTCGTCTCAATCAACCAGGGCCGGCCGTTCTGCACTGCTTTTGATCGGCTTGTGCTGTGGGAACTCTCCTCCTCGACATTGGGAATGATGCAAGTGCCCTCAACTCTAGCACATGTTGATCAGCTCCTGGGGATCCGCACGATCGTCGCCCGTCTGTTACCCGCCACATTGCAGTGTGCACGCCTCAAGGTCCGGGCCGTTGCTACTTAACGTCCCTTGCATCTGCAATGAGCCACCCAGCCGCCCATTCGGAAGCCGAGGACTGGCCTCTTCCGTTGTCCGTATCTCGACCAGACAGCATAGTCTCTTCCTCCACGAGCTCTTCTGGTCCCAGCTATGCCACATCACCTATATTTCCGCCTCCGCTCAGTCGTACGGCTTCCTCGATTGGATCCCGGTCGAGGCAGGCTTCATGCTTCTCCTTATACGAGGACATCTGCCGTTTGCCGCTGAACCATTCTGTGACCATGTGCGTATCGCCTAGTATCCCATGCAGGCAACATCCGCTGATGGGGCTGTTGCAGCTCCTTCGTTCGGAGCAGTAAACTCTTCAAGCTACGCTTCACCTGTATCGACATACGCAAGGATGCCACGGGAAGCTTGAAAAGTCTTGAATTGGGCGGGGGACCGGGTCAGCAGACTCCGTTGATACATACTTGTAAGTGCTCGAGAAGAGACTGCGGATGGCCATGCTAACCCCCCGTGTTTATCTGTAGTCAACGACACCAAGCTTCCAGTCCCTCACCTTGAACATCCAAAGCTCCCGAACGAGTCGTCGCTTCGCGTTTCCTTCATGGACGAGCAAACAGTTCAATCGGCCCACAACGTGTTCCTCACACAGATCTCTTATATCTTTGAAGATTGGCATGGTGGGTAGCAGAACACTTGAGGGGCATTTATATCCTTGCTGATTTCTGATTGCAGATTGTGTGCAGTTCCAAGAATTAGTCCTGGGTTCGAAATTGGTCTTCATAGCAGGGATCGCCGAGGCGAAGTCCAAGGGCCGAGGGGAGGAGTGCATCAGCCAGAACCTACGCATTCTACGTAATCATAACGGCAAACAGGTCATGCTTTTCTTTGCCAACTCGCAACGGAAGGAGTTGAAGCGTTATGTGTCCATCCCGATCAACTGCATCGACAGCTTCAATCCGGGCAAGAAGGCAGGAAAGCCTGTGGTTCTCCAGCTGCAGCCCAACTTCGACATTCTTTCACAGATGAGAACATTATCTATCCAATTCCTCGATGAGTTGGGTGAGTCCCTCTTAGAACCTCCTGGGTGCCGTTGCTAACGGGCTTCAATAGACCGAAAAGCCTTTTGCCAATTTCTGACAGAACACACCGCTTAATAATATGATACACCCCATAGACATGAACTACGATACCCATGGGCAACACAGATTGAAAAATTGATACAGCATCTACTAACATCACATCGTGGATTTTGGTTGTTTACGAGTCTGCAGCAAGGAGTCTGGATGGCGTTGGGTACTCAGGTACTTTGCATAAATTTTCCTTTCATTTTTTTTTGGCTCCTCTGCGGCCACGCGTCAGTTTCAGTTCCAATAATATACCCCTATTGTGAAACATCAGACAATATTGGAACCTTACGAGGCACAAGGGACACGTGTTTAGTCGAACCAGTAGGACGGCTTTCAGCTTCAGCCAAGTTTCATCACTTGGCGAACTCAAATGGCACAAATGGCAAATTGGCCTCGTATCCAGCGAAAGGCATCTCGGAAGCCTGGCCAGGGACCGAAAGTACTCCGGGATCATGCTACTACTGGCGTCTCTCGTTCATCTGACAGAGGCAGTTAAGTGGGCAAGTGGGCCCCAATGAGGCCCCATTCTGTCCGCACGTGCCGCACGTGGAGCGAGGAATTGGGCGGGTGTGCCCCAGGCAGTGAGGTCCACTCCGGCCGCTACTGCACGCACTGTCACAGCTCCCGCCAATCACCCGTCGCGTCCCTGCTTAGTTCAAACCTTCCCGGGAGAAGTATATTGTGCCTCCGGTCTCATGGTGGGCCTCGAGTACCCCTCTCAGACTCATGCTCCCCTTTCTCTCAACGTTGCGCCATCCTTTTTCTTGGACCTTCATCCTCAGATCTGGGGGCCGCAGGATTCATTCTGTCTACTCTGCCTGCAGGTCGATGGCCCTTCATGATGTCATCTGTGTACAATCTGATTTCTAGAATCGTTCATCAGGCTTACCACATCTGATCCAAACGCCAACACCAACAATACCGCCATGGGCAAGTTTCGCACGCGATGGTACAAGACTGATCGAGCTCAGGATTTTGAGCATGAGCAGGTAGGAGCGTCTTAGATGCTTGACAAATCCTGAATCTGCTAGCTAATACTGTGTTGGTGTCATAGGATCGAGATGTTCGCGCTCGGCAGGTGTACGACACAATCGACCGCCAGGGATTTCAATACTTGATCGTCTTTGTTGCAGGCGTTGGCTTCTTTCTCGATGGATACACCCTATTTGCAAGCAACATGGCACTTCCAATGATCTCCTACGTCTACTGGAAGAAAGAGGTGTCTTCGATCAAGATTACTTTATTTAACATTGCAACATTAGGCGGGACGCTACTGGGACAGGTCTTGTTTGGGTACCTGGCTGACCGGAACGGACGTAAGAAGATGTATGGCTTGGAGCTGATACTCATGATCACGTCAACACTGGGCGTCGTTATGGCCTCCCGCGGGGAGAATGATTCGATGAGCATCTACGCATGGCTCATATGGTGGCGTATAGTTGTCGGGATTGGTGTCGGAGCCGACTATCCTTTGAGTTCAGTCATCACAAGCGAATTTGCCCCCACCAAGCACCGAGCACGAATGATGGCTTCGGTGTTCTTCATGCAACCTTTAGGGCAGATCTGGGCAAACCTTGTGTCGTTGATTGTCATCGCCACCAGCCGTTCAGATACCAATGATTTGACCATGTCTGTCGATAGAATGTGGCGCTACGTCATTGGTATCGGTGTGATTCCGGCAGCAATAGCAACTTGCTTCCGGTTCTTCGTTCCGGAGTCGCCACGCTTCCTCATGGAGATCGACGATGATCCAGTGAAAGTCGAGTTCGATGCAACCGCACTCTTTACCGAACCAAATGCTGTTTCCTCCTCCCCGACTCTCGAAACCGAAAGCTGGCACAATTTCCCGGGGCAAGCATATTCCCTGACTACGATCACGGCGGAAGACCGATCCTCCACATCCCAGACCGGCATCCTTCAACCAGCGACTTTAAACTCTCACTGGCGCTTAACGTGGAAGGACATCGTACAATACTTCTGGGTGGAAGGTAATTGGCGAACTCTAGCTGGGACAGCTATGTCCTGGTTCTTCTTAGACTTTGGTTTCTATGGTATCAGTCTCTCCAGCCCGCAATTTTTGGCCAAAACCTGGGGATCCATTCATTTGAGCGCGCCTGCGCCTTACTGGG
Source organism: Aspergillus niger (assembly GCF_000002855.4). Taxonomy (NCBI): domain Eukaryota; kingdom Fungi; phylum Ascomycota; class Eurotiomycetes; order Eurotiales; family Aspergillaceae; genus Aspergillus; species Aspergillus niger. The sequence continues at coordinate 1,059,649 of NT_166539.1, forward strand.
AGACGAACGACAGTCCTGGTGCAAGCGTCTATGACATGTTCTTCGCAAGTTGCACTCACGCGCTGGTCATCTTGAATGTGGGTAGCTTTGCCGGCGGGCTTCTCCTCATCTTAGTGATCCACAAACTGGACAGAGTCGCTCTACAAAAATACTCTTTTCTCGCACTCTCCGCACTCTTCATCGCCCTGGGTTGCATGCTTATCACCATACAAAAAGAAGGTCCTGTGGCCGTTGTCTTGTACGTCATTGGCCAGGCGCTCTTCAACTTTGGTATGTAACCGGCCTCTACCATAGGGTTCTCCTGGAAGTCGCTAACCAACCTTTATATAGGACCCAACGCTACAACGTACATCATCCCGGCTGAAATATTCCCCACCCGCTACCGTGCTACCTGTCACGGACTTAGCGCCGGCGCTGGCAAGATCGGCTCTATAGTGGTTCAGGTCTTTTCCGCCTACTACAACTTCGGTGGTGGTTTCGGAGAGGAACCGGTAAAGCGGCACGGCTACATTATGATCGTCTTTGCTGGATGCATGCTCTTTGGGGCGATAGTAACATGCTGGATACCACCTATCCAAAGAAAGCCTGATGGATCCGGTAGAGGCAAACTGTGGGGAGGCAAGACGGAGACGCTGGAGACTTTGGCTCTTGGTCGACTCGGCTTGGACAGTCGATATGCGAATCAGGGCAGAAGGCGAAGGAGGGACGTTGTTACATGACGATTGAGTCATTTGTTCATTTTGAGTATATATTCACGGGTACATACAAGTGTACTTTAATTTCGCTGTACATATTTGCCAGTGGTCGGGTCGACTGACTGTGACTTCCCACCTATTTTCTGGCATTACTGCTGTATATAGGATGAAACAATCAGAAGCTACGAGCGTCGGATGATTATGATATACGGTGTAGCAATCGTAACCACCACATGGGCAAGGTAAATACAAAAACAAAGGGAAAGGAACTGAAAAACCACTGAAAAAAACTAAAAAAAAAAAAAAAAAAAAAAAAAAAAAAAAAAAAAAAATTAAAATAAAATAAATGGACGGGCGAATAATGGGAAAGGAAAGAAAGTTCTTCTGGGAAGGAGGAGTGAAAGGCGAAAAAAGGAAAAAAGAAAGTCGAATTGCATCATCCGTGAATCGAACACGGGCCTCATCGATGGCAACGATGAATTCTACCACTAGACCAATGATGCTTGTTGATGTCAAATTCTCCTCTATTAATAATATATTCCTCCTAAAATATTGCGCAATTACAATTGGTTGGAATCTATGTCTGCCACATACTATGATCACCACCTAGGATGACCATCTGGTCGGAAAACCGACTACTCGATGAATTAAGTCTCATGATCAAATGGCTATAATTTCTATCTGAGTTCTAGTTTGGCAGTCGTGTTTAATTGCTGTGAACTTCGCTGTTCGGCTGCCTTTATCCTGTGGGACTGGAATTATATAAAACCGCTACTGTTGCAGTACGGAGTGTAGTACCTGGGCAGTGGTTGATAGTTGTAAGAGTCGAGTCCAAATTTAATTCATTTCTGACGCATTCCACCTCTGACCTCTCGTCCGAATGCTAATATTATACTACTACGTACTAAGCTACCGCCTGCTTATCCTCATTCCCAAAAATCTCTGGTTCCAACCCCGCTCCCTCCCTATCCACTCCTATCTCTATCTACGGAGTACCATTTGTCGCGATGGGTCGATCGGCATCGGCCCTGCCCCACCACTACGTAGAATGGTTCACGCTAGAAGCATTGAAATCCACGATGATAGATAATTCCGCACCCCTCGATGATAGCTCCCCACTTGTGGATAGTACGTGGTCAAGCATCATGTCTATTGAAGAAAAATTGATTGGTCGGCTGTCCCGTGCCACGCAGGCCATCACAATCCCACCTGCAGATGCTCCATTCGGCGGGGTTGGGGATTGTTGATGCCGATTCTGCGACTGTGGACAGGCGGCTAGGATGTCGTGGGTCGGGGTTGTCGTAGGGATGGGGAATTCCCCAATAAGAATGCTAGGAAATCCGCTCTTTGGCCTAGAGAGGTAGATAGGTGTTTTGAGTGCTTATGATCTGCAGTGGCTAGCTGAATGGGCTGGACAAGACATCCACTTAGGTGGATAGTAGGTGCGATTGTCGATAATGGATGGTGAGATGGCATGCCTTTGTCAGCGAGCTGAGCGCTGAAAGGCAAAACCTTGATCAATGAAATGATCGTACTTGATTCCGATAGCGGCCGGTTTGCTCACGGATGCAGCCTGCACGCTTACCATACTGGTAAATGCAGTGTAGGTAGCTGTGGGTCGTATGCAAGGGTGGTTGGGTGTGACGGACTCATCTTGGAAGAGACAATATCCGTCGGTTCCTTCGGGTAGTTGAATAATGAGACAGAAGCACGCAGGGCAATAAATAAACCTAGGATGCAGCATGAACCTGACAGACATAATTGATGAGCGACAAAGATGAAGCAGTGAAGCAGTTGGCAGTGTCTTCCCTGCCACCAGATAGCCTCCGAAGTCGCTTAGACGCTCGGGTTCCTGGACCATGAGTGGAACCCGCACTATTCGTCTGGTTCAGATCCAGAATCAATATGGATATACCGACCCAGAGAGAAAGACCCATCACCAATTCCATGGGGATGGACTCCGGTAAGTACAAAGTAGCACAGGTTATGCAGGGTGGGATCGATTGCGGAACCTGAGGGAGAAGGTGGGATTCCCTGCGGGGTCAGGTTCCCGGCTGGGCTCCTTTCCCTCTGTCGACAATCATACTCCCTTTCTTTCTACCTTTTGCCATCTGTCCTTATTCAGAGCAGGATGTCACCACTCATCATTTCACATACTTGAGTCTTTTCACCACAATATAACTGTGCTATGCTGTGACCTCGCTCTTCGAGGCCTTGTTGTAGAGATGTGCAGAATCCAGACCCGCAAGAGTGCGGGGTGTCCAACCTGCCGATCCCACAGGCCAGGTTGGCGCCGCCACAGCACATTGAGCTAGCTTGAAGAACTACTCCGACCGGAACGAGCTGAATATCGAGTGTGCAGATACGAATCTGACTAACCACGCTAATTGACGCCTCAATGAGTTGTCATGGCTGCTGCGTTGCTCAGCTGTGGCATCCAGAAGCGGGGCGGGTACTACCCCCGCTGATTTAAATCCGGCGTCTTCCCCTCTTTGACCCGCACAGAGGAATACCACCCCCGCTCTACTCTCAGCTCCCAATCCCTTCATCACACCAGGCACAATGCCTTCTGAAGATGTTTCCACCGGCTCGGTCAATGTCCCCATTGGCACATTTCCCCAGACATGTTCTTCGACCGATGTCAATGCCGACCAGGTCGCTTCACAGCTAGTCGAGAAGATCAACACAGCTCTTAGCAAAGGAGACGTGCAGTCCCTTTCCGACCTGTTCCTCGAAGATGCCTACTGGCGAGATCATCTCTGCTTAACATGGGACTTTTACACTGCGAAAGGCAGAGAAAACATTCAAAGCTTTCTCAAGTCTGGCCGTCTTCCGAGTAAAGTTGAGATCGACCGCTCGACCGCGTTCCGAGGACCCTACGTTGGCCCTATCGATGCCTTTGGCGACGTCACAGGAATCCTGTTTTACATTACGCTCTCTAGCCCCCTGATCACTGGACAGGGTATCGTTCGGCTGGCAGAAAAGGACGGCGAGTGGAAAATTTTCACCTTCTATACGTCCATGGAGAGCTTTGTCGACCACCCAGAAGCGGTGAACTTCAGAAGGCCCCTGGGAGCACAGCATGGCGAAAGCTTGGATCGAAAGAACTGGAAAGACCGTCGGACGGCCGAAATCGAGGCTAAAGACCGGTCTCCGACTGTTGTGGTTGTCGGTATGCTACTCATCCAACAACTTGTTGCTATTCTAGGTGCTGACCCGAACAGGTGCTGGCCAGTCTGGTCTCATCATTGCGGCCCGTCTTAAGATGCTAAACATCGACGTTCTGATCATCGATCGAGAGGAGAATATTGGGGACAACTGGCGCCAACGCTACCACCAGCTGGTCCTGCATGACCCTGTGTGGTTTGACCACTTTCCTTACATTCCGTTCCCGCCTAATTGGCCGATCTTCACTCCAAAGGACAAGATAGCCGAGTGGTTCGACTGCTATGCTAAGCTACTGGAGCTGAATGTGTGGACCAAGACCAACATCAAGGGGTCCTCATGGGACGACAAAGAAAAGCAGTGGACCTTGGATTTGCAGCGGCGGAAGGAGGACGGTACGGTGGAGAATCGTACCCTGAACCCCCGGTATATCATCCAGGCCACCGGCCATTCTGGAAAGAAGAATGTGCCTGACTTCAAGGGCATGGATTCCTTCCAGGGCGACCTCATCTGCCATAGCAGCGAGTTTCGCGGTGCGAAGCCCGGATCGAAAGGTAAAAAAGCCGTGGTGGTTGGGGCGTGCAATTCCGCCAACGACATTGCACAAGATTACTATGAGAACGGATATGACGTGACGATGGTGCAGCGCAGCTCAACCTGCGTGGTTTCCTCAGAGTCAATCGTCGAAATCGGCCTCAAAGGCTTGTACGAGGAAGCAGGACCCGGAACCGAGGAAGCCGACCTTTACCTTTGGAGTATTCCGGCGGAGCTGTTTAAAGCACAGCAAATCAAGGTCACCAAGCGTCAGAATGAGAATGACCGAGCGACGTTGGAGGGCCTGGCGCGGGCCGGGTTCAAGGTGGACCACGGTCCAGACGGTGCGGGTCTGCTCATCAAATACCTCCAACGTGGCGGAGGCTACTATATCGACGTGGGGGCCAGCCAGTTGATCATTGACGGCAAGGTGAAGGTGAAGCAGGGTCAGGAGATTACCGAGGTCCTCCCTCACGGACTGCGGTTTGCGGACGGATCGGAGCTCCAGGCGGACGAGATCATCTTGGCGACTGGGTATCAGAACATGGCCACCCAAGCACAACTCGTGTTCGGCAAAGAGGGCGCGAAGGTGAAGGATGTCTGGGGATTCGACGAGACGGGCGAAATGCGCATGTGGCGGCGGACCGGACACCCAGGCTTGTGGTTCATGGGCGGCAATCTGGCCGTCTGTCGGTATTTCTCGCGGTTGCTGGCGCTACAGATCAAGGCGCTAGAACTTGGCGTCACTTCCTACGACGGTTAGTGAGAGACTTGGCGGTAGGGCGAAGACAAAGGAAATAGGTACGGAGCAGATATAATTGGAAAACCAAGTCGAGCAGCTGCAATAAATGTCGCAACTCAACAATCTATTGAGAATGAAAATCTGCCCAGGTATCACAAATTTATCCATAGTAGACCCGCTATGCAAAAAAATAAAAATATGCAGTCTCCAGGCGATAGTAATGAAAGCCATCGGAGCGGAGATTTCTGTGAATCCCGTCTTCCCCAAAAAAAGCACCAGCCAAGACTCCCACCAACAACACCCGAACAAACCAAACACCGACCAAGGATGCCCCTGAAACCACCTACTCCTACTCACACACTCACAGGATAGTAAGTAGTAAGTAAATAGTAAGTAGTATTACAACCATCCCTCCATCCACCCAACATACACCCCCAGCGTCAAAACCAGCGTGACAACCTTCTCTCCAACACCTATCCCCACCTCCTCCAAAAACCGCACTTGTCTCGCATCCCACCCGCCAACCCTCAACCCCTTTTTCTCTAGCCCAGCCAGCCCCGACCGTCTGACACGCTGATCGGCGCCGACGCCAGCACCAGCTGCTCCTCCGATGGCACTAACGCACAGCACAAACCGGGGGTTAGCATCGGAACTACTAGGGTCGTTCGTCGTCTCCTCCTCGCAAGCCTTTCCATTATTATCGTGTATGGTATCGGAGTCCGTTGATCCCGACACCGCCGATGCGGAGCCCGAGGCGGTTCTTGGCCGTCCGGAACCCTGTGTTGTCTTTCTCCGCCATTCGAGAATGACGGTTTCTCCGGACGTGTTTTTCTGGCGCAGGATGAAGCGGTAGTTGCCGCGCGACGTGCGGGTTGCGGTGTATGATTGGTGCGTGGTGGGGAGGTAGATTTCGTCGGATTTTTCTTCGGGAGTATTGGTATTGTCTTGTTGGGGTTGTGTAGTGGTGGGTTTCTTGGTATTGGTGTTGGTGTTTGTGTTATTGTAGATTACCCCCGCAGCGATTGGGTAGGTAGTTTCTTCCGAGGAGGATTTCGGGGTTATGTCGGTGTAGGCGTCGCTTTGGAGGATGTAGAGATCCCGGCCGTGCAGTTTGCGCGGACAATTGGGGAGGGATTTCCCTAGTCGTGGGGGTTGGTAGATTTCGAGGATGGGGAGGGCGCGGTGTCGGTTTGATGTTATTGAGAGTTGTTGGACTTGGAGGAGGAGGCGCGGGGTGAGGCGCAGGCAGGGGGAGGATTTGGGAGGGGGGTGCGCGAGGGGAAAGGTGTGTTTGGGGGTTTTTGTTCTATTGGATTGTCATGGTGGGTTAGGTTATGGTCATTGAAGTATATGGATGGTTTGTAGGTAGGTAGGTGTGTACCTTGTTTGGCTGGAGATAGAGCTCTCTGCGTCGCTGTCTTGGGTGGACATTTTTGTATACTACTACTAGTACTAGCGTATAGGGTAGTGGTAGTAGTAGAAGAAGTGAGGGAATGTCAAGGATAGTAGTATAGATAGAAGATGAATTGAATATCATCACCTCAATTGAGAGAAGACCGCATATTTATTACTCACACGATCCTCCATTCTCTCCCAGCCCTGTCTGTCTGCATAGATCGTATTCGTTCCCCTCGCACGGGGCGCCGATCCAGGCACTAACTTTCTACTCCGTACCATCTTACAAGATGCAGTGGGTGAGAGGGTGTGACCAACTAACTAGCTAGTGACTTAGTCAAACATGCCTAAACCCACTCATCATACGAAGTTATTTTCACCGTTCAAGCTTATTTTTTTTATAGCCTTGGCGGGGCGGGGCCATAGACTGGGCTGAACCGCTGAAGGGAAAAAGGGAAGGGAAAGGAAGGAACCCAGATGCAAGTTGAGTTTAGACCCAAGATTCAGCCTGTTGTTCGGGATACTTGATTTGTTGAAAACTTCCCCCTGTGGGGAAAATTTTTTGCGACTTCCGCAGAAAGATGAAATGATTCCCGCACATATTGGGATATCGGATACGGATACGATCGCTGCCGAGGATGTTGCGAATTTCCGATTAGTTGGTTATTGGTTATTAGTTCACTGGTTATAGGATTGGCTGGTTAGTTAAGCGGAGTTTGCTGCAATTTTCACCGGGTCACGGTGTCAACCACTCGCAACCCCCTTGTTCCCTTCCTTCTCCTCCTCCTCCTCCTCCTGTTCATGGGTAGTTGCAGATGTAGTAAAGTTGTCGGTCGGGCACTGTCCGAACTAGACTGTCTTCCGTATTCGTTTTCTTCCAGGTGCCGGCGTTTCGTCGTTCGGAAAGTCTTGGCCGAAAGAGAGAGGCGGTGCTGAAATCCCTGATGGTCTCCATGGGAGGGAGGGAAGGCTGTGGCATCCAGTCAGACTGTCAGAATTCTTTGTTTGGGGTTTGTGAGAGGAGGATTGCGTTCCTGGAGTGTCAGGTGTCTGACAGTCAGCCTTGTGAGGCTTACATAACGAGCTGCGCAATACTTACTAAGTTGGGACTAGTCGGGACACAGTAAGATCCTGGAAGTTTCGGGGCTGAACTTGGCTAGTATGGAAAAGATTCTTTGCTTATGCTGCGAGTGACTGAAAGCGTTATTGGTGATTACTATGGAGTAGGTAGACACGTTGTTCTTGATAATTTGATCAACATGGAGAAGATAATTGGTTTGTTGTGCTGCGGTTGGGGATGCTCTCTAGAGTACTTATTCACTCTGGATCAACCTCGCCTCCTTTTGTCCTATTCACTTCTGACAATGGGTTCAAATTGATCAGATAAAAGGATATCAGAGACATCTTTGTTAAACAGGCCAATTATACACCATGGCTGGTCGAGATGTTGAAGCATCGCGAAAATCCACTTATCTGCATCAAGACGCGTCGACGTGTCCAAATCTAATCTGATGGTGTGTATGTGAATGTAGTGATTGTTGGTGTTTGTTGACTTTGTAGTGCTTGATGTTAGTGCCAGCAGTTGCGTAGTGGTGGGAGGACAGGTGAGATAGAAGTAGGGACAGAATTGATAATATATACTGCGTAGATACAGTCTATATTGAATCAGCATGATAATTTTGTACTAGACACTAGTCCATTTAGACAGAATAATTGGTGTTGCTGCATCTGCACTTGATATGGATGAACATCACGGACTCCAAAACCCAACCCGACCGGTGCAAAACCCAACCCGACCGGTCCAAAACCCGCCAAAAGCCGAGGCATCCACACTACCAACCAGTCAACTTCCTTCCACCAACCACATATGGAAGAATGCGGGGCGAGAATTTAGAATGGCCTGACTCACTATCTATCTTGCATACTATTGTAGTAGTCAAGTGGACGCTGCAATCGCCAGAACAAGTTTACAAGTCTAGGCCCCGAAACAAATATTTAAGCTTACCGATGGCATCATGACTCCACCTCCTCAGTAGCATTCATATATAAGCCACATCACACTCATCCATCCAACTTTAAGCATTCCAGACCCAATCCACAATCCACATCTCACCACCTGCATAATAGTACCACACCATGTACACGACAGACACCCTCCCAACAAGCTTCTGCATAGCCCAAGCAATCGGCCTCAGCGGCGCCGCTTGGCTCTCGGGTACTACTCCCCATCCATCCTCAACCCACCAAACCCCAACTAACAATGATATATACAGGAAACATCTTCTCCCTATCATTGATGACAGTCCCAGCCCTTCTTCAATCCCACAGAGAGCACAATATTCCCCTATCAACAATCGCAAAACAGTGGGCCGTTGTCTACGAAACGGGAAAGAACCGCGCTCCCCCAATTGCTCTCTTCACCGCCACCACCCTCTTGTATCTATCTTGGGCGACGAGGGCAGAGAGTACGCTGGCGGCCATCGCACCACGGGGAGCTACCACTACGTATGCAATCTCTGCTGCATTGACGATTGCGATCGTGCCGTGGACCATTCTGGCCATGAAGGGGACGAATAATGCCTTGATGGAGAAGGCGAAGGTGGGCGTACAGGAGGAGAAGGATCCCCAGGAGGGGGAGAGAGTGTTGGGTTTGTTGAACAGATGGGCGTTACTTAATGGTGCTAGGGCTGTGTGGCCACTCGCTGGGTTCTTGGTGGGGTTGTCGGCTGTTGTGCCTTAATTTTATTATTTGGAGGATTATGTGAGGGAAATGCGTTTGGGGAATTGGGAAAGCTGGCGTTATTGATAATGTAGGATAGGATTGTTTTGCAGTTTGAATTGATGTATATTAAATGTATTACACCCGTCATTGGTAGCACAAAAAGCTGAACGGCAATTCTTGGTGATACCGTCACTGACAGATAGTGAGTGTTTCGAGAGGTAATTCCAGTATACATAATGAATACCCCAGAATCATCAAGACCAGGAAGATACCGTAGCGGGTTTCTAGATATAATTGAATATCGAACAGTAAATTTTCGGGAAACATGCAAAGGCTCAGGGAATTACCATCCGACTATTGGAAATAGGATGATGCTCGCGCCCCCTGTCCCGACTGGAATCATATGCTTCCAACAAGGGAAGAATATTCATATTCACAACTTTGAAAGCCACAGTATATGCAATTCAATGTATGTCACTCCCAATTTCACCGGACTCAATATGCAATGGAGAATATTCCATGTAAGCTACCATCATTCCCCGTCCATTTGCGTAGCATAAATACTCATGATCCCCTACCCCTTTGACTCTCTTCTTCAACATCTTCGTCTCTATCATCATTGTCATTTCCATACACCATACACTTTCCAAGTATTCAAGCAGAAACATCGCTACAAAATCCATACGAACAGCTTCACGCAATACACACACATTTAGCATGCCCTAAGCATGCCTTCTATACCAGTATCACTCTATTCGAAGAATGGAGATCGTGATATAACTACTATACGGTGCCAAGGAGAATTTTCTATAACATTGACCACCTATTCAAGCTCGCGAAAACCGCCATCTACCAATCAAAAAGAAGAGAAAAAAGCCTTTAGAAACTTCCTATTCTATCTATAACAAGGTTCAAAACCGAAGAGATTGAAGAAACGTTCGAGATATAATTCGAAGAGGCAGGCAGTAATTGGCTATTGTTGTAAAGACCTGAATTGAGGAATCTTCGATGGCTTCTCGATTCGACAACATCAACGGCTCCATCCGTGATTATGATGGACTCTCCAGTGGTTGCTTCATACAGACACATGAATATTGTGTACCGCTCATTGGAAGTGTATATCCACCAATACAGCATACCTCACAATAATCTACTACATAGAGAAAAGGTTGCTACCCACGCTGGGCTTGACATTTTCTGGATCTTTGGAGACACATGCGGGACCAAAAGCTATGCTATGGATTCATGGCTTTCTCCTACGAATTTACCAACTCCCATAGCCTGGTTTGGAGAAGTACCGGCTGAACAACACCTTATAATTATTGGAAGAAGAACTTACCACTATCCAAGATTAGGGGGCATATTTACCTCCGCAGAGACTCAAAATGCTTGCAGAACTCCGACTGTTTGGTGCAATCTGCGAGAAAGAAATCGTGAAAAGTTTTCGAATAAAGAAGGACAGAAGAGGGCTACCGGCACTTGACGCTACAAAAGGTGCATGGATAGGGTTACAAATGATGGAGTCGTTCTTCATGACCCCTCCATATCAAGCGAGAGGCGCAGCAGATAAGCTACGATTGGATATGCGAACCGATAAATGTCCCTGCTTCTGCTGTCTGACGGTTTATCCGTTCGCGCACTGTACCATATTCCCATGAAACGGCATTACGAGATCACCTGTTAGTGGTTTGATCAGCGCCACACTTGGACAAAAATTACGGAGAAGCAGCTAGCGTGGGATGGAAGCGCTATATATATATATATATATACATTCTGAAAGCTGATATAATTGCGTGATGTCCTGAAGAGGTTCGGGAAAGTACACATGTGTCGGGAGCGTGGATAGCTACAAGCAATTCTGGCTGTGGCTTGGAAGGAGAACCCAATGATGGAAGACAGACGTCTACAAAGCTTAGCGACGACGGCTGCGTATGACACGAAAAACCAGAGAATATGGTATTTCCTACCCCTTCTCTCAAGTTGAACGCTTGAAATACCATGCTAGCAAATACTGTATGACTCTGAGGATCATTGGCAGTCGAGAGCTCCGCTTCATCCTCCTTGTCACCGTCACTACTACTACTCTCCGAACATCTTAGAGAGCCCTCGTGATCTCAAATATATAGGCGAGCAGGATATCATTGATATTTCAATGCCACATGCTCGGCAAGACGCACGCGGAGTATACATAAGAATATCGGGCATAGAAACTGACTGCTATAACTGGGAGTCTCTACTCTTCAACAGTTGGACTTTGACAAGCTTATTCTATGATAGGTCTGGTATGTTCTCTATACCTATTGGTGGAACCACGGCCAAGACATACAGATCATCTCGACGCCGAGACAAAAAGCCAGCAATGCATGTGGGCTTGCGAGTCGTGGTACTGGACCGGTGGGGAAAAAGCAGATAAAAAGAGACGAGCAAGGCTTATGTTCACAGGATTGGAGGAGACAGTCAATCTTCGGCAGCCGCTACCAGAAACAGGTACTATGCTCTCGAGCGCCTCGTGCGGTCTATCAACGATTAGCTGATTTTGCTTTACAAAAGCCCTACATCAAATTGTGGGTTATTCCTCCATTCATGCGTTCGCTGTGGCTGATGCAGAGTGGCCACTCCTCGAAGAAACAGGCCACGAAAGAATGGATGTTCGCTAAAAGGGATTCAAACGAGGCGAAGTTATCAGAATTGGAAACCAACGAGGCATATTATAAGGACTAGAATCAGACGAGACCACGCCACAAGAATGGAATTCAAATTCGGAGATCCCACAACCAAAACCCTGCCTCGTGAAAGTCATCAATTAAACCACTTACGCGGGCCGCAGGGTTGATCACATGGCGTTAGCTGCGGTGATGCCAAATACCAGTGTATCCACACGACAAATGATGGCCGTCGCTTGATGCAAGTATCGTGATTGTTCTGGGACCATGTTGTTGCAGTCATTGGCTTCTCGTCACTATATTCGCACATCGACTCAAAAGCTTGTCGTGTCCGGAAAGAATATATACTTTGCACGCGAGCTATTATCAGTTTTTCAACTCTTGACCGAGAGAGACGTTCGCAATGTTGCTTTGTAGCTGACTTTCATAGCCATAAGCCCAAGCCTTAGTCCATGGTCATCTCTACCGGCATGATCAGTGACAGGGACGGTTGGATGGTGACACAGACTATGCAAATAATGTGGCAGCTTGTCCTCATCTTCGCTGGACTATGTTTGCTGAGAAACAGGATACGGTCAGCTGTCTTTTAGGAGCAACATTTCCCCTTGCTGTCGTTGGGGATGGCTAGGAACTGTCATTACCGATATGGAAACTAAACCACAGTGAACAGTGAATATATACAAGTCTTCAAACAGAACGAAAACGGAAATAGTTCCAGGCTCTCTGCAGTGATTGGGGCTACATCGACTTACGGACCAGGAAGTTTAAAACGGATTTCCCCCATCCCATTCTTGGAAGTAAGAATTCTGCAGGCATTTCTGACAGCCAGTCTTTATTCCAAGAAGATGAGAGCTAGCATGCAGCAAACAATCGGGAGGAAGGCATAGGAAATTAGCCCTTGAATTATACTCTCACCAAAGGAGGGAAGAGGAGATGACTATCGACCAGTAGAGTGTGCTGGCAATCAGAGATAAAGAGTGCTTATTACAATTTAGCATATAATTGCAGATTGGGGCCGATTTGTTTATTCTTAATTCTACCAGCCGCTCCACATTCTATCTGTTGTCTTTCCATGGTGGAAAGACCCCCCGGATGTCAAACCATGGCCAAATGCGCAGCCTGCCGATGAAGGACACCAACCACGACGACAATAACTGCGACGACTAGGACCCCCGCAGGAAAGAACCTGGCAGGCATACACCCCCGAGACAGGTTATAGTAGTCCAAAAAAGGGATAACCACGAATTACCTACAGCGAATAGCTACCTTGCATGTGAGGCGTACGGAATTATATCCTTAGGTTGGAATACGAGCTCGCTTTTACGCGTCTGCGCTCGCCGCTTTGTCGACAGTTCTTCATTTCTGTTTGCTCGTACTGTCTGTGAGACTAACTAAGCCGCATGGACACAGCTCTGGCCTGCATTATGGCGTCGATGGGTGATACTTTGGACGAGCTTAATGGTAATATGGATGAAGATGGAGCCTAGCACTGCGGGGTTTTCAGTACATGATGTCGAGCTGGTCAGCATCCTTGAGCTGTAGTATAATGTCTTTACGACTAATGTATCTTACTTAGAGTACATCCATTGACTAGATATCAGTGAATGACCCAAAGTGGAAATATGCGACCGTGACAAAGTGCAATCATTGGTCCTTGTGCTGGCGATCAATAGTAGATTACCTAATGCATGTTCTCCTCCAGAGCTAAAATATAATGCAGTGGCATAGGCTACAAATTGTGGCATGCTCTTCTTCGCTATAATATATAAAGCAGCAGCTTCTGGAAAATATCAGTAGTCCAGGTAACTGACCCCAGTCCCAATATCTCCATACTCTGTGGGTCGATTGTAGCAGGTAACAAATGACATATGATTGGACACATCACGTGGTGATCTACATTTTAGAGCCATCAACCTGCAACACTGTGCATAAGCGCCATTCGTATAGCCATTCAGTCGGCCCATGCATTAGTGGTAGGTTTTAGAGCGACTGTCCTGCACCCATGTGCATTAGTGCATCTTTTAGAGCAATCGCATTGCAACACCGTGCATGCGTACTGATTTTAGAGCCATCCTATATGCAGTCTTGGGCATGAATGCAACTTTTAGAACCATCGACCTGCAATACTGTGCATTAGCTCCATATTTAGAGCCATCCCATATGCAACCATGTGCATTAGCTCCCTATTTAGAGCCATCAACCTGCAACACCGTGCATTAGCGCCTCTCTTCAACATGGTCTGTGCAGAAGCTGACATGCATGATTGTGCTACCCAAACCATAATACCATTGGCTATTAGACACAATATACTCCACACCCTTATGCGCAGCTCTGCATAAAGAATCACTTCTTGTGTAACCAGGATATGGCCTGTGCAGTATCCATGTGAGGAAGATGGGTAATTTCGAGCGGGGCTTTAAAATACCAGAACTATAGAAGGGGCTCGAAGCTCGGAGGGCGGGTCCAGGCTAGTGACTTCAGGCTCGCGGGTCTTAGTCAGCAGGATCCGGCTCGGCCCGGGCGAGCCCGCTGGTGGCGGGCTCGCCCTGCCATGTCTATACGAATCTATGGCGTTTAGTGATTGATTCCTTACCTAGTCGACAGGCTTTCTGCCCTGACAAGTAGATCCTATCACAGAAATCATCTATAAAATAATAGTATACTCAGAGCAGTCCTAGACTTTGCGGAAGTATTGCAGGGATCCCGAAACTTATACATTATAAGAATAGTAAAATATAATTCCAGGCACTGGCTATTATAGACTTTGATAAGGCTCCTATTTTGTCAGGAAAGTGATAGTTTATAATGAATAGGTATACATAGAGTGTGGATATAGTATTACCCTGTACATCGCTCAGGCGAGGGGACACTGTATGAATCAGCAACAACAACGTTGTAAATATCTCATCCATCGAGGGGCCAGAGCTGCGAAGGAATTCGGGCGATGATATATTGATGGTAATCCATTGGGGCCTCAAAATATTCATCTCCGGCTAGTTCCTTAGCCTGGGCGGGTAGTAGGAAGGCTCCTCCTTCCTCATTCACTGAGATTGCATAACCTCTAGGTATGATTTGAATACGCGTAATTCCACCGGAGATCTTCTCTGATAGAGTCATTAGGATTCCATGGGGACCGACAGCGCGTTGGCCAGAGGAAATTGGGAGGCGGAGAAAGATGCGGGGGTCCTGATTGCTGAGGCCTCTCCCACGTTGGCTATTGCTTCTCTCGTGTATTGGGTTTAAGAGTAATAGCCTGCCACGGTTTTCTGCCTGTCTTAGGAGTGGCTAGCGAGGCTTAGGATGGTGCCTGGGAGTCTGCCTGGCTAGACGGGCTTCTGGCTGGGCTAGTTGACCTGGTTGCCTAATCGACTGGAGGGGAGCTACTGCAGACTTCCGGGGGAGCATTGCTTAGCTAACTTGGCGAGCTAGATGAATGTCCCTTTGCAAGCTCCTTCGGTCGGCCCTGTAGTGAGGATACCGTTGCGTCAAATGCCTCTGCGAGCGAGGTTAGCGCCAGCTTTCAATTCTTAAAAAGGAGGAGTTGATCAGTTACTACCGCAGTCACCCGCTGGTAGATGAGCTGGGCAACTGGCTTGTTAGGTGCAGGTTTTGACGGCGCTGTAGGAATCTTGAATGGGTATAGTAGTGCTATCCTTTCCGAAGAGTTGCAGATGAGGGGGCTGGGAGTGGTAGGCGGCTCCGAGGAATCAGGGTTTTCCAGAATGTGCGGCGTTCCCGGGACGTCGCTGTCCGCATGGAGATCATCCATCTCCATCAGGTGGAGGGGGAGAGCCTTTTGGTCAGGAAGTGTCTGCCAAAATGAGTTGTGTATATGCATATACAACCGCGATCAACCGTTGCGTTGTGATCGGCTAGACTCAGTTAATGTTAGATCCATTGACTCGATTATATGATTTTTTGGGCCTTATCAGTCACATGGTGTCCACTAACTATGTTTTAGGGAGAGGATTATCATTTCAGTTATAATGCTAAGAATATCTCCCTAATGCATTTATACAGATATCATGACGTGGTCAAGTTCTCTTAGGCTTTTTCTTGCAACAGACAAAACACTAGCCCAGCCCAATTGAAAATAACCCCCAGATACATGACATGGTTGATTAGAACACTTTTGGCATGCCGTCCCCAGTAGAATTCAAGAGGCAATTGCTCGCTGCTCAGAAAATCCAGCCTCCAGATTGTCAGTGCCCTTCAGAAGCAGGTACATTGCACGGGGCTGAGGCTTTAATGCCTAGCCAGTAGTCAATAACTGTACGGCAACAATTAATCCTAACACTTGTTTGGGTTACACCTCTCTTAGCAGGTTGAGATGCCTTTCCCGATGATTATCCGAGATGAGTTATGAATGGCCGCCGGCGAATAGTCTGAGAATAAGGCCGGGTAAAATCACAGAGGGAAACGGTTTGAATTGGTTCCTGGAGGTTGAGCTAGCTTGTTGCGTAATCTTTGGGCTAGTGCAAGAACCTATCTCCAGACTTCGTTTCATGCTTAACCTGCAGTAGTGGACTATTTCTTGTGTATCGCCTCGCAACCTTTTGCTTTTGCATCCCATCGATTTTGTTCTAGCCCCACTGATGTTGAACATCCATCAGTCCTGATCAGCCATCCTTTAATTCAGTCTATTGGTCCGTTTGGGGTGCTTTTCCGGTCTTTAGGCTATAAAAAAAGGATGCATCCCGACTTTGACTTTAAAGAGACTGTCATACATGTCTTTACACCAATTGATATTGGTAGGCCCTTTTATTTTCTGCTGCCTAGAATAATCTGCCTGACTGTTAGTGAAGCATCTCAGAATATGGAGGCAGCTATAAACAACGATCACGTTTACCAGTCGCGAAACATGTGAAAATTGGGATATGGGGTATGAGAAAAGGTCATAACAATGCGAGGCCCCATTCGGAGGTTCCTATTCGCGAACATTAGTATCTTCGGTAAAGCCGAACCCACACTGATATGAAAGGTGCAACCGTACTCAGCTTACTACGTAGTCCATAAGCTGAAGTGATGGCGACTCACTGCATCCGGTTATAGCATTCCTAATCTGGGAAAGTGCATCGCTGCACTCGGCATTATGGTATATGTGTGCTCTACTTATTGTGCTGACGTCTGTCTCATCACAGCTATACCATATCCGGGGAGACCCAACTCAATAATCACTGTATTTAATACGTCACTCACGAAATTGTTTCCATGTATCTATTCTCATGCTGAGACATGTATTGAGATTATCACCGCTGCTTCTTTCGAATTGTCATTGTTGCTACTACAAGCAGCACTTGTGGGGTTTGTTCTCGTATCTCGCCTCTATTATATTTCTGTAATGCGAATGAAGTGATAGCCCACAGGCCTCAGAGCTGGGCCGGGTTACGGGATACGGATTGACTAGGTGGGGACCGAGGAACGAAAGATAGCAACTCACTACGGCTCCCTATCCCTCGCGAGAACTTGGACTTGCGCGTCATAGCTGTCGCCAAAACCTATGGTTTAAATTCTCCGCGGGCAGTAATAGGCATTACGTATGTGGGTGGAATCGGGCTTTCCGATCGGTATTCAAATCTGCGATTCGCATTGGCTGATGCTTATAAACTAGCGCGTGGTGGTGATAAGTGGCATCCAATCAAATGTAAGGTAACTTTAAATCTCTCGTCGCTTGACCATAAATCTTCAGCTGAGATTGTGGGGAAAAAAGGATTGATCTGCTATGAATTGGGGACCCACATTCCACATTTGCACAGTTGCATACTTGGTTTGCAAGGATATCTTCCAGACTTCAGCTGCTCGGATGTAAGCCACCACAAGTCATCGCCTTTAATAATACAGATCACTTTCATAACTAGATCCCCCCTTATATCTTGCCGTCTCTATCTGTGTACCGATTTCTATCATACTCTTGTGATCACTTACTCCTTCAACCAGCAATCATGTCTTCGAATCCAAAGCAAGAACAGCAGGATGCTTCTAAGCTGGATACCACACCATCATTTACAGACAACCCTGAGTCCCAGATCACAGCTGACATCAACAAATCTGAGCCGGCCTGCGATTCGCAGCCCACGACTACCGAACCACGTGAAGTGCGTCTCCCTTAGTCTGTATTCAGTTGTGCGTCGTGGATAAACTTAACCATTGATTGTCTTTGGCTCTGCAGGAACGCATGTTTATGAGCTTCGATACCCCCTGTAGCCTCAGTGTTAAGAGACACGAAGATCCTGAGGAAGAAGCTCTCTGAGCAACTCAAAAGGAATCGCTGGACATGGGACCGAGACATGCACAAAGAAAACGAGCAAGAGTCTATGAATTATGGCAGAAGAGAATAGATGGGACAGAATTTGAGAGGCAAAAACACGAACCGAACTGTACCTGGTAATGTTTTTGTACAGACACTGAGATACAGCCTGATCAGAGTATATCATATCTGAAGACGCCTCACCGTGTGGAGCTTGGCCTTTGGATTGATGCGCAACCGGTAACCGCGTATTCTGTGCAACCAAGCACTGTATGCTATAGTAGACAGTTATTTCTCCCATTTGTACAAGTATGACGCCTATTAACATCTCATATTGCATCGCCATAACATAAACCAAAAAAATCGTAATAGGCTGGAGCTAGAAGTATCTGAAATAAATTAGAAGTGGGATTGAGATGACTCGATTTTAACAATGCGTGAAATGTTTGATCTTCCTAACCAATCACCTCACTGATCTGGTATGGTGAGGCGGTTGGCGCTGGCCGAGAACGCGTTCTGCCGATTGACCCGCCCCTTGAAGGAGAACGAGGTAGTCGATTACGTATCCACTTCTCTCTGTAATTGGAACTAGACAAACATTTCCGAATGCAGTAGTGAACATGCCAATCAACACAGCAGCTCCATCGTCATGCATTAGCGCTATTGAGTCCATGCAAATGAGGGGCTGGCTGAACCCCCTGCGCACAGCGCCATTGAGTTCAGGCGAATGCGTGGCGAGCTGAGCTCCCTGCACGCAGCACAGGAACAAAAAGAGACATTGGAGTCCATTTGATCAATCCGAAGGTTGCTCACAAGTAATTCCTCCCGACAGCAGTGACACCCCATCATGGCCATTTTTAGCAAATTCAAGAGGAAGAAGGCGTTCCCCTTGGAACAATCCGTTGGAAAAGATCAAACCAAAGAAACTCCTCCATATGCAACTGTTGCAGAACAACCCCGTTCAACGCTGCCTGCGCCGGTATCAGAGAAGCAGGAACAACCGAAGCCGTTTCAGTCGCAGTCACCCGCAAGGTCGCCGCAGCCAAATGGACATCCAACGCACGAAGTTGAAGTTCCTACCAGCAACGCCTCCAATGTTGTCGCAAAGCCTACGGATATGCCTGTGGACGATGAATATGCACAAGCCTGGCTTGACGCCCACAACATGGTGAAGGAGCTCGCTAAACAACGGGGACAACCCATTGACGGCAGCCTAGGCATAGCTGATGTTTTGAAAAATCTAAACGAAGCCCCGAGCAGCAGGAAAGACAAGATTTGGAACGGTTTTCAACACGTCTTGGGTGCAATCCAGAAAATTGGTGGTGCTGCTGCGAGTGTAGCGTCGAAGGTAATACACATACTTGAAGAGATTCTCATATAATATACACCCCCATCAATGCTCGTTGATTAACAGGGATAGGTTTTTGCACCTGCTACGGACTGCTACAATGTCGTAAACTTCGTCATTGATACTTTCAAGGGCTATCAGGGTGCATACGATGCTTTGGACAGCCTTTTCGATCAGTGCGCGGATTACCTAACCCGCTTAGGTTACTACGAAGGGCGAATGGACAAGAACTTGCGCGCGCTGTGTGCTCAGTCACTCAAGTTATTCATCGAAGTATGCAGGAAAGCTGTAGCCTTGCGCGGATCAGTTGCAGGAAAACTTAAAGTGTTTACTCGCGTCATGTTTCTGAGCGACAATGGCATCAGCTCACTACTAAACGAAATGGACAAACTGACCAACAAAGAGAAGTTGTTGGTCTTGGCCCAAACATTTAAGAATGCACATGATGGATATCGTGCGACCTTGAGGGTGGAGGGGCTTGTCTCTGAGAGGCACGCCTTGGACATGGAAGCAAATAGAGAAAAAGTTATCATCAAAGCATTAGGGCTTGCGTGTGAGCCGACGCCTACCTGGCGCTCCAGGTATCGTGAATATTTGAATCAGCGACTACCGGACACAGGCCAGTGGATACTCAGGGAACCAGTCTTTGCCAACTGGGAGAAGGGTCAGTCCCAAGCGAATATCCTGGCGATTGAGGGTGGCAGTGGCTCCGGAAAGAGCTTTCTTGCCTCGGCAATCATCCATCATCTGCTTCACAAGAAATCAGCAAACGAGACAGATCCCCGAGCCTCCACGGCATATTATTTCTTCGAGGGGACTGCGCGAGAAGCTGTGAAGAATGCCATGAACCTCGAGACCTCGGCAAAGTCCATTGTTTGGCAGTTCACCCAGATGGAGAGGCTCTATAAAAAGTCCGTCGCGAGAATATGTGAGGAGCGCCGAGAGCTCGATCCAGCAAACATCTCAAGCGAGCTGCTCTTTGAAAACTCAGATCTGCATGAAATGAACGTCCAGTTCTACATTGTTATCGACGGCCTGACTGGTCAGATGGGAGAAGGCATGCTACGGTTTCTGAAACGCGCGTCCGCCCTGAAGTCAGGTCGACGTGTTCGTGTACTCCTGACTGTCGACGCACAATGTTTCCAGCATCTGGCTAAAATGGAAGACATCTCCTTCGATTCCATCCCCATTAGCCCAAAGAATCGGCCGGATGTGGAAAACGTTATCCGGTGGAGAATGGATTCAATGCCAGCGTTCAAGGATGCGACACGCCCCAGAATATCACAGCTACGGACGAAAGTCTGCAACGAGCTTTATCAAGCAACCCAGGGTGATTACTTCAGGATCAATCTTGCTCTGGACGATATCAGCAAGCGGGAATATGAATCCGATATCGAGAATGCCCTGACAAATGCACGCAAGGGACGCATAACGCAAGTTAGAAGCGAAATTGAAGGACTCAATAAACACTGCTCCGAGACAGAAATCTTAGAGATCAATGAGATCGGTCTTTGGATACGGCGCTACAGGGAGCCTCTGACAGTGAAAGCGATGACGGCAGCTCTATATGTGAAGGGCGGGAAATTGTCCCTCCTTACGCTACCAGATAAGATCAAGCACAAATACACTCTGTTCAAGATCATAAAGGGTGAAATCGATTTCCGGGCTGACGAAGTTGATGAAGCCATCCCTTCGAAGTGCCGTTCCCAAAGCAAGGCGGAGGAAGAGGAGGATGAGCAGCTACAGGGCGCAGGGACAGTCTCCCCCGGCGAAATGCCATGGTCAAACATTTCCTCTCCACGGTCTGTCCACAGGAGACGTACAACAAGTTAGAAATCGACCGGTTTCTCGAACAGAAAAAGCAGATTCGTGATAAAGACCTGATATGCAAAGATGATCCCAACATAGAGGAAGCGAAGATGGCGCTCACTTGCCTACGCCTTCTCACGGAAGAGGTAGGCCAACCAAGCGACCTTGTATCGTACGCGAGAAGCAATCTCGCAGAACACATGTCCGCTGTCAACTTAGCCCTGGTGCAGGTTGATTACAAGACCACGTTTGGGCCCTACCTTGTTAAGCTCTTCACTGTTGACTCTTCGATTGATACCCTGCTCAACAATAACGGGTTATCCGGTCCCTCACCCTCTCAACGGCGAGAAGTTCGTCAGCTATTATTCAACAACGCCACTACGGATATAATCCTTCAATGGCTCAATGACGAGGCGGTCATTTTGAATGTCAACAATGAAGCTCGTGGATGGATCACCGGTCCAATTCGCAATGAGGGTCGCCGAGCCTTGTTGATGCCAGCGGCGATGCGAATGGCCAGGCATCTGGTGCACGAACCACACTTTGTACCATTCATAAGACATGCATTTGAATTTCTCGAGGGCTTTCTCAATAAGGTAAGTTGCCCCTTTGGGTCTAGCTAGAATGATTACCTCAAAGCTTTGCTAACAACCCACTGAAGTTCGAAAATCCTAGCGAACAAGAAAAGCTTGATTCCATCAGCAGAATTGCAAGTGTTGAGAGGTGGTGCGAGAAAGTACTTAAAGGGCCGAAGGACGCTTTGTGGCACACACAGATAGGCAGTCTTTTGAATAGTCATGGTCACAAGGAGTTGGCGGAAGCCCGAGCCCGACAAGCCTTGGCACTCAACGCAGCGGACTGGCGAGCCTCTACCCTTCTGGCCGAAGTAGTCGAGGGCAGTCGAGGAATTGAGACCTTAAAACCTGCCATAGAGCGCCTTGCGTCAAGCGACGAATGGAAGCAAAACGCTCTGGTGCGGTTGGGACTCGCCAAGATGCTGTTTATCACCGCGGAGCTCAGCTGGAAGGAAGGGCAAGCCGATACGGCTATCAGCTACTGGTCACGGGCGGTTGACGTTGATTTCACTGACAATGTTCGCGTGATCCGGTGTTTAAAGTCGTACGCCAATGGTGAGCGCTGGGGGGAATTCATTGCGGTTCTGCGAAAGATGGACGAGAGATCAACGGAGCAGCAGCAGGGCACGTCTGAACTGATAGCTGCAAGAAGTTTTCCCCATGATATGTTTTTGCAGGCGGCTCTTCATACCAGTGAGCTCGCATTTGCCGTCGGCGCTTACGAGCGATCCATTCAGCTGATTGAGGAGCGCGGAGAGCGCGCTACGTTAAGCCTTCTCCGATACCGCTTTGGGCGGGCAATAAATGCACAACAGAACGGCTCGTCCAGGGCAATTAAGCAGTGGCGCCAGGCCCTCGACGGCGCAGACTCATACACAATGTCAACATTGATCAGTTGTATAGCGCCATATTACGTGCAACAAGCCATGGCGGCAGGCCCCGATACTGAAGCCGTTTCAGCCTATCTTGAAAAGATTGAAACGCTTCTACCCGAGGGCGTACCCGAAGCCGAGGTCATACTCCCACCTCGGGTATATATTGCACGGTACTACAAGAAGCAAGGCAATCTGTCTGAGGCGAAGCGGATCGCTCGACACGTCGTGCAGCTAAGCCTGGAGATCCTCTCCGATGATGATGAAGGAAATGACCTACCAGCCTACAATCAGCTCCTGTCGATATTCATCGCTTTTGGTGATATCAAGAACGCACTGGCAACGCGTGCTCTTATAGCTGTACATTTTATGGAACAGCAAATCGATTGCGATGGCGACTGCAACCGCTCCATGAATATAGCCGAGGAGATGAAATGGTGTCAGGATTGCATCCTTGTCCATTTGGATGAAGAGTGCCGCCGAAAAGTTGAGCAGAATCGTCTTCCATACTCTACTTGTAATGCGTCACATGAGTTACTTCGAGCTCCGCGGATGGAAGAGTCCTTACGTAACATGCCGAAGGACAGTGTACCATTTGGAGATGACTGGGTCTCGTTTACGGATTGGTTGGGGCTCATCGAAAAGGATTATGTTAGCTTTGAATGAACATACGCAGAAAGCAGGACCAGGAATGAAGCCAGGACAGATTATCGGGGTTTTATTTCTTTGAAGTTAGGATCGTAAGTGAGCCAAATTCAGCAGCTTGTACCAATAGTCGCAGGGGGGATGACTTACGTTGTCATGTAAGGAGTCATGTCTGGAGGGAATATATGTCCTTTGTCTCTGGTTAGTTCTGCGCCATATATGAGACCTGGCGATAAGGTCTTGGTAGAATATTTTATGTATTTTGTCTTTAAACATATTGAAGTGAATCATCGGCAGAGAGCCCTTCTTGGCCAAAAAACCCCCCCAATTCAACATCGTTGCGGAGTTTGTCAGGGAATCGTCCAAAGAGCACATTACCTAGTGTCACGATGCCCTTAGCCGCATTGATCAGGCCATAGTCCACTCCGATGTGAATACATAAATCCTGGTCCGTGAAAGGAAGGCAGAAACGGCAGAAATTCACATCATCTGTTTTGCACTAGCAGCTAAACATATCGCCTAGACTTGCTGCCTTGCAGCTTCAAATCGTCCATGATATGATATGATAACGGATAGCAAACCACATCCCTTGAGTTCCTTCTGAAAGTTAGGAACCAGTGGCCATGGTGTGGTGAATTGCCGGGGCCGACCGGAGGAAATGCGGCCCCGGTCTATTTCAGCAATGCAAACAACCGACTTCCCAAGTGTATGTATCATCCTGGATCCCTGTGAGCTTCTGTTGTGTGAATAAGTGATGTTGTTCAGCTATGTGCTGTTGTACCCTAAAAAAAAAAAATGCCACGATGTCAAGTACACCATCATTATCTTTTATCATTCAGAATTATTCCAATTCCTCTACTAAAGTCCGTATAGATCCTGGTCGAGGGCTCTTGTTCTCTATGAAATCACATACGCGACATACTAGATATACATCGAGGCACGTGGACACTACAAGTGTGATTCATCATTAGTTAGTACCAAGTTCAGGCCTGTTCTGGTTTGAAATACCGCTTGTGTTCAAGGGCTATCACAACTCTTATTTACTCCATTCCCCAACGGAGTGTAACCTGCTAGTAGTCTATTTTTCTTAGTTTTAATAACTGAAAATAATATACTGCATCATCCACACAGGAACAAATACCACAACTACTCTAGCGCTATATATCCGAAACCCAATAACAAAAACATCAAATGGTAAAGCAAAAGAAAAGCAACTCAAAACAGATAGAACAGAATGAACAACATCACCATCATCACATACCCTAGAGCCACTTACTCAACCTTATCTAAACCACCACAGACGCCCTCCCTTTTAGCCCCCCAACATCCTTCGCCTTAAACCTCGCCAACAACCCTGCCAACGCATCCCGTCTCTCATTCATACTCGCCAGCTTCCCCCTCTGAATCTTCCCACTAACAGTCCGCGGGATCCTATCAACGAAGAAAACGCCCCCATCCAACGCCTTATACGCCGCCAACCGCTGACGCGCAAAATCATACACCTCATCGGAACTGACTCTAGCACCGGGGGCTCTAGCTCGCACGACATACGCGCGGGGAGCCTCCGAGCTCCCATCGGAAAGACAGGTGCCGATGACTGCGACGTCCGCGATGAGGGGGTGCTGGAGCAGCACGGCTTCGATTTCGGCGGGACAGACTTGGTATCTATAAAATCCAGAGTGGATTGCGTTAGCCGTTGGTATGGGGTCAGTCATACTGAAGTATGAGAATGGTATCAACATACCCCCGCACTTTAATCAACTCCTTCGTTCTTCCGACGATGAAATACTCGCCGTTCTTGACATAGGCCACATCGCCGGTATCGAACCAGCCTTCAGCATCAACCATTGACTCATTACGTCCCAGATATCCCGTGAATAATCCCGCTCCTCTCACGTACAACTGTCCCGGGACTTCATCATCCTTGACCACTTCGGCACCAGACACAAGTCGTGCCTCACATCCCGCAGTAACGGTTCCAATACTGCCCAGATCACCCTGTCCTGATCTGCCATTCGCAGGATAGCATTGTTGAAAGACGACCCCACACTCCGTCATACCCCAGACTTGGCCTGCACAGGCATCTGGGTGCAGCATGTCCTGGAAGGCAGACATGGAGTCACGATCGATAGGGGCCCCTGCAACGCCGATGTATCGGAGGGAGGAGAGGCGGGTTTTGACATCCAGAGTGGCAGGTGCTTGGTTTAGCATATGAACCATGGCAGGGACGAGGTAGGTCTCGGTGATTTGGTATTGGTGCACAGTGGACAGGAAGACAGGGAGTTGGAACTCGCGGAGGAGGTAGAGGGGTTCGCCGTAGCGGATGGGAAAGAGGTGTGTCCAGAGGGAGCTGAAGAGGTGGAATATGGGGAGGGAGATGAGACGAGTCACGGGGTAGGGAGGAGAGTGGGCGATGGAGGTGTGTTGGGCCATGAGAGAGGCATGGGAGAGCACGGCGGCTTTGGGAAGGCCGGTGGTGCCGCTGGTGGAGTAGAGGGCTGCTGGGGTGGAGGCTGCGGTTGCTGCGTCGGGGATGGCGAGGGGAGCGGAGGTGCCATGCGATAGAAGGGTGAGGAGGTTGGGTTTATCTGTATTCTGGGGAGGAGGAATGGATGGGTCGTGCACGAACCGGATGGTCTCAGTGATGGTGGCATCGTCTAGAAGGAGGACATGGTCGTCAGGCAAATTATGCTTGTTAGCAATGGTAAGCACAGTTGAAGATCCCTCTGGCTCGGTGATGATCCATTTGGGATGGGTTAGGGAGACGGTGTGGTTGAGCTCTTGCAGTTGGCTGTGTGGGTTGGAGCCCATGTAAACGCCACCAGCGCCAATAATGGCGAGGAACAGGGCGGTGTAGAGAACCTAAGGATGACAAGAGAAGAAAAGGTGAGCCAGAGGCTTGCATAGTAGGCTAGGATAGACGTACGTTGTTCCCCGTATGAAGTAAGACGCAATCACCCCGATCCAGGCCATGGGCCTTCAGCCCGGCAATCAGAGTGTGCACCAGGAACCTGAATTGGGTGGCATTGAGAAACCGGCAGGGCTCCTGGGGGTCGATGAATAAGGGCTTGCAAGGGTCATACTCAATCTGGGCGTCCAGGGAGAATGTGACCACGTCATGTGAATGGGAGGACTCCATCGTGGGTGCAGTGAACTGACAGAAGAAAAGTGTGAACGAGAAGATTAGGGGGTTCTGGGATGAACAAGTTGGGGGGAAGCCAGGGCTTCTTATAGCCTTCTCATGACCAGAAAGCTCGGGGCCTACGGAGTCTACGGAGAAACTCATCGGAACAGGTGCCAGCTACAAATCAGAATCCCAAAAAGACACCAGATGTCTTGGCGTGTGAGCAGGGAAGCCTCCACGATCTCAGGAGCTGGATTGACTAAGTTCGTGAACAGCTAGCTAAAGCACATATCTCATATCAATTTATGCCTGCAGCTGCGGCAGTAGTGCTGGATCCAGCTTCTCAGCCGCATCTTGCGCCACGGCATCGATGGACGACCCTCCCAACAGTTTTAGCACCGGCATATCCACACCTAGTTCCTTGACAAACCAAACCCGCAGATCGACTGCTATGAGCGAGTCTATACCAAGATCGGACAATAGGGTCGTTCCAGGTAGATCCGAATTCGAAGGCAGTTGCAGCTTGCGCTGCACCTTCTGAGAGAACCCAGTAGCAATAATCCCGGCCGCCTCGCTCAAGCTGTTCGCCGACTGCAGCTGTGTCTTGATAGGTACTTGCTCCTTTCTGCTCCCCAGGCTCTCCGAGTGCCGGAAGTAGTGGACATGTGACCAAAGAGTCGGGTTTTTGAACCATATTACATCGGGATATACTGTCGGGTCTGTCATAGCAAGACCACACGAGATGACGGGATTCAGACCAGAACCAGGTCGACTAGCCAGGATGCCCTCTGCAAACTGCTCCAACAGGTCACGCTCGGACAGTATACACTCTCCGAAAAGCTTGACAACATTGCTACTGAACTGCGACCCCATGCGTGTCACGTATCCGACGCCGCGTACCTCAGCTGGATGGATAATGCTGCCCACCTGGCCGCGGAGTCGCCGCTGAAGCACAAGGTCCTCCATGAAGACCGCCGTGGCAGCATAGATCGATTGGTTGAAACTACCTATCATACCGGCAAGAGAGCCCATCAAGATGAAGAAATCTAGCCCTTCATCCTGATAGAGTTCATCCAGTATCTTGCTGCCATCAATCTTTGGCTTTAGAACAGTGTTCACGTCTTCAAATGAAGTCTCGGTGAACGCGCAATCCCGGGCGACCATCGCACCGTTCACGACACCACCGACCGGTGGAAGGTCTGCGAGGATGTGGTTATGTACGCGCATGACTGAAGTACGGTCCGAAACATCCCTGAGATTGTCAATGAGTATATATATTTCTGAGCAATAGGGACCAAACTTACATGGCCATGACAACGACACGAGCCCCGAGAGCCGACATCTCCTCGAGCCAGCCAGGGTCAACATTCGGAGATCGACTTGTCAGAACCAGATGGCGAGCTCCACGGCTAATCATCCAATGACAGACTGATCGTCCAAGATCACCGGTCATTCCGACTAGTAGATATGTTTTGTGCGCCTTTAAGTTCACAAGAGAGCTGGCCGCTAGAGGATAGGCTAACACAGGCCCTGAATGCAGCCAGTCGACTATTGCGGAGCGGTCACTGCTGAGCGAGTATGTTTGAATGTCCTCTGGCTTGATCGTGACAACAGCAGTATGAGAGCCAAGTTGTTGTTCTGCAAAAAGGCAGGATGTTTCCAGTATATCTGCGCAGGAGATACCCTCACCCTCTGCGTTTAAGAGCGAAGAGCCGCCGTAAAAGCTGTGCAAGCTGTAGGTTGCCACTACATGAGACAGCGAAGACTTAAGCCTAGCGATGGTACTGTCTGTCTCAGGTCTGAAACTGACGAAAGCCGAAACCCCAGCAGGCAACAGGCGCGAAATCGCACGCGACGAGCTACGGGGTGGAATGAAAAGTGTGGTTGGACTTTTGTGGGAGACCGCAGTGCTTGTAGTAAAACGTACTCTGACGCCTTTAATGGAGGCCATCACGGCCACTGATTGTTGAATAGATGCTGGAGCTTCGTCGACGATGAGAACGGTATTGGAAGGTGTTTTGTTGACTAGGTAACGGGAAACGATGGCCGTAGTCACTCCGCTCAAGAATGCTGCTTCATGTTCCTCGGGGAGCCAGCTAGGAACGTCCAAAGACCAAGATGCTGGGGTAGAAACGACTGATCCATGATTGACGGAAAGGGCTGCAATGCGCGTGCGGGTCTTCCGGTCTCGTCCCAGAACAAGGTGTAGAAAGCCAACGGACTCGACATAGACAGCGTAAAGAGTGGCATAATGGACTTGGATAGAGATGATGTCCTTGCCGTTCTCAAGGTCTGTCTGGTTTGACGGTATCCGCTCGGGCAAAGAGGCCAGGGTGAGTCCCGCCTTATCAGGAACGACCTTCACGGGCACCAGCTGGGGTTCGACACTTTCCTTATTGAAGAAGCCACGACTAGTAAAGAGTCGCCTATTAATCGTACGACTGGCCAGCAACCGAGGGATCATCATTATCCCATTTTCCAACCGGAGTTCCCATTCCGGATTCTCAGTGCCGTCTGCAAGGCTATAATCATTATAGAAATCCGTGTGAACAAGCCGCATGAGTGCGGTGGCTAGGGTCTCAGAGTCATCTGCACACGGCTCACTGATGGTGAGGTGCTGGATTAGGGCGTGTGGGATTTCGCTAGCCAAATTGCGTAAAATGCCTTTGGTCATGACCTGATACGGATTCTCACCGGGCTTCCCCGTTGCAGTCCAGAGGAGCTTCCCTGTCTTTCGGAACAGTTCCTGCATACCGTGCAGACGTTCCACGGAAATGTCTTGCAGGCAGGGAGTATCCATGTCGGACAAGACCAAAACGGCCATTAACAATGCATCGGGCGGAGGGACGAACGCTTCGAGCGTAACGACATGGCTGACGCGAGCGAAATATGGAGCCACACGATTCCGAACTTTTGCCACTAGATGTTCTGTGCGGGCAGAGACACCCCCAACTATCACAAGATCCGGATATTGCTCCGTGGCGGGCACCGAGAGTGGACGCTGCAACTTTGCAATGCGATCGTCAACAGCCTGAGCGCTAAACACCATAAGACCCGTCTTGTCTATCACTGCTCGAGGCGAAAGGGTCTCGAAACCTCCGAAGCCCGAGTTCTGCAGCACTTGGTCCCAGGTGTCACTGGATACTATGGGCCCCCAGGGGCGGCTATCGTTTTCTCCTAACCACCATCCCTCAAACGCGCCAAAAATGGTCGAGACGGCAACATCTTCGGGTTCAGCTATCTCGAGCACAATGGCGCGCCCGCCCGGTTTCAACAACCGTCGAAGGTGGGTCATGGTCTTGGATAAGGAACGGGTGGCATGCAGCACGTTGCTTGCAACGATCAAGTCGTACTCATGCTCGGGAAAGCCCTGCTCTGTCGGATCCCGCTCCAGATCCAAGACCTGGTAGATGAAGCGATCCTTGTCCGCTACAAACATACTTTGGGCTTCCTCGAAAAATGCTGCAGAGATGTCGGTGTATGTGTATGAATGGTAGTCCCGTCCAATTCGATCGAGCACCTCTCGTGTTGCCGAACCTGTCCCGGCTCCAACCTCCAGAATCTTCATGCGAGGGTAGCGGAAGGCCAACTGACCCACAACATCGGCGAGGCCGCGAGTCATGGCTCGAAACGCGCGATCCTGATAGAATCGAGTCAAGAGATCGTCGCGGCGTAGCTCTTCCATGATGCTGGCCTGGCCCCGCAGCCACTCTATCAGTTTTGGCCCTCCCGCTTCTAGTGCTGCCAGGTGGTATTTGACGACTTCCTTCCAATCTTCTGGGAGAGACCAGGTGTATTCGCCCTCAAGCCATTGAGGAGGATAGATGGGATGGTCACCAGCGCGCACCCGGGCCAACAGCCGATCCATCCACGCTACATAGCGGCCTCGGTGCCAGTCTAGCTGCTGACGATCCTCTGTCACTAACTGCTGTTGCGTATCCCTCAAGTAAAGCAAAGCTAGGTGATTGAGCTCTAAGTAACAGTTAGGAAGGTCCGGGGGGCTGAGGAGGGCCGCGTTTGGCAGCAAAGGGCCCCACGCCTGTTCTCCGAATGACCTAACGTCATCTACATTCGGCCGTGCAAGGGCAGCAATCTCAACACCCTCTATTTGAACTACCCCATGGCCTTGATGATTGAAGATATCAATATCACCGCGCGTCCCTGAGAAGTCGGCCCAGGACAATGTGGCCACTACCTCATAAGGACTAGGCGATGCGACCCGGTAGAAAGAAGGGTTGATTGTCGTGCTTGCAATCCTAGTGGGAAGATACAGCCCCGACAGTTGGCCGTCGTTAGGATCTCCCATTGCTGCCATCATAACCTGTAGGCCAGTGTCCAGTGTAGCGGGGTGAATTAGAAGCTCCGAACCGACATCAAGGGCTGGTATTCTGGCAAAGGCAATGTCTTTTCGACGCCGGATGTCGTGGAGAGTGCGGAATATACCCGAGTAGCCATATCCCAGCACATCTAACTTCTGGTAGAACTCCCCAGAATCCACCGAGCGTAGTCCGGAGGCTGTCGGGCCCAATGATGGTAAGAGGGTCGCATCAGATTCGCCAAATGTCACTTCCAAGCGACCGGATGCGCAACCGCGAAAGGCATCATTATCATGGCTCGATTGACAGGTGAACGCTCCGGTGAACTTGTGATTGTCGTTGTCTGTCCGATAAAAGGTAAACAACATCTCTACCCCAGAGGCATTGTCAGGTACGGTAATTGCGCGATCAATCGTAAGGTCGCGTATCTCGACGAGTTGGAGCGGCCGTTGGTCTGCAATGATACGAGCCGCTTCGAGAGCCATGACGAGATATCCAGTAGCGGGAAACACTACTTGGGATTGCACTTGGTGTCCGTCCATCCAGTCCAAGTCCTGCACCCGCAGGAAGTTACGCCAACGCCATTCTGCTTCACCAGTCTCCGGAGTGAGGGCGCCAAGGAGGGGATGGATAGGCAGGCGGCGACTGATGCGCGCGGCGGCTAAGCGTGAAACAGCCCAGTGCTTTTGATTGTGATCGAATGGATAGCTGGGAAGATCAGGAATATAGCTAACCTCTAAAGACGGTGAAAAGAGTCGGATGTATGATGGAACATCCAGAGTTTCTGCTCCCAAGTTCGCCCAGAAAGAGCCCACTGCAAGTGCTAGAGCTTCAATACCACCAGACTTGCGATTGGACATTCCCACGTAAGGAACGTCGGCTTCGTCAGGTTTGATAGCGGACAGGGTTTGCATGGTGGGTCCCTGAAGAGCAGCATGGGGTCCCACCTCTATAATCGCATCAAGCCCTGGGAGGTGGTTAATCGCAGCTGTCAAAGCCTGTGCGAAGAGCACAGGGCGAAGCATATTATCACTCCAATACTGGATGTCTAGCTCCTCCATAATCTTGTCCTCGAAGACGCTGGAAAACCACTTGGTGTCCGATGAGCCCTGGCGTGTCTGAACCTGGCACTGTCTCATGGATTGAACATATGGTTCAGCGCAGGGAATCATATGATGAGAGTGATAGGCTGTATCGACGCGCAGACGCCGTGGAGAATAGCCGAGACTCTCTGTCACCCACTCCAACTCCGTGATTAGGTCGCTGTCTCCCGAAAAAGTCACGCTGATAGGAGAATTAAAGGCAGCCACGGCAATGGTACCAGAATAACTCGCTTCGCTACGAATGGCATCTGCCTGCTCCCAAGGTACACTAAGTGCTACCATAGCACCGGACTTTCCTTGAGAGCCAGCATGCTGTGCCGCCACTCCTCGCAAGTACGCAATCCGAATGGCGTCTTTCAGGGTTAGCCGGCCCGCAGCATAAGCTGCAGCAATCTCACCGGACGAATGTCCAACCACTGCCGCAAATTCTATGCCTAGGGACCGCAAGATATTGACCTGAATGATTTGTAGTGCTGTACGCAGAGGTAGCGAAACTGCTGCGGAGTTGAGTCGGGAGGTTGCCTCTGGAGCGGACAGTTCATCTAGGAGAGTGAAATCCGGTCGGTATTCTGTAGGAAGTGTGTCCAAGGCTTCTTGAAGCTCCTGCAGCCAGGCCAGTGCCTGAGGGCATTGGGAAATAACGTCCAAGCCCATTTGTGGCCACTGTGCGCCTTGGCCCGTGAAAACACCAAGTATCCTCTTCGGCTCAGGAGTGAGCCGTCGGGTAACAGTTGATGATGTGTCAGTGGAGCGGCGTTGTACTTCGCCCTTCAGGGCCTCTTGGAGATTTTCGAGTGAGTCTGCTGTCAAAACGAGACGATGACTCAAGCTGGATCGCTTTCCTAGAAGAGAGGCGGCTAGTTCCAATAGGTTTACCGTAGGGTGGTATTCCAAATAATCAATGTATTGCCGAAGGACCGCAGTTAGTGAGACTTCGGACGCAGCTGAGAATACGAACGGAAGGATTGCCGGTACTGCTGTTTGGCAGTGCGACGATGAAGATGCAGCTCCGCTGAAACTCTCTAGTATGACATGCGCGTTGGCCCCTCCAAAACCAAACGAGTTGACCGATACCCGTCGCGGAGTCCCGGAAGGAAGATCTGGCCAGGGAAGAGCTTGAGTCGGAATCCGAAGGTGGGAGGCGTATGGCGCTACCTTGGGGCTGAGTTCGTTGAACAGTAAATTTGGAGGTATAGCACCGCGTTGAATGGCCAGGGATGCTTTGATAACCCCGGCGATCCCTGCAGCGCCTTCCGCGTGGCCCAGTACACTTTTGATGGATCCCACATACAGAATATCATCGGATGGTGAGTCATCGTTGAAGAAAGCAGCAGAAATACCAAATGCCTCTTGGGGATCACCTGCTTGTGTTCCTGTCCCATGGGCTTCGAAAAACTGACAGCGGTCTTCTCGGCGAAGGGGGTTAAGACCAGCCCGCGCATATGTTGAGCGAATAAGATCCCGCTGTGCCTCGCCATTAGGCATGGTAAGCGCCTCAGTACGGCCATCAGAATTGACGCCAGTGGAGCGGACCACACATTCAATGGGATCACCATCAGCCACCGCGTCCTGAAGGCGCTTCAGTACTAGCGCAGCCACCCCTTCGCCCCGAGCATAGCCATCTGCGCGTACATCCCACATATAACTGCGCCCCGTGGGCGACAACATGTGCGCCTGGGACTCCCCAATATATGGGTCTGGGGAGAGGATCAGATTACTACCCGCGACGACCGCGAGCGAACAGTCATCATTGCGTAGAGCCTCCACTGCTAGATGCAGTGCTATCAAGCTTGAGGAGCATGCCGTATCTAGGACGAAGGACGGCCCACGCCAGTCAAAGAAGTAGGAGAGCCGATTAGCAAGAATCGAGGTGGCCCCCCCGGTGAGTGAGAAAGGACGCAAGCAATCGGTATCTGCCCCAAGAAGCTGACCGTAATCGTTGTTCATGGAGCCGCAGTAAACGCCGGTCGACGAACCCTGCAAACGTTGAAGTGGCAACCCAGCCCTTTCAAGAGATTCATACACTACTTCCATGAGTAATCTCTGTTGAGGGTCCATTGATGCTGCTTCAGCAGGGGAAATCTTGAAGAAAGGCGCATCGAATGTCCGAACATCTTGCTGAAGGAAATACGACTCGGGGGCATTTGTCATGCCAGGTCGAGCTTTGCCAGCCTGGTAGAAGGCGTCTGCATTGAAACGTTCAGAAGGAGGCTTGGACGCTACATCACGCGGATTACTCAGTAGCTCCCAGAGCCGAGAGGGTGAGGTGGCCGACCCCGGAAATCGGCAGCCTGTGCCGATGATAGCAATTGGCTCCGTTCGTGTCATCGGGGTCACTTAGAAAATGGAAGTTCGAATCAATAGAGGCAATAGTGTAAAGAGGAGACAGATGTTTTCAGACAAAGGCGGTATCTATATAATGATCAACAATCAATCAATCGACGATTGCATAGGACTTACTTGGGACCCTTGGCGAGCTCGTGGTATATAATGGAAGAAGCTCAGGTGGTGAGTGAGCCATGAGCTACTAACGGTGACAAATCGTGTGTGATACAGCCGCGCAACCTCGCAGGACACTTCGGTAACTACCCTCATTCATTTCGGATGTTTCTTTTCCTGTTTTGCTTTTGGCCTTGGTTGGCGGGGTCTGAACTTGACTCTCTTGAGCATCCTCGAGGGGTATCTCCACTCCCAAGGAGTCCGCGATAACTTCTCGGTACCATATTAGCAAGCTGGGAGCAGACGCCACATGCAGCTAAACATCATGCAATGCACCTTGCTTAGTAGCAACGATGGCGTCAATTCGATACCTGCTCTTTTTGGGTGGGGAGAGGAGGAGAACACGGAGTGGGGACGGGCGCGGAGTTGTATGGTGAACCCACCATCCGGGAGACGCGAACCCTGAGTATCAAGATCGACGGCGCGTCATGTTTAGGCCACAGCAGCAATCTGTTCATGGGATTCCTCCGTTCTTTCTCTTCCCTGCTGAGGTTTGCACGATGTAGGAGCTGCTCCGGTCATTGTAGCAAGTCAATCTTCTCCAATTGAATGCCTGCATACTTGAGCAGGCTACCGAACGAGCGAGAGGCCAGAGAAAAAAAGAACCACTATGTCGGGCGCTGGGAAATCTACTCGGACCTTACGTTCACTATCTAAGATCTTCTCGTTCATTGGTTCAATGACGATTGTGTGTGGCAATGTCCCTTGTCAGTCCTTAGTGCCTTCTTTGCGGCAAACACAGGACCTCACCAAATGGACATTGGTGTAGGCGTCGGGCTCTTCCCTGCACAGCATCGCAAGCAGATGCGACAGCGCCACCAAGAGTGGCCTCAGAACTTGGCGCTTGTCGGCATGAATCCTTCGTGCCTGCAAAAGTCTGCCACGCGTATCGACTACCCAGGCAAGACCGCATATCTTCGATGTACCTGCTGCATTGTCTGCTCCGCCAATAGAACGCAAGATCACTGTATTTGCGAATCTAAAACGTCACTTGACTCCAAAGGGACTCTGCTTGGTGCCACTATCCTGGCTATGGAGCACAACACTACCTGCTGGGGCGTCTGACGATGCGCCTCCACAACTGGAGAGGCATTTTTGGGAATGCGGATGATAGCTCAGAGATATTTGTCAAGGCCCTGGAAGATGAGTTTGAGGAGGTCGAGACCCATATTGTGGATGTGGCGCTGCTCTTTCGGGCTTGTAAACCCCGGTTGGCGTTAGCCTGAACTACTTTGTTAGATGTGCGACCTCAAACTTCTCGTGTAAACTACGTTGAGGACGGTGACAATATGATGAAGTTAAGCAAGATGTGCATATCCGTACTGTTAGATATCATTTCCCCTTCATGGGCCTGGAGGCCTGTTGGATGCCTCAAGAATGTGGGAAGATTACGTTGTTGTCTTTTCCGTATAGTTGTGCCTTACTGAGGTTGCGATCCGTTCCTAATTTGTGTGCGTTATCAGCAAATGAGCATTAGCGTAGTCCGAAGACTTCAGTATCTCCAGCATGCTGGTGCCCTCTTGCAAACAAACGCGAGTGAATAGTTTTGAAGATCGACCGGGTATGCAGGATTTCAATGGCACAGGGAGAAAAAAAAAAAAAAAAAGAAAGAAACCGGGATTACCAACCTTGTATGGCGTCTGAACTCGGGGTCTGTAGGGAGATGAACTAACTGGCTCGAGGAAGCCGGTCGCCGATCTTCCCTCAGCTTGCCGACCCCTCGGTCTCTTTTCTTCTGCAAGATCTCAATCGCGAATCTAAAAGACACCAGGGTGTAGGAGAGCAACCGGTCCCGGAGTTACTGTTTCCGACGCTAATGCTGACACGCAGTGCTAGTATGTGTATGGATACCCTGAAGATGAGGTGGTGATAAGAAGGCCAGGCTTTGCTACCGGTATACTGCCGCAAGCCAGCAGCATACCTAATTTGTTGATCGACATGGAAGAGAACCCGTGCCAGATCCAGTCTGGACTGGGAACGAACGATTTGTCCACTCCACTGATTCTCTTCCACGATGCAGGCGGCACTGTGTTCCCGTATTTCTGCCTGGGAGATTTGCACCGGCCGCTTTACGGCATAAGCAATTCTCACTTCGATCAAGGAGGCAAATGGGACCATGGTATTCGCCAGATGGGAGTTGTCTATTCACACTTACTTCGGTCGGTCATCAAGTCTGGAGATGTTATCCTAGGAGGTATGATGGGATCCGAGCGCTAATGCGGAACCTCTGGCACTAACAACGTATTGCTTTTTGCACAAAGGATGGTCTCTCGGCGGCTGTGTTGCTTTGGAAGTTGCATCTCGACTAATGAAGCTTCCCCAGTACACGGTACAGGGTGTTATCATGATCGACAGTGTCTTTCCAACTTCCAAGGTCACAGACCGGTATCCCCGCACGATCGCTGAGGTTGCTGCCAGCTTCCAGCTACCGACCCGGATGTCCGATGCACGGCGGGTGCAAGCGCAGCAATGCATTCTGTATGCTCACGAGATGCAGCGTGACTGGCGGCCACCACTGTTCCCGTCAGGACTGCCTCCTACAGTACTCATACGCGCAGCCGATCCGGTGCATCTTGACCCCGATGCGAAGCCCCACTACCTCGATCTCATCCGAAACTGGACGTACCTGGGGTGGGAGGAGTACGATAGGAGCTTCATCCAAAGCTGTTTGGTAATCCCAGGCAACCATTTTACCATATTTGATGATCCACATGTCTGTCTCCTCTGCCATAGGTAATAACCTTGCTGATAATGCTGCAGTGTCACCAAACGACGACCAAGATCCGAGAAGCTTGCGCGATATTGGCTCGACCGCAACAGCCAAATCCCGAATGATCGACAGTACATCAATTTAGATACAGGGAGTTACCGATAGCATGAGCCCATGGGGACCGAGTCGGATTGAGTATTGCATGTTGATATGTCATTTCCTGGGAGCGAACCATATTTGTTCAACCAGGAGCTGTTGGATTATTGGCTCTGTAGATAGCAGTATGGGCAGCGGAGCTGAACTGGTTCATTTTCGTATTCTGAGACACACTTCTGCGTAGTGATAGCATTTTCATCCACCAATCCAATTTAGCATTTTCACAGCTAAGTGCATGCTCGCTCAGCTGGTGGCGACCAAACAAGTCATGCAGTACTTTATTCGTAACTGTTCCGAGAGTTCCTCGCCGAAGCGAGCACCTCATGCTTGCCGTCGAATGCCGATAGTAGCTGCAGGGGAACACAGAAGGCATATATATAATATCAGTATGGAGGGAGCCTGGGCCACAGTGAAGATTGAATATCCGAATTCTTTGGACACCTGAATATATCCACCATGCTTGATAAACACATACCAGATGGTCATTTGGAGACCACAAGTGCCCACTGGAGAGACTTGAATCAAGTTGTTCAGAATGGGGAACTCAGTATCGACGGCTATAGCCTTAGTCTTGCCGATGTTGTCGCGGTAGCGAAGTCAGCCAACACCCATTCAATTGTTATCTACTCACACGAATGGGTCTAACAGTTGAGATAGATACGGCTGCCAGCCTCGACTTACTGATAAGCCCGAGACGATCGATGCTATAAATGGAAGTGTCATAGCACTAGCCGAATGCCTTCGAGATGGGCATCATATTTACGGTGAGTCGAGCCTTTCATATTGGAATTTAAATAGTGTACTAATGGACCAACCCATCTATCAGGCGTCAATACCGGATTTGGAGGAAGTGCTGACTCACGAACGAACCAAACGACCACTTTGCAGAGCTCCCTCCTTCAGCTACTCCAAAGCGGCATTCTTACCGCATCTGATACTACCAATGAAGGCTTACAGCTCAATCTCCAAGGGCAGAGCTCCCACTCCATGCCTTCTGAATGGGTCAAGGCAACTATGCTTGTGAGAAGCAATTCAGTTGCTCGGGGCCATTCAGCAGTGTCCCTGCCTGCAATTAGCGCAATTTTGCGGTTGATTCGTGAGGATATCGTCCCTGTAATTCCTCTGCGGGGAACTATTTCCGCGTCTGGGGATCTCATGCCGCTCGCATACGTTGTTGGGGCTATTGAAGGAAGTCCCGGGATTTATGTGCGCGTCAAGGACGGATCGGAGCATCAAGTTGTCACGGCTCAAAAGGCACTACAGACAATTGGTGCTAAAGGAGTCACGCTGGGACCCAAGGAGGGCCTTGGTTTGGTCAACGGCACAGCCGCTTCGGGTGCTCTTGCCGGCTTAGTGCTCTATGAGGCGCATCAGCTGGCCGTACTTGCGCAGGCAGTCACTGCTCTGACAGTAGAGGCCATACAAGGGAGCACAGAAAGTTTTCATCCTTTTATCGCCCAGGTGCGCCCGCATGAAGGCCAGATTGAAGCTGCGGAGAA
The DNA here is from genome assembly GCF_000002855.4 of Aspergillus niger. NCBI lineage: Eukaryota > Fungi > Ascomycota > Eurotiomycetes > Eurotiales > Aspergillaceae > Aspergillus > Aspergillus niger. Next base: position 1,098,468 of record NT_166539.1, read on the forward strand.
CATTCTATCTCTCCTGAAAGGCTCCCTACTTGCGAGAGGAAGTAGTACCACCCAAACTAGGACGGGCCTCGTGCAAGATCGTTATTCTCTCCGAACAGCCAGTCAATGGATTGGGCCCCAACTGGAAGATCTTCTTCTCGCAGATCGGCAAGTCCAGGTCGAGCTCAATTCGACGTCAGATAACCCGCTTATTGATACGGGCTCGAAGACCTTCTACACTGGAGGGAACTTCCAAGCAACTTCAATTACTTCTGCGATGGAGAAGACTCGACTTGCGTTGCAAATGTTCGGGAAGATGTTGTTTGTTCAGTGCAACGAGATGATAGACCCCAATTTGAACAATGGTCTGCCTACCAATCTAGTCGCCGACGATCCCAGCCTCTCCTTCACCATGAAGGGGGTAGATATCAACATGGCGGCCTACATGTCTGAGTTAGCGTATCTCGCCAACCCAGTTAGCTCCCACGTTCAGACTGCAGAGATGCAAAACCAAGCGCTCAACTCACTGGCATTTGTTTCAGCACGGTATACGATGAAGGCGGTTGACATCGTGTCAATGATGGGTGCGTGTGCACTATACGTTGCTTGCCAAGCCCTCGACCTGCGCGTCCTGCAGCTTCGCTTTTTCCAAAGAGTTCAGGGTGTCGCCAAAGAAATTGCGCATGGAGCTTTTGGAAAAGCGCTTGAACCATTTGAGATTGATCAGGTAGCGGATCATCTTTCCGAAGCGATCCAGAACTCTTGGCCGTCAACTTCACGCCTTGATCTTCGCGATCGCTGCAAGCGCGTAGCCGAGATGTTCATCCCCGTCCTTTTCGGGGCCCTGTTACAGATAATCCCACAAAATCGGCAGACTTCAGACCTATTTACAGCGATATCTGCATGTAAGATGATAAGCGTTTTCAAGCTCGAAGGTGTTTATCGGGAAGTGTTTGCCGAATTTTGCACTTCGCAACCCACTGCCGACTTCCTCGGAACAGGGACAAAGGAGATTTATACATTTATTCGACATGATCTTCGAGTTCCATTCCACCAGGGCTTTGTCGAACACCCATCAGCGAGCCAGACCGATTTGCCAGAGACGATCAACGGCAGAGTCAAGAAGACGGTGGGGGGTTGGATATCAGTTGTCTATGAAGCGTTGCGAAACGGGACGCTGAGTGGCACAATCCTTAATTCTTTTCAACAATGAGCACTGTACAACTATAGGACCCACCTAACTGGCATAATGATACCAGGTTTAGCACTTTCAACAAGACTAAGGGACGACGCCAATCTCTGATCGTACTCATCCTGAGCACATTCTAGCCGAAATAGACTTGTAGATTTTCATAGCGACATAAGGGGATACAAGACTGTCAATACAACTTGTTTGGCAATAATTAGAATGACGGTTGCGATTATATGGATGATCAGATTCAAGGCTGTGACCTTGATTGAAGTCGAAGTATTCCATCGAGCGGGAGCAAATCGGTGTTGGTCATGTGGCAATTACACGTGAAACACGTGCTTTTATTAACCATGTCTACTTTCTCACTGGAGGCTATTCATAAGTTAAGAGAGATGTTCTTGCTGCAATCAAGAGACCCGTTACCAAGTACGAGCGAAACATATCGAGGTATCTAGGTCTCGACTAAGTCTGTGCTGATTGCTTTCTGAATGTATTCCGCACTTATTCTTACTACCGACTAAGAGTGTCGCTCGGCCTTACAATAGCATTTATGTAGTATGTGTCTCATACAAAATACTAGGAGCAATATTTTGAGATATTTACAGTCACTTTCTTCCAATTTATTTATAGTGCTGGGGGTTGAACCTGTCCTTCATCAAGACAACGTCTACAACGCTGGTCAAGATATGAAAGCTTTGCGTTTCTCCCAATTTTCGATGAATCGCTTCAGCAAAGGTCCGTCAAGAGCAACATACTTAATATCCGGTCGGTCTCGCAAAGCGCGCGTCGTATTCGTCGGGTCATACACAGGAGTATTCTTGCTTGTCTGCAGTCGACTCAAACCTTCATAAACAGGTTCATCGAGCAACGGCATCATGGGTTCCAATGCGTTTCCGGGAGAGTCGCGGATCTTCTCCACCCATTCCTTGTAATCGACCATTTCCACGGGGTATCCAATCTCGCGAAGCATCTCATACTTTTGATCGTGACCGACAGACAGAGATCTATCAGGAGGCACAATGTGATACGAACGACCGAGGTTTTCCCGACTGGACGCAATATGCAAAATAGCCTCCGCAACATAGTCGACTGTCACATAATCCAAGAACTGATCGGGCAGATGGGGAAAGCAGCCACACTGAATGCTACCCATGATCAACCGGGAGAAGTAGTCTTTCTCGTTGGCAAGGGCGCTTTTGCTGTGGCCGATTATAAACCCGGGTCTGTATATTGCAGTTGGCAGACCGCTAGCACGCGCTCGTCGAACGATCTGTTCAGCGACGAATTGACTTGCCGCGTATCCGGTATCATATGGGAGGGCATTTAGGTGTGGGTCTAGCGACTCATCCTCATACACGCGATCCACCTTGTTGATAAATCCGGTGACGGTCCAGACGTCAATCGACGAGACGTAATGCAGAGCTTTTCGACGGCCTAGCATTGCGGCTCGTATGACGTTCCGTGTACCCACAACATTAGGCACATGGTGTGCCTCGTAAGGCTGGCACCAGTTGACCCGTGCGCCGACGTGAAAGACAACGCTCGCCCAGTTTATGAGCCATTTAAATTGTTTCTCTCCAATCCCGAGAGTGGGGTCCGCCATATCGCCGTGCAGAACCATGATCTTCTGGGTTGTTTCCACTCTGTCATCCCAAAGATTGTACTTCTCCAGTGTCTGCTGGAGCCGGGTGCTGGAATCGACAGCATCCTGGCCCCGTATAAGGCAAGCGACCTTCTGAACCGATGGCATAATTAGGAGCTGATGAAGTATATGTGCACCAAGGAATCCTGTAGCACCAGTGAGGAACACGCGACCTTCGTCTTTGGCCTGCCAATCAGGGGGAAGGAGGTCAGGATCTAGGTTTTTGGAATCCTCCACGCAACGCTCTAAGCTGACCTGCGAGCTGTCGTTATCGGAGCTGGCCATGGATTTTGTAAGTTGCTCCACCGTTGGGTTTTGATGGAGCTGCGCCAGAGTGATGCTGCTTTTGTGATCCCGCTTAATCTTTCCGACAAGTCGAGCGGCTTGGAGAGAGGTCAATCCACAGGAGAAGAAGTCATCACTCGGGGTGATCTTCGATCTGGGGAGGAAACCCTGGAGTGTCGACAAAAGCCATTGTGTCATGTCCCCAACTTCCCCGCCATCATTCATCTTTGTGGTGTCGGTTGTATCGTTCTGTAGATGGTTTCTCTCCTTTCGGTGGCAAGGTTGCTCTCCATCATTGTCTGGCTGGAGCGCCTTTTTATCGACCTTTCCAGAATGGGATAGGGGAAAATTGCGCTTCATATGTATCATTTTCGGCACCATATATGAAGGCAACCTTACTTTCACCCAATCAATGAGCTCTTCTGAAGAGACCTGACTATCCCAGTTGGACGGGACCGCGTAGGCTTCAAGGAACCCGTCACTGCTCTCTGGAATATATTTAACAACGCACGCGTGAATCTTTCGGTGTTCTTCGACACAGCATGAAATATCCCCTAGCTCTACCCGATACCCCGATATCTTAACTTGGTCATCAGCTCGGCCGATGAATTCAAGGACCCCTCTCTCATCTCTCCACTGGGCAAAGTCGCCGCTTCTGTAAACTCGAATATGTTTATCTGACGAACCACCCAACCTAGTTGCAGGGACAGAGATAAATTTTTTTTCGTTTTCCTCAGCCCGGTTAAGGTATCCTGGCGACAACTGAGGTCCTGCAATACAAATTTCTCCAATGTGCCCTGTCTCATTCACGGGATTGAGGTCCTCATCAAGGAGGTAGATCTTCGTATCTCCAACAGCCCGTCCTATACTCACGCGTGGGCGTCGCATCTCCTCTTTGTCCAACCGGCCCACCGTTGCAAATATGGTCGCCTCTGCAGGACCGTAGCCATTCCATAAATTTTCCGGAGGTGCGGCCTCAAGTACCTTACGCAGGGCACTGGAACTGACCGCCTCGCCCCCGACCACGACGTGTCGTAGTCCACCGAAAGTGGATGGTGCAATTAAAGCAACGACCTGGAACAGGGCTGTGGGCACAATCATGACGGTGATTTTGTGCTTACGCACGAAATCCTCCAGAGATGGTGGATCAGCACGCACAAGGTCGGGCACTCGAACCACAGTCGCGCCGGCGAGCAGTGTTAGCCACATCTCGCAGACAGACATGTCGAATCCAGGGGCGATGAGGGTTGTCATTCGGTCTGAGGAAAGGAGCGGCCCAAAGGGAAAGTGATTAAGAGCGTGGAGAATACTGCTGCTAAGGACCTGGATTGGCTTAGGTCGCCCGGTGGAGCCAGACGTGAAGATGATATGGCTGCGATGAGAATCTGGACAATTTGTGCGAACAGTAATCTCAGCCTTTGTGTCCAGGTCAATTTTTGCTTCGAGCCCCGACTCAATGAGAATGGCACTTTGCTGCTGAACACGGTCAATGTTGCTTTTATCAGCGATGAGGTGTCTGGTGTTTAAATCTTCCAGAATCGACTTGATACGATCCTCGGGCGCAGCTGGGTCGATGGGGACACAGCTTCCTCCTGCGCGAAGAACTGCAACCTGGGCCATAACCTGATGTAGTCCAGTGTCGGCCAGAATGCACACCGGGCTTCCAAGCTTCAAAGACCCTTGGTCTAGTTGATCAGCGATCATGTCGGCCCGGGCGATCAGTTCCCGGTAGCTGACGCTGCGGTCACTATCCTCAACCGCTACGGCATCGGGGGCCGCATTGGCCTTCTTGATCAGGATTGCTTCCATTTGTAGAATATAAAGATTGGTAGTTGCAATAAAGGAGGCGAGAAGTTTTGATAACTGAGCACGATGTTATTGAAAACAGAAACGCCGATATGGAATGAACAGACGGAGAGAGAATTGCTTCATATCTTTGCAGACCAGATTACTGATGAACATTTGGATTTCGGCTTGTCCTCATAACCGGTATTCAACAATCTTTTCATCAGGATTTTAAGCACATAGTCTTGTTTTTGCTAATTTTGATCGGAGACAAGCTCCAAACGGGGCCTACAAGCAAGAGGCAATGCTCTATGATCATTATTATGCAATAACCCTTGTTTTCTGCTTAGACGAACCTTTAGGATGGCTGAGTGATATTCTAGGGGGATTACTGAATTTATGCGCAGATCCTTGTAAAGTAGGTCGAAAAGCGATACACCACGCTGCAATCAAGCATCAATGCGCTATAATCACGATCATATGATATTGCTAGGCTCGTATTCTGATACATACCTCAAAAGCCGGACTGAATGTCATCGAATCATTAGAGTTCATTTGCAGATCGTTGCTTATTTAGATTGAAGAGTTAGGTTCTTACGTTAATTGAGATGCCATGACTATAGTCATGATTATATAATATATATAAAGTTCTACTTAGATAGGTCTTTGTTCAAGGTTCACTGATCTTCGATTAGAATCACTCAAATTCATTCGCATGTTATCTGTTCTAACGTATGGCGACGAGAGATAATTTATAGTGCAGTCATTGTTGACTTCATGGATCCCGAGAAAAAGCTTGGGGTGGCAACAACGAAGACTACATTACTCACCATGTTCACTACTTGCTCTACAGCACTTGGGCTCTCGCAGGAACGATGAGATAATTTTGAGGGAATTGAAAACATAGGAATGGTAGGGTACAATCATATTTCTAACTTGATTTCTGCACCCTTGCCATCTGCTTCAAAATAACGCGTGCATGTAATCTGACACAGTTTCTGCTGCTAGACTCAGACATGTTACCATGAATACCAATAGGGATATATTTCGTCGCAGGCCTGTGAGCATCGTCATTTTCCGTACCGCGTGTGATGCAGGCCACCACTTAAGTTGATATTTTACCAGGCAAACTGATGATCTAATTCCTTCTTCCGATATTTCTGCTTTCATCCTTAACTCCGGAACTATGATTTCTGCATATAATCCCTCTTAGCTCACCATAATGTTGAGTGCAAGAATTTAGTACGTTGTTAAGCAGGCACTAAAAGAGTGTCGACGTCGCAGGAAAACTTCTTGGAACGCTAATCAATCAAACCACTGACCGGCTTACCCGGAACAGACATGATGCTGTTTCTATGATAACTTATGGCTGAGATGAGGGAGCAAGACTTACTTGTTCTCTGGGTTACTGAAGCCACATTGTGCAGGCTTTTACATGAACGTCCTTGATAAAAAGCACTTGACCCTCGTTCCGGCCTAAGGCCACTGGAAACTCTCCGCGCGGATACTGTGTGTGTGTCCTCCAAGATTGTCGAACGAAAGATCCTAATTCGGTATCTATAAACAAACGACGGTGAGCCACACACTATTATATTGTGGTTCCAGTTATGGAGAAGTCAAATTATCCTGGCGGGATATTTGACCTCGCGATGGGCGATCCTTGTAGCCAAGCTTATAGAGAGGTAGCTATGAAGTACCGAGAACATCGCTTTACCTGCTAGCTAAAATTGATCCTCGGTATTAGGCACTTCTAAGTACTTTCTAGCTTGCGGCAGGCGGACATGATTCCCGCCACTAAGCACTAGCAGTTTCATGCCCCGCTGTTTCCCAAATCAGATAAAGGAGGGGTCAGTTGCCAGCTAGTCCAACACGTGCAGGAGGAGCTCCAGGGAGCCACAAAGCCGGGTTTCATTCACTTCTTTACTTTCTTGAACTCACAACTTCCAATTCACTTCTTCAATCCCATATACCCCTACTTCAACGTTCATTGTCACATTTTCTGCGAAGCACTGATTCGCCTATCGAAAAATGCCTCGAACTGCTATCTTCGTCATCGACATCCAGAACCACCTGGCCGTTGATTCAACCTCTCGCGTCCCTCAAGCGGATCGCGTCATCAAAGCCTCTGAAGAGATTCTACAGACAGCTCGGTCCATCACCGACTCCAATGGAAACAGCAGCAGTCCACTCATTGTTTTTATTCAGCACGAAGAGTCTCCGAATGATGGAGCTCTGGTAAAGGGGACTGAGCCCTGGGAGCTCGTCTTTCATCCTCGCGCGGACGCAGAGGGTGAAATTTTGGTAGCGAAGAAGACAGGTACAGTACTCAACATGCTCGATGAGAATCGATCTAGCTAATCATCTCGTTACATTTTACAGGTGACACATTCAAATCCAACCGCGACCTCGCGCAGAGGCTGCGCAACGCCAACGTCACCGAAATCGTCGCGTTCGGCCTGCAGAGCGATGCCTGCGTCGAAGCAACATGTACCGGCGCGCTGGCAGCAGGTTTCCACGTAACTGTACTGGCAGGCGCACATTCTACCTACGACGCCGATGGAAAGACCGCCCAGGAAATCGAGCGTGAAGTCGAACTTCGCCTCTCGACACGCGGCGCTCGTGTTGTCCGGTGGGAGAAGGCGATCGCGAAATGGGTGGAGAAGCAACAGGTTGTCTGATTCGCTTCCTTTGATTTCGATTTATTTCATCATTGTACATGTTAGAATTGCCAGGAACTTTGCCTGAAATGCGGGCATCATCGAGATACACCACAAACGATATTATCCCCACCTTTTCCTTTCCTGCCTTTGGAGCTCAGAACATAACACGTACGCCACAGGGGCAGCCAAGCTGAACAGGCCAAGTTGAAAGATCGGAGTATAGTTGGGCTTGGCGGGTTTAGAATGAAGCACGTTGGAGGGGCAAATAGGGTCTGGGCTCGGGACGCATGTCTAGGCGGGGAGCGCTATAGGCACGCCCCACTTGCGCCCAGCTGATGTTCACCGATAGTCCGAAATAGTGTAGACCTTCGATCAGCCGATCCATCGGCAAACGGACGTCGCAGTAACCGACATGAGGTTGTCACATCACCTGACTGGTACGTACCAGGAACATCGGGAAAATCAGGCAACGACCACATCCTGAAGTGTATCCATTTCCTGCGCTAGCCTGAAAAAACTACTCACAGAGCACACACAGACTCCAGTATGTTGCTGCTTTCTAGCAGTATGCACGGATTTTAGTACGTCCATGTGTACGACAATGCTGTGACTAGATACGGAAAATGCCGTACATAATAGTATCAGACAGCCATGACAATCATCAGGATCTGTAGAGTAGTTAAAAGGGCTGTTTGCTATAATTCTGAATAAGTTGTATTATCACTAATAGTGTAGGCCTGAAAATGCACAGGCATCGAGAACCTGATAAAACGGGGAGGTCCGTAAGTCAAACTGATGCGAATAACTGTATACATAATCCAAAGTGCTTGTTGACTCTTTCCGTGAACGCTTTGCAGTCATCGCAAGGAACTGAACTGACCAATATGGCCGCTTCGGATAGTGAAGCCGGTGGCGGTGGTGCCTCAGCCATTTCGGTCAGGTCTTCATGTCTCTGTCGCTGCACACCTAGTATCTCCAGCTTGCATTCTAGCATCCGTAATCGTCGCGCGCGAGGACTAGCAATAAGCTGATTTAGTGCGGTTTTAACATCCCTGCGTTTTGACTCCAGTTTCTTGATCTCATCATCTTTTCCGACTAGCTTCTCATCTCCATCAAAAAGCTCATCATCGAGTTCCTGCTTCTCCTTCCGTAGAGAAGCCACCACGCGTCCTATTTCCGTGCATGAAGTTATCCTTTCCAGCTCATCCTCTACCCTAGTGATCTCCTCCTCTAATTTCGGATCTGGGAGGCCATCGCGTGGAAGGAAAACATGGCGATCAATGAAATATGCTATCAACTGTTTTTCTGCGTGGCATGCATTGTACTGACCGCATATACCCTGATCACAAGCATGGGAAGCCAAATGGTGGCCCACTATTTCCGCGATGTAAAAGACATCATCTGTCCACTGACGAGCGTCGACTCTTAGTGGTTGCGCAGGAGTATGTGACCATCCGCTCATCGCACCAACAGACGGGAATTTCCCTCCTCGTTCCAGCCGCGCCACTGTTTTCCCGCATTTCGTCATTGGATACTCTTCGATTGGTCCATGTAATACCTTCGTATATCCACCGTTGGAGGATAGAAAACGATAGGGCCGAGAGAGCGATGGTGTGGGAGGTTTGCCAAAAGCATTCTTTGACTTTGGAATCTCTCCACTGAGAAGGCGTACAATCTCTTGGCGGCCAACAAGCATTTCGTAAGTGTCCTGGGTACGAACATTTCTCTCTTTTCGATTTTTGCGAGACTCTCGAGCAAAGTAAACTGCCCGTCGATTCTCGTCATCCCGGATATTTGGGTCTGCACCGTGTTCGAGGAGAACCTTCACATTGCCAACCCGACCAAAAAGCGCTGCCTCCATGAGAGCACTCCTTCCGTGATTGTCAACGGCATTCACGTCAGCCCCGTGTTCAATGAGAAGTGACAGCATTTCTGGGGTCTTTTCTGACGCCGCAGAGATAAGCATTGTTTTACCATCGGGGTGTTGTCCCCGAACAAACAACTCAGCCTCACTAGACGTCTTCAAATATCCCTGCACCGCTCTTGTTTTGCCATTGAAGCAGTCTGTGATGGCGTCATAGATCAGTCTATATTCGAAAGATTTTTCACCATCTATAGTGTGGATAATAGTTTCTTTAGCGTCCCTGGTGATACTCAGATGACGTTCTTCCCTCTCTGCTGCGATAGTAGCCTTATGAGCCATTTCAGTTGCCAGGCGATCAACGTCGTCTTCGTCCTCATTGTCATCGGCCTCAGTATCGCTATCGTTCGATACACAAATATTGACATATCGCTCACGTTTCTTATCAATCTCATACGCGACCTCCCCTTGATCATTAATGGGAAAGCAGGATTGGTAAGTTTCCCCTTTCTCGCAATCTGATACTCTAAACAGACTGGTCTGCCAGTTTACGGTATGCCGATGAACCCCTTCGCAGAACGGACATCGTACGTAGTACGAACTCGAGTCCCACCAGATAACATCGGCTTCAGGGGAGGGTCTCTCCATTATCAGAGTATCCAAATGGACCGTGGCGTGAGTTAGGTAACAGGTGAGTTAGCGTTGGTGAGAAGGAAGCGTGCTGGCTCGTATGGACTAAGACGTATACTAGGATGAGCAACGAAGTTCAAGTCAACCTAGATTAGAAACCTTGATAAATGCCACAAAGTCTTTTCTTATGTCTCGAGATGTTGAAGAGTGCGAAAAGCGGGGCAACCCGTAGCAGTGGTTGTGATGAGAGACAAGGCTACCTCATCCCTGCTGGATCACGTAATATTTTACGATACAGTATCTGAATCATCAAAGAGATACAGGAGGTATTAAAAATGTCTTCTTTGATAGTCTAGTGTAAGTCATATTTCCACACGTGAAGGTTGACTCCTAAACTTCGCACCCTCAACCCGTCAGCGGCTCGTTCAAGAACTACTGCCAGCATAGCTATTGTTTCATTAAGGACAAGACAAACTAAGTCAAACCACATCGATGCTGCAATGCCGATAGAAGACCAAATAAAGTACAGAGCTGCCACGTCCACTGCGCTAATATTTCGATGAATTTTTTAGAATCACTGTTCATTCCGGAGAATGCATCAACTTATCAAGTGACTTGAGTCAACTGCAATAGCGGAGGGGCTCCATTATGCATCCACTTATATACCTCCAATCCCTAGCATATACGGACTGTTCGTTCACGCTTGACTCCCGATGAATTTATTTCAGCAACGCGAACAACATGTAGGACTGATTGCGGAGGCAAATGGCTTGACGTACGAGACGACTGGGAAGAAGCAAGCTTCAAAAGGGCGAGATACCATACGACGGGCTTTTGCTAATGACAAAATCCTGCAGAAAAAAAAGGTAGTTCAATTGACAAGGTTATTATTCCATCGCCGTACTTCAATGTTTTACCGATACGTGCATCGGGTTGTGGGATCTTGATGTAATAGCTGGGGCTGCCTTTCGACCGTGGTGATTCACACCCAAGGTTGGATCAGATGCTTGCACGCACCCTCTTCCAGATCCCTCGGTAAGATGGAACGAAGCCAATGACCAGGTGGCCATGCAGTCCAGGAAGGTCTCAAAAAGGGAGTATGTTGACCTCTATGGTGGCCAATTATTCGCCAGCGTGAAGAGTATACTAAGCGTGGGTTAGAGAGGGGTGGGGGTAATGATATTCAGAAGCTGCACAACCCCAGGGGTTTAAACAACTATCTTTAGACATTGCAAGTGACCAACCCTAGGTAGCAGAAGGCTACCTGTCACTTTTGCCAAAGGAGGTTAGGAAATTGTAACTTCGGGGGTGGAGTCTATACGAGATCATGGATTGATGGGAGATGAGACCCGTGGGGAAGCACCAGGCCATGCAGCCAATTGACTGACATGAATCTGGCACCGGTGATTTCAAATAGCCCTCATCAATATGGATACTGTGCCCAGACCAAACACAGCATGCTGTTGAGACCTTGAGAGCTCCTCTCCGGAAGACGTCTTATCCGCCCTACGAATCACAACAGGGACGGGGTCCAAGCCTAGCAACTTCCCCCGCCTTTTCCCCACAAACTCCCAATCTCCGCGTCTCCACAAAAACACGTTGGAAAAACTGGGGATAGGTTATGCACGATGGGTAGTCCGAACTACCTAATTGACTATCTAGGTGAATGGGTACTGATAGCGTTGGTGCAGCCAAAGAAGGGCACGTCCCCAAGTATTGTGGGTTTAGGACAGCACCCCGGAAATAAGGGTGCTATGACCTTGGTCCTTCATTTCGGGTGTGGGGAGCTTCGCAAACATCACTACGCGATCCTTGATAGCTAGTTTTGAGCCAATGACTGAGCTTCTGCCGAAAGCTTCGCATCACTCGAGAGCGGATGACGCGGGCGGATGGCAGCTTACGATATGATGGTTGGCCTGCGTGCAGCTTATTGTACCCTGAACAATGCTCCCGAGAAAAGCTTGTTCGGCCAATTTTCGCTCCATGAGTATACACCGAGGTATTACTTTGGTCATCAATGCTGCTTAAAACCGACGGTAGTTCATTTAATCGTCGCCGCTTATATGCCGAACGTAAATATGTGTCTACCCTTCAAAAGCTGTGCGTTGGATACCAAACGCAACAAACACCTGTATTGGGAATGCGCTCGATGAGAAATAGTTGCAAAAGATCATGGTGCGGTCGCAACCGGTCATAGCCCGCAGGGAGACATCTCCTGCTCGGTCTTGAACCCCCTTTGAGGACATGTACTCCGGCAGTCCCCCGCAGTAGTGTGGAAATGTGCGGGGATCGAGCCTGCCGGGCATCGGCACTCAGAGGACCGGTCGAGTCTCACACTACAAGCGGTATCGTGGAAGACGATCCCCATAATCTCCCCACAAACTCAATCAATTCAGCGGCACATCCGGATGACCGATGACGACTTTTTGTTTGCGACTCCTGTGGCAGGGAGTCTGCCCGACTCATTGGGTGTTGGGATCTGCGATATAAATTAGGGGATGCTTGTGTCCTTCTGTGGATCGAGCAGACAGACCCATTTCTCAATTTTCTTTCCATCTTTTGCTGGCAGCTTCTGGCTCTTGTTGACAGGATGCGTTCACCCGCCTGGGCTCCCATAGCCACCACAGCCTTTGCGGCATTGGCAAATGCTGCAACTCCCTCCACGTTGGCAGAGCTTTGCACTGATTCCATCGTGAAGGCAGCTCTACCACCATCTGAGTTCATCCAAGGCATAACAATTGACTCAGACTCCGTGACGACAGAAGTCGTAACAAACAGCAGTGTCTCCAGCGAGTTCTACCCCAGCGCCACAATCAATTATTGCAATGTCACATTCGCCTACTCCCACGATGGCATTGACGGTGACCAAGTCCTTTTGGAAATCTGGCTTCCTGCACCCACGGATTTCCAAAACCGCTGGCTCTCCACTGGTGGAGGAGGTTATGCCATTAACTCCGGAGACCAGTCGCTGCCGGGAGGCGTAATGTACGGTGCTGCGTCAGGTATGACGGATGGTGGTTTTGGAGGATTTTCAAACAATGCGGACACGGCTATGCTGTTGGCAAATGGCACCCTTGACTACGAGACGCTTTACATGTTTGCATACAAAGCGCATCGGGAGCTTAGTTTGATTGGAAAAGCCTTGACCCGCAATGTATACGGGATGAGCGACAGCGATAAGCTGTATGCATATTATCAAGGCTGCTCTGAAGGAGGCCGTGAAGGTTGGAGTCAAGTGCAGCGCTTCGGTGATGAATGGGATGGAGCCATTATTGGCGCTCCAGCTTTCCGATGGTCATTCCAACAGACGCAGCATCTTTATTCCAACGTCGTCGAGAAGACACTGGATTACTACCCACCCCCCTGTGAGCTGGACAAGATCGTCAACGAGACCATCGCTGCCTGTGATGCCATGGACGGAAAGGTAGATTGGGTGGTTGCACGGACCGATCTCTGCTTGCTCGACTTCGACATTAGTACCATCGAGGGTAAGCCCTACTCGTGCGCTGCATCAAGGGGTACCCCTGCACAGAATGGCACGGTCTCCGCCAAGGGTATCGAAGTCGCAAAAACCATCATCAATGGATTGCATGATTCGCAGGGTCGCCGGGTCTACTTTTCCTACCAGCCAACGGCCGCCTTCGATGACGCTGAGACGCAGTACAACTCCACGACAGGTCAGTGGGGGCTGGATATCGATCAGCTCGGAGGCGAATATATTGCTCTCTTGGTAGACAAGAACGGCACTACACTAGACAGCCTGGATGGTGTCACCTATGATACCCTCAAGGACTGGATGATCTCGGGCCTGCAGGAATACTACAGCACCTTGCAGACCACTTGGCCGGACCTCACGCCCTTCCACGAAGCAGGAGGCAAAGTCATCCATTTCCACGGTGATGCCGACTTCAGTATTCCCACCGCCGCATCCATCCGCTATTGGGAATCAGTACGCAGCATCATGTACCCCAATCAAGACTATAACTCCAGTGCCGAGGCGCTTAACGAGTGGTACCGTCTGTACACTGTCCCAGGAGCGGGTCATTGTGCGACCAACGATGCTATGCCCAACGGCCCCTTCCCACAGACGAACATGGCTGTGATGATCGACTGGGTGGAGAATGGAGTAGTACCTACAACGCTCAATGCGACCGTGCTCCAGGGAGAGAACGAAGGACAGAACCAACAGCTTTGTGCCTGGCCACTGCGGCCCTTGTGGACCAACAACGGAACCACCATGGAGTGCGTGTACAACCAGCGTTCGATTGATAGCTGGCATTATGACTTGGATGCGGTTCCTATGCCTGTGTACTAAGGCTGGAAATTGGATAAGGGCAAGCTTGATTTGTATATATATCGCTTAGGTCAGTATAGTCAGACATAAGGAATTGAGGCTATTGATTGCTTCACAAATACATATCTGAAGGCACTTGAATTGTTCACCCCCTGGGCTTGTGTTTCCTTGTAAAAGTCCGGGGTATGCCGAATTAATCATACAAGAATTAAGATGGCGAAAACCCCTTGGCCGAAATCCCAGGTCCCTTCCACTTACGGGAGGTAACAGTTTCCGGGACGTTTTAATGTTGACTACCATTCCCAGTTTCATCCTGATATCCAAAACATCACAGACCAGTTGCATATTAGATCACAGCCGGCTCGTGCTAAATCACGAAGCATAGAACTATATATAGTAGAGCACTCCAACATACTGAAGAAAAGGAAATTCGTACAACTTCATGCAAGATAAGGCAATTGGCAATACGGCTCACCCCCACCCCAATAATGATCCATCAACTTGAAACCCCCAGGTACTGCCCTCTGAAACATCCCATTCGGATCATACTTCCGACTAATCTGCTGAAGCCGTTGCTTATTGCGAGGCCCGTAAGATCCAATCGGATCTTGAAAGTCAGATGAATAGTTCATAAGTTTAAAACGAGACCCCGTACCACGCCGGACAGCCTCATCCTCGACCCTCCCAAGCATCAACTTCATCGAATCCAATACCACTCCATCTTGCTCCTTATTATCCCAATACGCTAGCAGCAATATCCCTACCAACGGCCCATCCCTTCGATGCAACCCCAGCATATTCCCTCCTAACTCCTTCGACTTCCTCATCAACGACACTGGATACGGCTGAAACGACATCGACAGCCGTAGTCCCTTCGTGAACCTCACCGGATCCACTACAGCAAAGAACTCATAAAATGCTCTCAACAGTGTGTCCTCATCTGCCTTCACTGTTGTGTTCATATACGCACACCTCGTCTGCCTCTGGTCCTTCTCCTTCACATCTGGATTCTGACTCCAACTCTCCATCTCCACACCAGGACCCCGACTCCGACGCTGTTGCACAGACGCAACAGCCTCCGTAACCGACACCATCCCCACGCGCCGATAGTCCTGCACCTCATATGACATCTCCATGAACGGTCGGAAGGCTTTTGGAACTGCCTCGGCACGTGTATAATACAACTTATTCTCACACAAATACCCCCATTTGCGTTGATACACTATGGTCGCTCGCAGATACATATCGCTCATATGCTGCGACGTCTGCAGCACCTTCACCAGCTCCTCAATCTGGTGTGGGAACCCGAAGCACTCATACCACAGGCTCCCTCCGAATAGGGAGCCTTGAGGGAATGTCCGCATATCGTATCGAGTGACGATTCCGAAATTGTTGCCTCCGCCGCGCAAAGCCTCCCAGAGATCGGAATTGGTTTTCGGGTTGGCATTCACAATCTCCCCGTTTGCGAGCACGACTTCGAAGTTGAGCACATTGTCGCAGACGAAGCCTTCGCGGGAAGAGAAGAGGGATAGTCCGCCTGGTTGGAGTCAGTCATTATCATCGTGATTAAAAGATAGAAAGAAAGAGAGAGGGAAGGAAGACATACCACCTAACACAACACCCCCGATCCCACTCTCCGGCGAAAGCGGTCCCGTTACCGCTAACCCCTGACTCGCTAAGAAATCGTATACACGCCCCCATCGCTCCCCAGCCCAGATCCTTACAATTCCATCCTGAAGCTCAATTCCCCGGAGCAGATTCAGATCGACCGTGATCCCGTTGTCGAGATTCGCACATGCATGTGTTGTCTGTTGACCTCCACTCCGGACGGCGAACCTGATTTCCTCCCGATCAGTGAAGGGCTTGACGATGCTCAGGAAGCGCGACACGTCCGTGGTATCTCGTGGACAAAAGACACATGCTGGTTTGAAATCGCTTTCTGTGGCTGAACTGTAGGAGTTGTTGAGGGTCTCATAGCCAGGTTGGCCGGGGGTGAAGACATATTCTTCGGAGAATATTGCCTTTAGGGCTGTTCTTAGAAGAAACACTGTCATTTTGTTGTCGTTGGGTTGATTTATTTAATGGCAGGGTTAGTAGATCGAGAAGGGTGGGTGTAATTGGTCTAATGCATCATTTTGCTGCTGTGTTACATCAGTTTCTGGGGCTGAATGGGATTGTAGCTGGCTATATATTCTGCTATCAGTTTGGTGGGCGTTCATGAGTCTATAATGTGTGGAAGAAGCCTTCGTTTGGGAGGATGTCCCCTATTGGTCTTTGGATCTTGGCCTTATGAGAAGAGCTGGACTTTAGTCAGATGGTCAAATACTACCAACAGCTTATATCTCGTGTCGTACGCAGCGCATACCTTTGGGTATATCTTGGGAACGGCCCGTACACAAACACAAAGACGTACCATTATGACCTATATACTACCAAACAAAAAGACATAGCTATGTCATATGACTCATTTATCTACAGTTGGCACAGTGATTTGGGATCCTATGAGTATGTATTCCTTTGTCACCTCTAACCGTAATGTTATTTCCCGCCCCTCGTCACGTCTCTTACATTCCACCGGGTCTTACCGGCCCTTATCATTTATTGTGCGCTTCTCTGCCAAGTCGAGCTTAAACCTTGGCAAGTACCACATCAACTACTAATGTTAGCAGCGAGATAGGAAGAACAGCTGTCATCGTGTCTCAAATTGGGGTGGTAGTTCGTGAGCGAGTGTAGAATAGCGAATGGGCTTGCCGTTGTCTGCCCAAGCTGATATATTTGATCCAGTCTTCCTTTGAAAACGAGGCTCAGTGGACATGGATAAACATTGATGGCATGGGTAGGCGAGGTTAATAGGATCATGTAATCCGACATTTTTATGTATTTCGATTAGAGTTGGGGTGGTCGAATATCGGCTGAATTACCTCCCGAGAAAGGATGGTGGAAACAATAGCCAACACACTCTATGATACGTCACCGCCACTCAATCATGAGCTGAACCCAGACGTTACTGCTGTCTAAGCTGCCAACAAAAGTAGGGATGGGTATCATGACTAGCGGCACTCATAATAGGAGCTCCACTAGTTCCGACTAATATATAGCACCAGAACATACTCACCAAAACTGAAATTGATCCATCAAGGAGTCCTGACTTGATCTTACAGGAAATTACTAGCGCATTTCCCCGAGAAAGTCAAGAAACCATGCCTGTCTAATCACCAGAAGTGGAATCGCATGATGCAGATCATCCTTTTCAACACCGGCCCGCGGTAGTTTCTCTCTCTCCAGAATGCTGATTTGATGCTAGCTTGAGAATTGTTTCCTTCTGATCACCGCCGTAGGAGCCTGACGAAACAAGTGCTGTTTGCCCAAGGCGCCTTGCTGCAACAGCCTGTCGTAACAGGTTGCCTTGCAGATAGTTTCGGCCCTGCGATAATCAATGGTGGAGTCACCCCCATTTCTTTGACAAACTGCCCTGACAGTTTGTTGATAAAAATATCGTCTCTCTCAGTCGCCCAGGCGGAATGGTCGTGTTCAGGGCCAGTTACTGCAGACGGTAACTTGGTAAGCAACAATGGGAGGCCTGATTCCACCAACGGATGAACCCTGCATAGGGGCGGTTTTAGTTGCAGATGGTAGCACGTAAGCAATAGCATCATTGGTGCTTGTGGATGATTTGTCAATGATACGAAACTTATAGGGCTGGGATCGCCGATTGCAGAAACCAGGCAGGTCCCTGACTTTAGTGCATTGGGGCTGTTGTAACTGCTAAGTGGTACCAGAATCACAGTTACCAACTTGACTCTCTAAGGATTAATAATTCTCGTTCACGAGAATTCTGGAAGAGAAAAGATTGTATACTAATTGCTTGGGCCATCTTCCCATATAGTGTAAGGCTAACAAACATGGGAAGCCCTCTCCATCATGCGTCTGAATACACTGAATGCCTCAGTAGATTATACTACATAAAAAAGAAATAAGCCTCGTATGTCAAGTGGACCCTGCATGATGGCCTGACGGAATAACAAATGTTTACCCCTTTAAACATATCTAATAGGCGCTTGGGAAGAGCATCAGGCGTCCAATTAGGCGTGCTACAATGTATCGATCGCCCTTGATGTCTTCATTACTCCATCAATATGGATATATATCATTTCATTAGGAATGAAGTCGAAGAGCCTTGGGGTATAAGAACGAGGACAAGTCTACCTCTGTTCTGAGTTTTCATCTCATTTTTCAATAACCAGTATCTCATTCTGATCTCGATTATACAAGCTTTTTTCCGTACTCATATATCATCGTCATCATGGTCAAGACCGCCCTTTTCCCCCTCGCTCTTCTTGCTGCAATGGCCCCCTTTGCCGCCGCAAGGAACTGCAAGACTGGCCTGAACTACTGTGGTTGGAACCTCTTGAGCATTGGTATGTGAGCTTGCCTACTTCGTCCAGCCTCAAAGTCCCTAATGAGACCCTCTCCATAGGCAAATACGGAGCCCAGGTCAATGGCGCCCTCGAAGCTGCCGGCCAGCCCACCGACGATGCCCATATTCGTGAATCCCTCTTTCACTGCAACGGTGGCGGCAATGGTGATATCTCCTTCACCACCTTTTGCGATGGTGGCTGCAAAGATGGCGGCACTGACCGCAGCGACTACTGCTAGAGATTTGGCTGTGGATTGGTATCTTGACTCCTGAATGGAGGTGCGATATAGATGTGGACGCTGTACTTTATCCTCTTCGTCGTATTCAACATACGGTATTGTGGAAGTTTTGGTTTTTGGAGGAAGAACGCTGCTTTTTTGGGGTTGAGTTTGGTTGCTACATGCCATAGATAAAACGTACCATGATAGGAAGGAATTGACAGGTCCCTATATTACAAGGCAAACAGCTTCCCTAAAGAAGTCAGAGTAATGCAGCCGAAACAACTGATTGATGTTCATCATGACTGTGGAAGTCATGGTTGTGATAAGCAATGGAGTCAGAAAGGAAGGTGAATCACGGCCAACCTCATGATACCATTAACAAACAATTAGGGTTCCTAATATACGAACTTTGCAACATTGTTTCGATGGGATTGTGAAGAAACAGGGGCTTCAAGTGCATAATTGCACAATGGGCCTACTTCAAATAACCAAGCTGCCGAAACACAGCCAAATTTCGGCGTTGTTAACAAATAATAATTTTGGGCCTGAACGCCTGCCCCACAAGCCATGCCCTACTTGCCGACGGCATTATCTCCGAATCTCACCAATAATTAGCCACGAAGACTCATCCGCACCCACACTGACTCACGTCGGCAATCCTCCTGTTCTCCACTCTCCCAATGTAAGCAAAGGACACCCTAGTCGTATAAGTAGCCTCATTTCTCACCCGACTAATTAAACCCCATACAGGACTCATCCTAATCAAATAAAAATCCTTCAAAATGACCTTCACAATCCGCTACGCCACCGAGCAAGACGCTCCCCACCTTGCCAACATCAATGTAGTCAGCTTCAATCACCAGGCATTCTGGGCCGCGCTCTTCCCAAACGTCGCCGTGCCCGGAACTTTGCCCCTCAAAACAGCCCGTTGTCTAGATAAGCTCAGGTCGCCGCAAGTGCATGTCGTGGCAGCGGTCGATGATGACTCGGGCAAAATCATCGGATATTCTCGATGGCTGTTTCCGAAGGATTACGAAACGAGCGTTGTCGATTTGTCCTCCGAGGGCGTAGATGCACTAGCGGCTCATGAAGACGGGAAAGCGTACCCTGAGGGTATCAACATGGGAATCTATCAAGCATTTAAGGACCTTTTGGCTGAGATGCACCGGTTACATTTTGAGGAGGGGGATATCAGTATGTTTATACCTGCTCTTATATTTTTCTCATTCTAGTACTTGGAAGATTTGCTGTATGTATGTACTGACTACAGTAGTGCTGGAATTCCTCGCTACCTTGCCGGAAGCTCAAGGCAAGGGTGTCGGAACGGCTTTGCTGCAATGGGGCATTGAGCGTGCTGATGCGATGAATGCTAGAGTGTATTTAGAGGCCACCGAGGATGGGTATCCGCTTTATTGGAAGCATGGGTGGCGGGATTTGCAGGTGGCGAGGTTGGACTTTACGGAGTATGGGAGCACAGGGTCACAGGAGTGGGTTGTTATGCGGAGGGATAGGAGGGTGCCGGTTGCTGAATGAGATGGTTTTGTTTCAAGTTTGTTTTGTGTTCTGGTTGGACTATCGACGTATGAGATTATGCAAGTAATGGGTTTTAGGAATTAGGGGTAGACTAATGGATGATCACTCTATATATAGAGGTACTATAGAAGATAGCCTCAAGATAAACTCAACTAAATACCAGCTGTATACTAGTGACAGGCTCTGGCTATTCTAGCAGAATCACTTGTGCGGAAAACTGAAGTAGCATGTTTATTTTGCGCAGAATGGGTATTGATATCCGTATTCCACTAAGATATTTCTTTGTATCTAGCATAGAACATACTCTTTTGCATTTATACGATCAAATCGTCAACTAAACCTCCTCATAGTGTCCTGATGTAGGTGGCTCGTGCCGTACTTGAATGGTCCAAAGACAGATACAACAGATATTTACAGCTACATACACTGAATAGTAGTATTTGGCTTGCTCTAAGGGTGTCTGACGGTCACAAGGGTATCACCTGACTGCCTTGTTTGTATGACCGCACCTCACCTCTCCTCCCTCTTCATCATCTCCATCTTCATCATGTCCATCTTCTCCCTCACCCCCTATTCGCATCCAACTACGACGGTCAAGAATGAGATACATAATTGTATGTGTCATTTCATACTTGTTTCATTGTGGGATATATACTGCTGGACGGTTTATAAATGGCTCCTTTGAGTGCGACCCAGGTACATGGTTGTCTCCACTATTGTCCGTGGCCTCCCAATATATCCGGGCCCAGAGAATTATGGGGTGTCGGCCACGTTATACACCAACTTCTGTCCGCTGACCTTGCCATCTTTCATATCCTGCAGACCCTCTACCACCCCTTGGAGTCCCCGTGGCCCCAGCTTGACAGGATGAGGCTTGACCTTTCCCTCTGCAAGGAAAGTGGCTGCCTTGCTCATAAACTGTCCCGCAAACTCTCGATCCTCCGGCTTGGCTGGGATTATACCACCGCCAAAATCAAAGTCTTCACCAAAGGCAGTGTATCCAATGGTGAAAAGACTACGGACATCGTCTCGGGGAACGGCCACCTTCAGCAGGGCAGAATAATCGCCGCCCTTGCTAGAGATCACTTCGCCACAGAACTTAGCGCTAGACTCAACAGCAACAGTGTCAAAGACTAGCGACAGCTTATCCTGAGCGTAATCCTTGACGGCTTGGACTGCATTCGCATCTTTATAGTCGAACACTGCGTCTGCACCAAGACTCTTCACGAGATCAAAGTTTTGCGCCGAACAAGTTGTCAACACAGTGTACCCCGACAACTTGGCAAACTGGATGGCCAGAGTACCGGTGGCTGTGGAGCCACCGTAGATGAGAACCAACTCAGGCTGGGCCAGTGGGGCATCTGGTGGTGCGAGCTTCAGACTCTGATACAGGCCCTGGCCCACCGTGATTGTCCCCAAGCCGAGGGTTGAAGCCTCCTCAAAGCTGAGACGGTCGGGGATAGCGATCTGAAGATCAGCTTTGGGGATGCAGTATTCAGCAAAGGCTCCACTTTCCGGATTGTTAGAATTGCATCCTTGGACCCAACCGCAAACACGGTCGCCCTTGCGGAAGGCTTTCTTGACGCCCTTGCCGACCTCTTCGACAACACCGGAGTAATCATTCCCAATGACTTGTCCAGGAGGTTTCCGGTCGGCGCTCTTCCAGTCGGTAGGGTTGAGAGCGACACTAACTGTCTTGACCAGAAGACAGTCGTCGGGCAGAGTGGGGATAGGGCGATCCACCACGTCGCGACTACCGGGCGCAGTGATTACCAGGGCTTTGGGCATGATGAGATGAGTGTACTGGTATGGGGCGAGTTACTGGAAAACAGGTGAGAGTTACAGACAAAGACAAAGACAAACGAGGTGGCAGAGGGGTTAATAAATGTTACATGACTGCAGATTATCACGTCACAGCTTCTGTGCCGGACGATGTCCTTCTTATCTCCGCTTCTTCACTGAAGGGATGACAGCTAAGCATTGTATTATTAATCGAGGTCATTAATAATCCACGATGCTAAGGCTGGCTTGCTGCGATGTGATTCGAGATCGGGACTCGCTAACCAGCGCCGGTCCCGAAATGGATCCGTTCAGTAGTTTTAGCTTCTCTCCAGCCGATCCATGTTCTCCAACAGTCAACTATCTACCTCTGTTTCATTCTTCTTCACCTCACTGCTATTGATGTCGGCCCGGCCCAATGACATTCGTCGGGTTGCCAACTTCGTCTCTGCCCAACCCAGCCCGACTGACTCCCCGTCCACGGCTCCGCCAGCGGGAATGACGCCTCCTCCCCGCGAGCGGGTCCCTCGGGCCTGTGAACACTGCCGGGCCCGCAAGATCAAATGCAATGGCCAGCAGCCGTGCAATGCCTGCGCGCGCCATCCAGAGCGATGTCTCTACCGGACAGGAAGCATTCGCCAGAGGAAGAACCGTCGCACCAAGGAAGCCCCGCGACCACCAGCTACCTTACTCCCTCTCCCGACCACCGACTCGCCGACTACTCCAAGCGACTGGTCCCACACCAGTTTAAGCGATGGCCCGGCGCAGTATAAGCGACACCATGAGCTCCGTGCTGGCATCGGCGTACAGAACCCGGAGACCGGGGCATTTCAGTTCTATGGTACATTCAGTTCCCTACGTTTGGCTGGCTCTGTTAACCCTCGAAGGACCCTCTTCCGGCTTCTGCTTCATCCACCGGGTCTACCAACGCATCAAGCAAGGCTCGTCTAGTGAGCCGCTGCTTGCTCGACGGAGCTGCTCCATTCCAGATGCTATCCACCGATTTGGTCTGGAGCGCTTCATGTTTGCCCGGCCAGGAGATTCGGATCCGCGGCGGACTCATTTTCCATCTCAGATGTTCCTCCCCAGGGAGTTGGGGGATCAGTTCATTGAGGCCTATTTCCGCATTATGCACCCACAGATACCCATCCTCATAAAGTCCGAGATTGACGATGCTTGGAACCAAATGTGGGAGTCTCCTGTACGCGACCACAGCGTTAAAAATCAGGACATCCTATTCATGGTGCTGGCTATCGGCGCTCGGGTCGCCAACCTGAAGGGGAAGCAACCCGAAAGCAGTGTCGCGGCTTGGGCCGATTACTTTTCCAGTCGAGTATCTGAGGGGCCCATCTTTCTGCAGGAACCGAGTATCAGAGGTGTACACTTGATGCTGCTGAAGGTGCGTCACCGACATCTGCCAATTGAAACTCGCTAATCCAATAAAAGTCTATGTACGCTTTGCAGCTGATGCGACAAAACGATGCTTATCTTTACCTGGGTCACGCCACTCGCACCTGTCTCGTACTAGGTTTGCACCGGGCTCAGGTCACCGATGGCCGCGATCCCACCGTACACCGGCTGCGTTTGACCTTTTGGACGACGTTCTTTTGCGAGCGCATATCTTCTCTGTACATGGGCCGTCCGTCGAGCCTTTCTGACCGACAAATTGACACAGCCTATCCCGAGGACCTGCCGCCGAATCCCTATGACAGCACTTGTGCGCCCATGCAAGAATGCGCATTCATCCGAGCCATGGGCGAGATCGCCAAGCTGGCGGATCGCATCTCTATCGAGATATATTCGCCGGCCAGCATTAAAAACCCTACGGACCTGGACAAGCTCAACCAAATCAGCGTTGAATGCGACCACGCCCTCCAAGCTGTCACCCCGACACTACCAAGTTACCTGCACTTCTTCGATGACAGCGTTCCAATTGGCGAGCCCTGGCAGGAGATCCAACGCCTGAGTCTTGGATTCTGCTACTACGTCGTCCGGATGCTCCTCTCCCGCCCGGCACTGGTGCTTACCACATTTTTCTCCTCGGTACAAGAAGCCCAGATCGCCACTGGCTGCACTGAGCTCCAATCTTTCATCAATTCATCGACTTCCGCAGCGCGGAATTTGATCCACCTCGCTCATGACGTCTATTTCCGTCGTTTCCCAGATATACGCTATGACGGAGCTCTAGCTTCGTTCCTTCTGTCTGCGTCACTGACTCTCTTATATGATGTGCTCAATCTAGGAACTGATCCAGACCGAGCTAGGCAGACATTCACAGTCGTGGAAAAGGCGATAAAGTGCCTCGATGAGATAGAGCATACGGGGTACACGTCGGGCAAGGCGTTGAGCCTGGACCTGATGAGAGTGGCCAAGCAAGCGGTGCAAGCGGCAGATCCGGTGGTGGACACTAATCAGGTCTTGATGGATGCGTTCCCGTGGTTAGAGTATGTTTCCCCCTCTTGTTGTCAGACTATGCTGACTGAGTAGTAACTGGGCATCTGCTCAGGTTGGGGAGAATCCCGATCTGTCAATGTATACATTTCCCCCAGCGGACGTGACAGTCATTGGCTCATTGGCGGGGAATGATGTCGGTTGGACCGAAATGGAGGGCAATCATCTCTGGTTGGGCAATGGATTCGAGCCGAATGCGATGCCGGGGTGTTTATTCTAGGCGCGAAAAGGGTAGAAGGGATAGAACAGCACATATACAGACTAATAGATTATTCATGCGTGCCGGCGGCTATTCTGGCATTGTCTCCCGGCCACGTTTCTCCAGCTGAAACACCCCAATGCACCTCAGCCTTAGGGTACTATTGCTCCAATGCGGTGCCTGCCCTAACCGCCATCCATCCTGGTCGTAGTCCGAGCGCTATGCAGATAAAGAATCCAGAGATACTTATACCTTCATTCCATCCCAAGCTCATCCTCTCAATTACATGAGTGGTAATGTCCAAAGCTAACACCCGGGCAGTCCCCTGGACTTCCCATCTCATCTACCTCCTCCTTACTCTCCCCACTGCCCTCAGCATCACCCTCCTGCTCAGCGACTCTCAGCACTGGACCCTTACGGGCGACCTCTACACCTTCATCAACCGCTACCGCACGACCGTGCAAACGGCCCTTCAGGTCCTAGCCACTCTCCTCGGCGCTATTCAAATATACAGCATCTGCCGCCTCATCAACCACGCCACTCGCATCTTTTTCAAACACTCCACCCACCACACGACCCTCAACGACCTCGCCCTCTGGTCCGCCCTCTCCACCCCAACTACCAACTTCACCCTTCCTCTACCCCAGATTCTCCTCACTCTCCTCCTCGCCAACCTTTCCGCTGTCCTCTCCGCCCTCTGGACCGGCGCCCTCACCCCAACCTCCACCACAACCACCGCCAATACCACCATCCTCATCCCCTCCTACGCCAACCGTTCCTTCATCAAAGAATATCCCTCCCAGATCGACACCACCGGTCCCTCCCTCCGCACCTCCCTCGGCTACTTCACCTACTCCGTCGGCGTCGGCCTCCTCACTTCCCTCGTCTCCTCCGCCTCCACCGCCTCCCCACTCACCGGTTCCCTCCGCGCCCGCTCCCACGCCAAACTCGACTCTACAGGCTACTCGTACTCCGGCCGCTCCTATGGCGTCGGCAGTCCTGTCGGTCTCGCTGACGAAAATGTCATTTCGTTTTACCCATACGCAGCCAACTACACCTACCACGAACGCGGCTATCTCGCCCACGTCTCCTGTCTATATAACTCCTCCTCTCTCTTCCTCCTGGAAGATACCTACGACACAGCCCTATATGTTGCCAAAGGCCCGCTACCGGACAGTAACGTCTCCTCGGGCGAGTACTCCACCTACACGGGGTGGTCGACAGACACGATCGTAGCCCTGGGCGTAGCCAGCCAGCCAGCGGCATACACAAAGGAGAGGTACGTCGCAGCGGCAGCGGGGAGTTACTATGCGTCGTTGAACGCGAGTCAATGCCTAATCAGCTTCGTACCAAGCTGGTTCATCGTGAACGTGGGTATTCAGGAGAAAGTGGTGGATGTGGTACCGCTGAACAACACCACCTCTTATCCAGAAGAAGACACCGACATAGACATCGACCCCACCAACAAAACCATCCACGTCGCCATGCGCCAGCTCGAACTCATCTCCAACGACCTCACCTCCTTCTACCGCTCCACGCTCGGCGACGCATTCAACACCTCCATCGCGGATCACGCCACAAACACCAACACCACCGCCACCATTTCCTCGAACTTCACCACCACCACAACATCAAACTCCACTGACAATGAAACAACAACCCTGACAGCCATTCAAAACACCTATATCTCCCTCATCGACGACATTCTTGCCGCGTATGCCTCTGCGCAGCTCATAGTGGGGAATTTCTCTCGCCCCGCGACGGCAACGGTTACGATTGATGCGTTGCGTCTGGGTTCGAGGGTGTATATTGTCGCGGTATTTGTGGTTAATGTACTTGTGGTGCTGGGGGTTGGGTTCGAGATGGGACGGACAGGTGCGTGGAAGGCCCTGCCTGGGTTTGATTATTTGGATGCGAGGATGTTGGTGCTGGGAGGTGCGAATGGGGGGAGAGGAATCGCGGAGAGGGCGGCGGATGTGGGGTGGAAGGGGTTGGAAACGGGGAAGATTGGGGTCAGGCTTGTTGGGGTTGGTGGGGCGAGGGGGGTAGGGTGGGGGTTGGTTTATGGGAATCGTAGTAGGAGTAAGGGTGATGGTGGTGGTGAGAAGGGGAGGGAAGGAAGGAGAGCGTCACAGGAGACGTTGGTGGAGGGGTGGATTTGATTTATTCGAGAGTGTTTAGTATTTAGTAAGTAGGGATTGGGAGATGGGTTACGAATATTGGCTACGCTGTTGTTATACAAGAAAGGAGGAATATGAACTGGTATCTGTATTATTACTTCTGACTCCTCACCATACTTCGCAACGCCTCCGTCTCCCCCTCCAACTTGGAAACCCGCATCTTCAACTCGTCCCGCTCGCGCTTAATCGCCTCAAGCTCCTCCTCCAACTGATTCATCCGATCCACGCGTCGCTGACGATACCGTCGCGCAGCAAGGGTATTCAGCTCCCGTTTCTTGACTCGGTTCGGGGCTTCTTTCGGAGGAGCGGCGGCTCGAGAGGATGTAGTTGAGCTGACAGCTGGCATGGGTGGGTATTCTAATTCAGGTTCTTCATCACTTCGTTAGTCACACCGTATCTCTGATGGTATTTTGAAGAGAGGGGATTATGGGAGCATCCTACCAGGAAGAGAATTCACACCAGGCGAAGCCAACAGGTTCAACTCCTCGCTCAACTCCGGAGAACTAAGCAAGGAATCAATCGGGTCGAGATCAGGTCCAGCAGCGGTAACAGGCACAAGAGAGTGAGGATGAGGGTGAAGTCTCGTCGCGCAAGAAGTATGTTGAGTAGTCGGATCCGGATAGCCAATGATCTGATCTTGATAGCTACTATCGCTCAGACTGGACAAGGCTGTGTTGATAGTTGAATTGGACCCGGCAGTGAGAGAAGTATCCGGCGGGGAGTCGTCATAGAACAAGGAAGTAGTGTCAACGGGAGGAAAGGCCGCTGACGAGAAGTCGAAAGTAGGATTATTATGAAATTCGGGAGGAAGGTAGAATGAATCTGGGTATTGGGAGAGGTCCTGGTAGAAATGGGAACTATTATACGGCGGCGGCGGAGAGGTCTCGTTCTGCGCAGATGAACGCGAAGGTCTGGCGGGCGACAGGCATGTCGGTAATTGCAGTGACAGCCATTCTTCTATACTTAGGGCCGGGTCCTTGGACCCGGGAGAGCCGGTGCGAAGAGAGGGAAGAAGGGGACGCTTTCGCCGAGGCGATGGAGGATGAGAAGGGGGAGGAGAAGATGAAGTTGGTCGGGGTGAGGCCCGGTTTATAAGGCCGCTGCGGATTGAGGAGGCGGGCTTCGTTTTGGGTTTAGTGCGGCGGGTGGGGCGGGTGCGTTTTGGGCGCGTGCTAGTTGGGTGGCTTTTATTCATGTCTTCAGAGAACAATAGATAGTATACTCTGCAATGATTATGGAAAGATGTATGGTGTAGTATGTACATTCAAACAAAGACAACCAGCGCAGTATTCCATCTATGTACCCTCGTCATTCTGAGCCATCTTCTTCATTCTAACACCTGTGAAGAACAAAACGTTGTCTAGTAAAATCTCGGGTTAGCTGTATCCAAGTGGAGATGGAAAAGACACTATGAACACGAGCGAGCGACTCAGATGATGTCGGCCCGCAAGCCTGGAAAGGTTCTTCCATTTTCATCTTTCCAAGCGCCTCAGCATGCGGAGCATGTCAGCGATCGGGGGTTGTCTTCATCGTGCGGTAGTGCTAAACTATCCAGAATGGGGCTGGTGCTTACGGACCGGAGGAAAGTGGCATGCAGGATGATTAGGTGGCGTATTGGAGGGAATTGACAGATAAGAAGATGAAGATGGGTTCAACAAGTCCATTCAATTGATATATGCTCGCTTTCCTACGTAGATATATATCTCTTTTACATCTATCTGCTGCTCTGGCTCGACTCAAGTTATCGTCAGAGTCCACCATGATGAGTCCAGCATGAGTTCAGCATGGTCTATCATGAGTCTCTGTGAGTCGAGATGATGCAGAATGAGCACAGCAGAGAGGCAACTAAACTGCACCCGCCAAGTGAATACAGATGGGGCCATCGAGCATGAGTCATTCTCACTCATGGCCAGATTGCCCCACTTGCTATTAACCCCACCCTCCACCTCAACACGAGCCACCCAATCAGAACGTGATGCCCCAGACATGCAGCGGTGCCTGGACTGGGAATCACGATTATGCTGATAACGCGGGTTTTCTCTCCGCCCCTGACAAGGGCCATTGTGCTTGCACATTAGATATGTTGTGTTGCCACTGTGGCTTGTCGCAGAATTATTCTTATCATGAAAATGCCTTAATGCCCTGTGTGTGTGTGCAAATATCTATTCATAGGTCTCTCGGTACTATGATGGTTCCATCGCTTAAGGTCAACTGCATATAGTTGTACTACAATCTAAATATCATGTTGACAGGCTACATATGCAGACGGGGTATGTTTATCTCAATTTTGTAGTACACATGGTTGCAAAAATAAAGACATATTCACTCATTAGAGTTACACCATTCGCTCCCCTCGTCGGATATCAACTCCGCAACCCCACCAAATCAATTCTGTCAATTATGGGGTCACTTTGTGAAACCCTACATCCTGGACCGGAGATACTTTTCCTGTGGTAGAAATTGCTTCTTACCAGTATCGGACTATCATGCAACCTCTCATCCAGCACATTGTAAGATAGAATATCTATAGACTATCTACAACCTTCATTGCCTATGTGTAAAGACCCTATTATTGTAGTTCACCTCAAAGCATCTCCAATATTCATCCTCATCTCCATATAAGACACACCACTTGTAGAAATCAGTATCTACAGATATTGACTTTCGCTTCGAGTCATATACACCTAATGACGGCATCTTTAGGGCTCTAAACAACAAGCCAAACACCACACAACTATCCATACTCCTACCTACCTACCTACCTAAAACATATCTTCACCTAACCACCCAACACCAATACTAACCCCATAACCACCACAATGCACCTCCTAACCACCCTCCTCCTATCCACCACCACCACCATCACCACCCTTCTAGCAACCGCCTACTCCATCCCCCCCAACCTATCCGCCCTCTACAACAAACACAAGGTCTGCCCTAATACCCCCCCTTCCCTACTCCCTCCCCTAACCCCCCAATCCACTAAATCAAAACAACAAAACAGTCCAAACCGTGCCTCCACCCCCTCGCCACCGGCTTCCACGACGGCCAAAACCCCACCGACAGCACATTCACCTACTGCAGCGACCTAAGCAACAAATCCATCTTCCTGCACAGCCCCACGCTCGGCGGCCGCTACGACAACATGGACATAGACTGCGACGGGGCGAACTCTCACGGCGGGAACTGCGGCTACGACGAGTCCATCCAAGACCAAACGAGTTTCAAAGATCTTGTATCATCTCAGTACGGGATTCCCGATCTGGACGCCAATATACATCCGTATGTGGTCTTCGGGAATACGGATTATGATCCCCAGAGGGATGGCATGTGGCCGTTGAGTGTTATGGTGGTTGTTTGTGGGAATCAGCTTGTGAGTGGTCGGTCCCCTCCGGAGGAGATGTTTTATTTTAGTGTGTATGGGGGTGGGGGAGACGGGTTGCTGATGAGAAGGGTTCATCTAGTTTTATGGTATCTGGGGCGATACGGCTGGGGGGAGTTGGACGGGAGAGGCGTCGATTGCGTTGGCTAAGCTGTGTTTCCCTGGTGATGGGATGAGTGGGGATAATGGGCATGTTGGGGATGATGTCCTGTATATTGGGTTCGTTGGGAAGGAGGCGGTTCCTGGGGGGAGGGCGAATTGGAAGGCTGGGAGTACGTGGGAGTTTGAGGAGAGTATTCGCGGATTGGGGGAGAGGTTGGTTGCGACGCTTACTTAGTTGATAGTTCTAGCTAGGTAGTGAAGGTTGCTTTTTAAAATTAAAGCACCTTGTTCTTCTTGTTGTTGGCTTAGTGTGCTGGTTTATTCCCTACTTATATCTCCATACTACTGTGTACGATGGTAGATTTCATAGTAAGATGAGATTCTATAACTATCAATTTGCTAAGTAATTCCCGCAAACCATAACCCGACCAACAGCAAGGTATCATAAGCGCAGCAGCAAGCCAAGCCAATCAGTCCGTCAAGCTCTCCCAACGCTGAAACTCGCTCCCGCTATGCAGAACAAAACAATCATGTCGTCAGAACCACACTTTTGGCGCGTTCCGTTGCAGTGGCCCAAATCATTTAACGCCGGCCAAATGCGCCATACACAGTAATAAAACAACAAGAAGATAAGCAAGGGTATAAATCAAATACATGATCATTTCTTGAACATGTAGTGCCCGTAGAGCCCGCCTACGTCGCCCACGGCCACGGGAATCTTCCGCATGCCCCACCAACGGGCGCCCATCTTCCAGGAACGCGCACCGTCGTCGAGCATGACTTCCGGCATGGAGGCCGGGTCCCGCACGTACCATCCCCGACGGCCCAGCTCACGCACCGTCCAGTCCGGCGAGGTGCGCGTGTTGCGCGCCCGCTCGCGCAGAGGAGCGATAAGCTTGTCGCTGAACTCGATGACCTGCAGCGGGTAGCTCTGCGGCGAGAGAATGACGCACGCGTTAGGGTTGAAAATGGTGCCGATCGTCAGCTGGTTGGCCTTGTTCAAATCCAGGTAGCACAGCGTGGATGGAACCCAGGGGGTGATCGGCTCTCCCTCCACCGGCTTAGGCGGCACAAAGAAGGTGTTGAGATCCTGGCCATTGAGCTCGCATGAGCTCAAACCCAGCTCTTCCAGATGCTTCGTCAAGGGTAACAAGGCCTGGGTATGGGCGGAGGTCACCTTGGCCCCTCCGAGGTTGAGCGAACGAAGGGTAGAAGGCAACCGAGGAAGGAGTGCCTGCACATCCTCCTCCTCCAGGAGCCGGGACCGGGTGGGGTCGGTCAGCACGTTCAGGAACACCAGCGAGTCGCAGACGGCTGGGTGGGTGGACAGAAACTCGACGACTCGAGAGCCCCGCAGACGGGAGCAGCGGGAGATGCTGAGATGAGTGATCTTGGCGGTCTCGGGGATAGAGAACAGCGCCTCCTCGCTGATCTGGGTGTGGGTGACATCGAGGTGAGTGAGATTGACCAGGCGCGGCAGGAGAATCTCAAAAGCAGCCGCGGGAAGACTGCTGCATTCATGCAGGGAAACCCGTCGCAAGTTCGGCAGGGTCATGGGGAGACCAGGACCGGAAATCAAGGCCTCCAAGAAGAGGGTGGAGAAGGATTGAGAGGAGCAGCCGCAGAAATCGACGGCTGACAGGTTCGGGAGACCGGTGAACAGCTTCCGAAGCACATCCAAGCTGATATCGCCCTCGACATGTTCCTGCAACAAGCATTCCTTGAGGTTGGGCAGCAGTTCCAGACACTGGAGGAGCGTCTTGGAGGTGAGGTTCTGGATCTCAGCGTTCATCTGCTTGGTGCGACCCAGTCCAACCGACGTAAAGTGCGAAAAGTCAAGGCGGCGAACCAGCGTGCCCAGAGCCGGATAGCGAGAGATATGATTGAGAGCTTTAGAAAAGATGATGGAGTGGGGGAATGTCATGTTCCGGTACAACACACTGAGGGTGGCGGCGTGCAATGTCTTCGAGGTAAGCAGGCACGAGATCAAATCCACGTTACGGGGGGTATATCCATTGGGGGGCACGTCCAATGCCAACATGGAAATAAGATGGTCTGTACCAATTAGCGGCCTGATATCCATGTGAAGATCCAGCACTTACCAAGAACCTCCGGGGGAAGCCTTTCCAGAGCCGATGTGCCTGCAGGCGGCTTCTGCTCCACTTCCACCTCCTTCACTTCCGGCACCTGTAGTTTCTGCTCTTCCACCGGCAATGGCTTGCTAGGCGGAGTGACATCGGGTGTATCCCAGGCCCAACCACGGGCGTGCAAGTTCCCCAGGCTGCGGAGATCGCTGTAGCTCCGACTCAGACTCTTGCCACCCAGCCGGATCTGCTTCCAGCCGAGAAAACCACCGCAGGGGCAGCAAAAGTCGGGCTGCATCTCAATGGGGTTGCGCTTGGTGGGCTCTTGAGGGGAATGTTCGATGTGGGTATCGACGAAGGACTGGGCAATGCCTATGACGTGTAAGTGACCTGCTATGACACCATTCCTGCGCATTGATTGACATATACATACCATCCACGTCTTCCTTGATGGAACCGAATGACTCCCGGCGGCGACTGCTGGACCGGGAGTTCTGGGAGGAACAGGTGGAGGGATGAGGGGAGGCGTTGCGGGAGCCTTCAGTAGGCGAGGTGTTTCCCGAGACAGCGGGAGAGTATCTAGGCTGTGATGTCTTGTGCAAAGACAGCGGGACGGTGGTGGCGGCCGACATAATGAAGAGGGGGAGGGCGTATGGTTTGGGAAGGCTCTATATAGGAAAGTAGGGCCGGTCCCAGAAAAGGGTGGTGAGGTGACGAGAAGATCAGGAGAGGCACACACACGCACACACAGGCAAGAGGGACGGTGGGAAGAAAGAGGAAAAGAGGGAAAAACGGAAAAGCTTTTTTTTTTTCTTCTTTCCCCAGATTCCACCCAAAACACCCCTGTCTGCAGAGGACGCTAGAAGATGCCAAAGAGGGGCGCTGGAGACGTAATTAAGCGTATATTCGGAGCCAGAGCGTGAAGGTTGTTGCTGTTAGTCACAGAATCCGCGGCGGATGGGACGAGGCCGCGCCCCGAGGCGGGCACACGCTATTTGACTCCAAGAGATCCAAGCCAGCGGACAGAGTAATGATTCGCTTAGGCGGAGGGGCAGCCAGTGGACCGTGCAGTGAGCTATGCAATGTTGGTTCAACAGGGCTGCTTTTTTTGTGCAGATCAATTGAGGGGAAGGGGGGGAAATAGGAATCAAGGAAGTGAGGCCAGTGGATGTTTGATCCAAGGAGGAGGATAAAAATACCAAGCACGGGGAGAGAAAGGTAAAAATGATGTGAGTAATCAAACAGTACAAAGTAGAGGGGGGGGAATGCCAAATGAGAGAATCACAGAGAAAAAAAAAAAAGAAGGGAGAAAGTAGAAAGAGAAAGCGGCAAGAAACTGCAAGTCGACGTCAAATTTCCATTAAGTAAGGCGAACAGACCGGGTTTGCCAACCAGCCAAAAGCCAACAAACAACGGTGACACTGGCACTGTCTTGGTAATATTTTTTACAGAGGGTTTGCCCGCGGAGTGGAGGCGGAAAGCAAAGCTCAGCGCCGAAAAGAAAGAGAAGCCCATGGATCCCGCCGATGACTCGGTCGGACTAACTCAACTGACCACATGGGGCCCTCCATCCCTCCCAGCGGCGAATCCGGTTGTTCGGAAGGAGCAAAGACAAAAAGAGGTACCATTTGGCTGCTCCATTCTTTACTTCTTACCAAAGTACTTTGCTGCATTGTGAGTGGTCCTCCTGGTCCATCCTTGAATCCTTTGACCGTTGATCGATCGCCTCCCGCTGCGGATTGGTTGCTTTTTTCTCACACGGCCGAACTACCATAGTACTATTTTAATCCACGTTCGGGGGCGATACCCGGTCTACGCAGTAAGGTTATCAATCAAACCGGTCGGAAATTGACATAATGCAGAGGTCGTCGTGTGAATTACTGAGGGATGGTGTCCTCACATACTAGACACACACACTCGCGCTACGCAGTGTCTGTCATCTTCCCCGGTGAGAGATGGTATTTGCAATATACCGCAATATACAAGGAAGAAATAGATTACCAGCCAGATTTCCATTAGTCGACAAAAGTGATGATTCGATGGCGGACTTGCTGGCGCCATGGCCGAGTCTTGCTCGATCGGGATCACCGCCTGCATTCTATGACATAATGGAAAACCGCCGCTGGTGGCCCCGTGACCTGCCCGACGGGGCGGGATCTTCTCGAGGCCGAGTTCCGCACTCCTCCGACCATCGGGACTTTCCTCCCCTACTAGGAACACTAGTGAGTTATCCATCTGGTCCTCCGTTACTCCATAGTAGTATCCGTAGTAAAGGATGAGAGGGCCATTCTCGTAAGAGTAATTGGATGCGTGTCATCTTCATTTCCCATGAACTCCCAAGACATTATCCCCTATAGTATCGACAGATATAGTTTCTCAAAAGTGATGTCGCCATCTACCCCAGACCTGCACGCACCCCTGATGCAATATTCCTTACCTAACAATTACTACTCGCCCGCCCTTCATTTGCTCCGGGCGGGATCCCGTGATCCTGCGGAGAACGCTAGTCCTGTCACTCCTCCTTTCCTCCCCCTTCTCCTCTTTCCATTATTCGTCATCCACAGCCATGTCTCCCTTGATCCAGAGATCAGGAGAACTCAATCCCTGACAGTCTTCATCTCTTCCAAGGAGAAATTGATGAAACCAGGCCACATGTCCAAGTTACGGCCGAGTAAATTTCTAAATCAACCTGACTCGGGTCATTGAAGCATGATCAATACACTACTACTGGCGCTCGTATCGGGGGCATGACTCCTGGTTGACTGACAGCATCACCCCATCTTTGAGCCTTTAATGATTGTGGGGTAGCTGCACAAAGAGGAACTAGACTAGCGGTAGGGAGCTACTAGCTAGGCTACCGTGCCCCAGGGGGCATGAACTATGTAGCACCCCCTGATTGGTAGGCTGATCTTAGTACTTCCTAGATCGCATGGATGATCTGACACGATACCGAAATCCACGAAAGGGCATTGGCTTGTGAGAACTACAATTCATCTCCCGAAACAGCCAAGTCTTCGACTGGACGATCACCTCACTCTTCATGCAGCAACTCATTGCTTGAAGCTGCTGGCCGGGTTGATCAATCCAGGATACAGAAGTGCCGACAGCAAACGAAACGAAACGAAACGAATTCTCTTGATGTCGTCTTCTGATATTGTTCGTGCAACCAGGCTTTCATCCTACATCCTTACGCAGGCAGTACAGCATGTTTCTACCACACCGGAAAATACCCCGCATATCTCCATACAGGGATCGTCCGCGATGGGTGTGCTGACTCCTCAGGCCATCATTGGTAGTTAGTCATACGCTGATTGAAAGTCATGGAACACCAGTGTGACCAGACCACACCCATGCTTCCTGTCTACTTGAAACGGTTGCACATATGATGTCTACTGAATGTGGTGGTGGCTGAATAATTACATAGGCGTCGGGGGTCAAGAATGCAGTAGGCGATGAATCACCTGGAACAGACCAAATGAGGTGCTCAACCCCAAGACAAGACAATGAAAGGGGATCCTGGCCAACATAATACCGCTAACCTTCAGTACAGCTTGAACTCCCAATTCCGGTCCATCCTACTTCATAAACATGCTAAACAACAAGCCAGGTAGTAAGCAACTATTACCAAACACTACTCATAGTCCCCATAGCCAGGTCATCCCCGTCTTGGCTTCCCCTTGCAGTCTGTCGGAAGTTGACACCGACACCTGCCCATGCCTTTGTCGTCATCGCAACCACCTTTATCCCATGTCGTGCTGGGTTGGTCAGATTCGCAATCCATCACGTAAAATATTCTACCTTCTGCAGTGAAACATGCATCAACCGGTTATTCTTAACCGGCATTTACAATGGTAGAACAGATAGATCGAAAGATGCTGGCTATACTAATTACCGACCCCAAGCCCGCCAAGCCAGGGATCCCCAGCTAAACCCGTCTATCCAACAGGCGGCGTGGCTAGCCGAACCTCCCAAGCGAGCTCGCATTCCCCACCCTCTATTGGTCTGGGCCTCTCATAGTCGGGTTTCTGTGCTCCAGAACTTACTTCCAATAGCCTAGTACTACTAACAAACTGACGGACTGACTCGCTTGATCGGTTGGTTCCTGGTTACAACCAAAAACCTAATTAATTATCAAATTAATGACAGGTTATTATTAGTTAGTAATCGAACACTCCTCTGATTCCGAAAACATCATTGTGCCAAAGCCACTGCAACCCAAGGTAACCAGATGGCAAAAGTCGTAAAGTAAGTCCTATGGTTACAATCATGTCCAGAATATTACCGGGTAAATACCCGCGGATACCCTGATCACGAGACATATTAGGTAGGGACCCGGGTCGCTCACGCCAGCATGACACCACTTGACACCTGCGCACGCAAGCAGCATCGCCCATCCCCGCTCATAGTTCGGTCGGCCGACATGATCCGTGGGTTTGGGGGCTGGGTAACACGATGGCAGCTGGGTGGGGACTACGGGACTACTTGCTACAAAGGACTGATGTGGCGGGTTTCTATAGGTATTGTTGTAAGGCTGAGTGAGGGTGGGGAGGGGGAGATGGCATCCACTGGACTGGGTGTAGGTCTCGTTTTTGGGGTCATTCGTTGTTAAGTTCACTTATATATGGGAGATTACGAATACGAGAAACTAAATATATTGGTTTTTGACATGTATATCCATTGATGGATCGAGGTAATGGGGATTTGGGGGTTTGGGATGATATTCTAATCCGAGGGATAATTTGGAATGTAGTACAAGTATTAGAACGGACACCGCTTCAGGATTGATTGGATGCTACTGGATGATTCTATGCATGCTGAATTATCTTCTATCATTGGCCAATTCAGTGATTGTTTTGCTGTTTTTGTTGTCGTCCTTACTATTCATGCACACACAATGGCATGAGTTGCTTTCTTCATGTTGTAGCATGCCCATCACATACTTCCTA
The DNA here is from genome assembly GCF_000002855.4 of Aspergillus niger. Lineage (NCBI taxonomy): Eukaryota > Fungi > Ascomycota > Eurotiomycetes > Eurotiales > Aspergillaceae > Aspergillus > Aspergillus niger. The sequence continues at coordinate 1,136,090 of NT_166539.1, forward strand.
CGATGATGTTGTTCATCACCAAACCAGCAGCTTTGTTATAAGCATGCAATGTCCAGAGAACTCGCTATCCTTCAATAAGTACCATCACAATGAGGGATCCGAACGGGTTGACCATCGACAAGTGCTCTACCACTTTCTGTCCCTATAGATACCGGTGGTCCCTAGAGCTCCTGAGATAGTGGCCGCTTGGCGAACTCGGAGTCTTACAGCCCACTTCATCAAGACATTACATCCACCGCAGAGCGGAACTCTTGTGAATATTGATAATAAACAGTTGGGTAGGAAGAGTCGCCCTTCGTATAGATAAACCAGAGAACCGAGATCATCTGCTAACAAACAAATAGGACAATAAGCAGAGCAGCATACACTGCAATACTCATAGTGTTCGTGTGTCACAGGTCCATTATGGGAATATGGAGAGTACTGAAAAGGGATGTTGTCTGCGTGCCATAGGTAGATTCTGTCAAATCAGCGATTTGTGCCAAGTAGGCCAAAACGATATATCGCTGGCTACCGAGCAGATCTGGTGACTCAACTGTCTCAACAAATTCCTATTATATAGCTTGCATGCATCTCAGTCAGTGTCTATTCGGGGCCAGAGCCTTCCAAGAGCACGTGCTGCTATAACGACCTCTGAAGGATGTCGGCTCCGCACAACCGACCTTCTCGAGTTATTCTATCAGCGCATACTTTGACAGCGAGCCTACAGAATATTACTTTCTCGGCAATGGTATCCACCATATTACCTTCTCAGAGACAACTTCTTCGACTGTTGTCGTGGTAGAGGTACAAGGCTGGAGTAAGATGCGGACCGCCACAAAATGAGGCTGTGCTGGCTAAATGCAAGCGGGCACATCCCTGTCCTTCAGCCTCGCCAACTCATCAAGTGGATTGCCAGAACGACTGCTGGCGGACTCGAAAATTGATCCCTTCCACTCAATAATACATCATCCCCTTAACAGTACACAGAGCACTATTCACTTACAAGACGAAAATATTTGACCGACTTGTACTATGCGTTTGCTGAACACGTGCTTGTCTGACACGGGGGACTTCGTCATTCAAAATTTCTTGGATTATGAACTACCCCCGTACGCTATTCTGTCACATACCTGGGGCAAAGAGGAAGTTACTTACCAGGAAATAAACGCGGCCAGCGCGAAGACCAAGAGCGGGTACAAGAAAATCACAAAATGCTGCTCGGTAGCTAGGTCAAATGGATACAAGTATGTCTGGATAGATACATGTTGCATTGACAAGACAAGCAGTGCGGAGTTATCTGAGGCGATCAACTCCATGTATCTCTGGTACCAAAAGGCTGAGGTATGCTACGCAATTCTTGCGGACGTACGGTCTGAAGATGAAATTTCCCAGAGCAAATGGCTTACCAGAGGCTGGACACTTCAAGAGCTGATCGCTCCATCAAGGGTGATATTCTTGAACGAAAGATGGGAAGTGCTGGGAGATAGAGCAACCCTCCGAGACCAATTATGTGAATACACTGGGATTCCCGCCGGAATTCTGTCCGGGAACGACGACCTTGAAACGTCCAGCGTCGCACAGAGAATGTCATGGGCTGCGAAAAGACAAACGTCGCGAGTGGAAGACCGCGCCTATTCCCTAATGGGCATCTTTAATGTCAATATGCCGCTGATCTACGGGGAAGGCGAAAATGCGTTCATCAGACTTCAGGAGGAAATCATGCGGATCTCAGATGATCAGAGTCTATTCGCTTGGACGTCTTCTGATGATCGCGGCGGGCTTCTCGCCACCTCTCCTGCCGCATTCGCCCAATCCTATAACATTGTGCGATTCAATCCGTATGGCAGTCTTGATAACCCTTTCGCTGTGAATAGTAGAGGGGTGCATCTAGATATTGGCTTCGCAGGATTATCAGCCGACGGCGAAGGTGTCGGAATCCTTAACTGTGTGGAAAGAACCTGCACAGAAAGAACCCAGCAAGATAAGGTTATTGCCATCTACTTGGAGGATTTGACTTTCACTTTGCATCTGTTCAAGAGGGTTAAAAGCAGGGTTTTGCGACGTATCGATCTCGGAACCTTTCGACCAACCCGATATCCCGTGAGAAGGATTTGTGTCCGAGGCGGTCGCACAATGCTCATACAAAAGCGTACTGCCGTAGAACAAGACGTCATCCCCCCAGAAATGATTCAACTTCTTGAAGAGCTAAGGCTTCCGATGCGTTATAGAGAACCAGCAGCATTATTGATGATCACAAAAGCAGGCATTAGAGGTGGTGTATGGTTGTTGTTGACTCAAAGTGACGTCAGGTTAGAGATAACGGATCAGAATGGTCAGACACCCCTATCACTTGCTGCAGAGAATGGACAGGAGGACATTGTGCAGATGCTCCTTGAGAGAGGCGCCTCAGTTGAGACCAAAAATTCGGATAGTCAGACACCGCTATCATTGGCCGCAGCGAATGGGCACGAACGCATTGTTCAGATGCTTCTTAAGAAAGGTGCCACAACTGAGACCAGAAGTTCAAAAGACCAGACACCGCTATCTTTAGCTGCGGAGAATGGACATGAAAAGATTGTCCAGATGCTTCTTGAAGTTGGCGCCGCAATTGAGGCTAGGGGTCAGTGGGGCGAGAGAACACCGCTGTCACTGGCAGCAGCGAACGGACATGAAGGCATTGTCCAGATACTTCTTGCCAGAGGTGCTGCAAACAAGTATAGCGATCAATGGCTTCAGATGCCTCTGTGGAAGGCTACAGAGAATGGACATGAAGGTATCGTCAAGATGCTTCTTGAAAGATGCGACGATACTGAGAATCAAGATACGTGGAGGTGGGAATCATTGCTATCACTCGCTACGGAGAATGGACATGAAGGTATCGTCAAGATGCTTCTTGAGAGATGCGACGATACTGATAATCAAAATACGTGGAGGTGGGACTCATTGCTATCACTCGCTACGGAGAATGGACATGGAGGTATCGTCAATATGCTTCTTGAAAGAGGCGCCAAAATCAAGACAACACATCCGAACGGCTGGGAGGACATCGCTACATGGCTTCAGCGAATGGCTATGAGGCTGTTACCTGCCTCTTCACACGCCGCAACCTAAACACAGGACAATTTCTCAACGACAGAGTATAGGGGTATTCTCTATCTGCAGAAAGGAACAAACAATACCGGGGGACAGCTGCGTGACAGTACGAAAAGTCATAAGTAATTGATCCTATCTGGAATTGAAATGGAACATCTCCGGACGGTCAGATATTGGCGTCAGGTCCACTTGACTCTAACTCTGGGAAGGAATCACCGGCACAGAGCAGCAGACACCCGACTGGCCATATTGATCTTGTGTTTTCTGTCGCGAACAAAGTTCCTATTAGATCTCCTTAGGGAAAGAACATATGCTGTAGCTTTCTGTTGATTATGATTCATTCACTGTGATGCTCATGCTGTAGAAGATTTTAATGAGTTCTTGAAGACTTGTTAATTCACCACCGATGTGTGATACTAAAAGAGCGACTCTATAACTGTCACATCCGGAAGATCTGCCGGACCCAATTCATTCCGCGTCAGGTTTAGCTTGCTTTCGCCATAAATGAGCTGTATCAGGAATCCACTTGTTCCTCCAGATGACCTTCCACCGAGTTAGTCAAGGACTGACAAATCCAGAGAACCACATTATTCAACTTCATGTACGGCATCCAATCGGAGATAAACAGCCGCAGCCGGAAAATAGCAGCCGAGACGGACCAAACGTGCAATTACCGACGTCCTTAGTTTCAAATTTCCAACTCACCTGGCATGATTTATTTTACTCGGTCTCTCCGTCGGCGAGATGTCGGAGATACGACCTTATGGTTACATCTCCGGAGACTTTGCATTCAACACCCTTTGATCCGGAATCCGTGCGGACTACTTAAGTCCGGAGACACGGGTATCATCGCCGAGCCCGATCGTCGGCGGACAAGACAGCTGTATACGTCCGAGACCGCTTTTTACAACACAGCAGGCTGACATGGGTGGGAATTTCGCCTCATTCTTTGCGGAGATCCGATTTATCCGAGGATATCCGTGCACTCTCTGTGTACAGGTCATGTATCTCCTATCCAGCGTAGTTGTGAGACAACCCAGTTTTCATACCATTCAGTTTCTTTAATGGAACTCCCAGTCTGGCCAAATCCCGGTAACTAAATACTAATTCGAAAGAATTGGGTCACACATACACGAAGAAGCACGAGGTCTTAATCTTAATTGTTGAAGTTACTGCCTACGACTTTGACTCTCTTAGGGCTTATTCGTTGTGATACTTCTCATAACCGGTGGACTGAATTGGCAATAGTCAATCTAGATATCAAACCTTCTTTTATCTAAGAGCTAAATAATATCTCTTTTTCCTATCCCTGGTGACGCAAAATTCCAAGCAAGTTCCTAGTTAACCTACTTGAAAGGAATAGTTCGCTTGAGGCACTGATCACACCAGGTTATCAAGATCAATAGGCGCCCTGACATCCTCTGCAATCAACGAATAGCCCTGTACTCTGTGTAGTTTGGTATAAACTGACAGAGCAGAACGCAAAATCAAGCACCTCGCCTTACCTGGATATACCTTATCAACCTCAAGACCCGCAAAGCAAGGGAGGTTCTTCATCCATGAACTCAGCTGCCTTAGCTCCTCCGCAGTCATCTCCTTCGCAACACTCACACTAAAGAGAGCCGTGCACATCGGTGCAATAGTAACCGGATCAACAGTCCTGGAATTATTAAGAGGCAAAATAACCGACCCAACCCCAACCAACAAAGCATGAGTAGGTCTGAGCTTATCTCTCTCTCCACGAGATCTCAACGTTTGAAAAACATCAGCAAACTCCACATATTGATGCCCGCTCCGCTTCCTGCGAGTGATTTCCTCAGCGATCTTAGCAGTAAATGCATTCTCCGGTAGGATTCTATTCCTGGGTATCTGTGTGCTTGTCGCTGCTAATATTTCCACCACCCTATTTGAGATAATTGGAGCCCGAGTCGCTATATGCCCAATGTAGCAACAATCGAAGATAAGTAATATATCTAGATGGACTGAGTCGGGAATGAGCCCAGTATCTTCGAACAGACAATTGCCTGCATTAAGAGTCTTCTCGGCAGTAGCGGTTTCGGCAAATGTAAGCTGTCCGTTCTTGATAAAGCCGTGTCCTGCGTAGTGGAATATTAGAAGTTTATGGTCGCTGTTAGTCTTGGGTTGGGATTCTTCGAGAATGTCATGGAAAGCTTGTTGGAAAGGAATGTCGGGATTCGGGCTGTTGTGGCGGATGATGTGCTCGGCGGCTGGTGGGATATTCAATGTTTTCAGGAGATTCTGGAAATATTGGGAGACTTTGTCTGCTTTTGTATGGTCCTTCTCCCACCGCACGGTGATTGAGTGGATGTTTGTGTAGTTGTGTCTGTGTTGTGTTGCTGCTGCTCTTAGAGTATTTTGAAATACTTTAATGCTGATTGGTGCCATTTTTGAGATGCTCGGGTATGGCAGAGTCTGGGTGTTAGTTTCGTAAGTAGAATGGAAAGCGAGCAGAAGCGGATTGGCGTGGGCTGTGAGGGTCTGATGTAGGTATGTAGGGAAGTATCACGAACTATGGTGCTTTTTCGGTGGTTACCGGAATAGAGAGTCTCCTTAAAGATAGATAAAATGAGTAGGAGAGAGAATAAGAAGCAAAAAGCTGAGGACTGGATAAATTACAAGGCAGAAGGAATCTATATGCTAGTAGTAATACAAAAAGTTCCTATATATGACGATATTTGATATCATAGTTTTTTAATAAGATTACATGATGATCACTATGATACAACCGAGCAGTAAAATATCATTTTATGTATGTGACAATATGGGAAGACGAAGTTGACGTAGAATACAATATAATTGAACTAGTATTTGTATCTCTCATAATCATAGAGGGGAATAAGAGTTTCGGGTTCATCAGAACATTCAGCATGCACGAGTATCTGGATCAACATTAGAGCAACGGAATAATTCATTTCCATCATCAGACCTGACAGAATTAGCTGGTTAGTAGCCATTTATATGTACTTGAGTTGGTCTTGTGTTGCTATGGAGATCAAGCGCGGTATCTTCTACGGGCATAGCATGGGACCGGTATCCGCAAAGATTGGCCCTCACATGAAAAAGAGCTTTAGTAGGTAGCAGAGCCTAGAGCAGTTATCGGCCAAGTAAAGACTATGTTCTATCAGATAGCCGAGACAGAGATGTTAATGTCTTCACAGAGATACTAATATCAGAAAGCGGAGCCGCGAGCTTTCTTATTGAAATTTTATGATTAACTGGGCGAAGGACTTTGCCAGCTCAATCACGCCATCTACAAGGTTGCAGTGATTGATAGTAATCCATGCATGTTCTACTTAAGTGGTGAATAGAGACTAACAGATGGTGTGAAATCAAAGATTACGATGATATTGAATGCTAAGGTAACTCGCTGGCTGAATTGGATTTTCTTTCCATAATGCGAGGTTGTTTTGTCTGCTCTTATTTGCCTATAGTATTCGAGTAAGACAAGCCTGCGGCATTACTAGTCGCAATCCAGCTTTTTCATCGACTCGAATGTGCAATACCAGCTCGGAATAGTGTCTGCGCACGAGAGAAGGGGGCTGATATGTAGGAATGCATGTGCGAGACCTGCACGGAATAAAGTTACGTCTCGATCCTGTACAAAGATATGACTGAAGAGGAAGCTGTATTTGATATATTAGTTATTAAACCATGACCGTAGTATTCACAGTACAATCAGTTACTTTCAACGAAATTCAGCCAAAACAAACCCTACCAGTCTGCCAATGACATTTCCTATCAGTAACGCTCCATAATAAGCTGCGTCTTTAGTAACTCCTTAAGGAGCAACCAACCCTTGCTCTGCAAGTCGGTGATCAAGTTGCTCCGCTCATCCGAGGCCGTCATTATGTTCTCCGTCTTAAAAGAAGCTTCGACGATATACTCAATACCTGTGCGCTGGGAGTTGATAAGAGGCCAAATCTCGACGTAAAGCGGGATCCTGCCCCATGTGCCAACAAATCGCTTAACGAAGACCGGGCCATAGATCCGCGACATCGCTAAAACGCTGGTGCCCCATTTGTTGGGACGCCAGTTCTTGAATTTGTCCGGCGCTTCGTCGATTAACATTTGGCGCGAGTCGCTTGTGCCCGGCAGATCCATATTGTCATTTCCAGCAACAGCATCAGCTACAGTTTTCTTGCGGCTGATAGAGAGTATCTGTCTTTCGTATCCCCATTCGATTTGAGCCTTGTACTTCGTGTCACCTGCATTGAAGCCATCATTCTTAGTCGCAGTGAGAGCGGAGTCGATGTTGCCATCCGTAACAGCATACCGCTTCTTATACGTCAGCTCAAGGTCGTCCTCGTTGTCGGCCTTGCGAATGCGAGCGCTCCAGCCGGCGGTATATATTTCTTTAGCGCACGTGTCGAGAAACTGCACATTCAGTTTGATGGCGGTCGGGGCCAGATTTAAAGCCGATCGGACATTGTCTGTTAACTCATGTTCGGAGCTAAGCACTTTGGCCGGGTTGAGCAAAAGTCTGACCTCATAGTCGGGCGTCATATTTGGCATTGGCTCTGTGGAAGACACGACCGTGGCAGCCATGGCGAACAATCAGCGCGGAAAGAGACGTATAGTGGCTGGCTAAGGCCTTCGAGGCAGGTTGTGCGTGGACAGAGGGTCTCGGGCAATAGTGGAATTGTTACTATACGAGCAGACCGAGGTTGTTGTTTGAAAACCATTGAACAGCAAGGCGTAGGTGTTCAGCTCTACTTAACGCCTAATATACTAACGAATCGAACCGGTACCAGTCCTACGCAGAGTACTGTATCCAGGGGACAATTCATCTAGAATCCCCATCGCCTTGTTATATGAAGGTAGTAGTGAACCTGTTCCAGGCAAGGATCCCCTCATCTATGCACGCCACGTAGGCTTTCAGACGTCATCGAGTCTCGCGTCATATTCCGTATTTCATTTTTGAACAAGACTAGTGATATGAAACCATGCAGCGCCTTTTGAGTATTTCAGAATAGACTTACTGGGGGGGATCCATGACACGGACACATTGCTAAGCGGCTGTTTTTACACCGTTACACGAACCTGGGTAGAAGGAATAGGCTTTGATTTCCCATATCCTAAATACACTTTTCTTGGCGTCTGCTCTCTATTAGCACAGCCTAGTTCTTATCCTGCGACGTGATATCAATTCGGTATGAGAACGTGGGTATGGCTTGCAGCGAGGAGGAACCACGGATGGCTGAACAACAGAAGCTGGTACCGGGTTGCAGTCGGATGATCGACGTGCGTCATGTGGCATAAGAGGCTGAATTCTCCGTAGGTAAGCCTGCAACTAACGCCGTTTGTGGGGAAGCACATAACGGCTCATTCAGTAGATTAACGCGGCCGCATGCGGCATGATCTGACACCCAGACCATATACAGTTTCACCAGTTAACGAGTCGTACTGATAAGATGAAATCGGCGCTCTGTATTGGAAACCACAACAACAAGACTAGATCAGTATAATTATGGTATAGAAGATAGATCTAGATCTTTAGATTATAAATGTACTTTAGAAATAAATCTATTTATTATTTCCTGATTTAGTACACTTATTTGAAGTTGGACGGGCTGATCGTATTTAACTATAGATTAATAATCTGACTAACTTATTTAGAGTTTTACTGCTGTTTATTATTTTACATATTGTTTCTAGTCTACTATTTTATATTATTCATCGTTTTCTATAATTCTGTCTGCTATCTTTAATTATCTCTCTAATATAATCTACAGGTGCGCAGCCTATTTTGTCAAACCCTAGGATCGCTTCCCTGTCCCGATTAGCTTAGCTTCACTGATATACGTACCATCGAACTGAGTCGAGGGGTATCAGGCTGATGACTATCTAAGGAACAACTGGTCTTGAATGAGGAAGACAGCAATCAGCATACACGAGTAGCTCAATCACTCTGAAGCAGATGGGTAAACATCCATCCAAATTTAGCTGGCTAGTAGCTGTTTTTTGTATTTAGACTGGTTCTGTGTTGCTATGGAGATTCTATTTCGATGATTCTGGGTGTGGGTGTTTGTGTTGATTGTTTGAGTAGAATACTATTCACCACTACCAATTGCACATAATATACACATACAGCACCAAGTCGTTTGCCACTTTTGCTTCAACTTGTGCCACTTAAGCAGTTCCTCACAGCCCGCTATTCAGTCAACTAATGTTTCTGCACGGGCAGTGTGGTGCACTCTCAATGCTGAGAAGTTATTCATCTAGAAACTCTTTTAAAGGTACTACTAGCGTGCAGTTCCCAAGCTGCGGGGATTAGCTGGATATACTATCAGATACTAACCTCTGAGTGTTCTGCAGTCTTTACTCCTGGTTTGGATATCTTTTCCTAGGGTATACGGTAGGAAGAGTATAAGATATAGCGTAGAGACATGGTACATATTAGTCGATCTCCACGTAGACAATCTTTGGTAAGCTATGATGACCGTGGTACTATCAGAGCGTTGTAGCAGAAACAGCAGCAGTAGTTATTTATACGAAGAGATTCCGATCTGTTGTATAATCCTGTTGGGATCTTCTTGTCTTAGCAGGATATGGGAACATTTCATAGAGGTCAGTTCAGGTCAAGTCAAGCTAGGTAATTCAATCACTAATACAGGTCTATGGTTATAAAACCCCTGTCAAATGGCTAATATGATGACATATTATCGGGTTATGAATCCCAAGTCTTTTGCTCGTTACCATACTATATATGGTGGGCATTGGGGCAGGGGGGTGGCGATAAGAAGAATGGAGGATTTCTTTCATCGTGGTATGTTGTTTGGTCTAATCCATGACCTAGGGTACTCTGTATTGATTAAACTTCGCTCATACTATCTCTGACTATAAGCGCTTCCTAGCAAAGAGTCATCGTGGAATAAAAATATTTTGATTGATTACACCAAAGAGCAATAGCTCATTTATGGACTCAATCCGATGTCCACCTCGATAATAGTTATTCCCATATGCAGTCTACTCAGCCCAGCCCATGAATATCCCAGAAATCCGTTCAAGGTTCCTCCACGACCACAAAGAAAGATCCAACGCCTACCCAACCGTAGAATGAGGCCTCTTTTTCTTAGCAGCAACCACCTCCGAACCGTGATCATCTTTCCTATCCTCCATAAACCCACCGCGACGCACAAACTCGGACTCCCCCACCACCACCGTCCCGCCCTTACTATCCTCCCACAGCTTCTTCGCCCACTGACACTCCCTAAAATGCACCATGAACGCAGCCTTCGAGTAAACCTTATCCCTAGGAGCAGATAGTTCACCCACCCTTCTCCAATCAGACGATACCTGCTCAAACCGGCCCTGACAGCCTCGACACGAGACTCCACGCTCAATTTCCCCGGTCTCCCGATCCACATAAGGCACCGCAGTGGTTGCCATACACCATCGCAGAAGCATCACCCGTCCGCGGCGGAAGGTATCAGACCAGGGAATGCCATGTTGGTGAGCCGTACTGAGCTCGCGCACTCGTTTATCATGCACCAGAGAGTGCCGGATCTTCCGCTGCGTTTCTTTCATCGTGTAGAATCCCCGGACGGTTTTCAGGATTGGGACGGATTCCGCACGCAGCACGGCCGGGCTGATTCCGTAGAAGTTATGCGCTTCGGCGAGCGTGATCAGCTCGTATTCTCGGTCATAGTGAAAACGGTGAGTATGTGGGTCGATAACGGGGCGGCGGAGATCGGATTTGCTTCGGATGCAGGGGAAACAGCATCTTGATAGTTTGGGGGGGAAGAGGAAGACGAAGCCTCCGAATTCGGCGTGACAGATGGAGCATTCCCGGGTATGTAGGACCTCGAGGACGTCTTGGAGAGTATACCACTGTGCTAGGGTGGTGCGTAAGAGTGCACATATGAGGTCCGCGGCGTAGGTCGTCACCTGCTGATAAGTCTCCAGAGAGCTGACAACATCGCGGGTACGGGCGTTGACGTGGCGGAGGTTGAAAAGGGTTTGGATGTCTAGGTCCGGGATGAACTTGAGGAGGATTTCGACGGGCAAATAGTCAAGGAGGCCGGGTTTCGCGGGCTGGAAGGGACGGTTGAAAGCGTGTGTGATACCGGGTCCAACGCTTTCGCTGTCCACTGGCTTGATTCTGATTACCGACATGTCGAAGTCCCGGCGGTGATAAGATGTTGCACGAATGACGTCTGCCTCAATGGCTCCTTCGGGGAGAACGTCGTTGTTCGCCATTCCTGCTGTTGATGCAGCCTTCCTGTTAGGTGGGCTGACCAATAGCTGGATGTGGTGTGCTCACTGTATGGCAGGATCCTGTGCTTATTTATGATGATATGCACGTAATGAGAATTTTGGTCTAAGTGGGATATTTGCGATCAGTGGCAGGCAGATGCCGGAGGTAGTTGGAGATGTCGGAGCCTGTCAACAAATTCCGTGGAAGGAAGAACACGTCCGTGGGAAGAAGAGTGAAACACACGCACTTTTTGTTACAACCACCGTCTTACTTGTCACGGTGCGACAAGACGACCGTTCCAAGTAGTGAACGGCGTGAACGGCTGTGACCGTCTGAGCTGGAAAATGGTCATGGATGTGTGATCGTAGAGCCATAATGCATCAGATGATCGCTAGAAAAGGGGTATTTCAGATTTGCATGGCTCATGTAAGGGTATCAGGGAATATCTATATCCAGGCTTCAAAGAGATGCGATATAAATACAAAATATACGATCATGTCGACTTCACCCACGATTGTTGATTGAACAAAGGCATGCACTTGATCCGAACGGGTGGCTCCTTATCCCACACTACCAGTTCCTTGCCTGCTTTGTAGTCTGCACTCTCAATGACATTGTGCACATATCCTTGGCCATTCTTGGCCTCCCGAGTGGCTTTGTACTCATATGCCACATTCACTGAAGGCACTGCCAGGATCTTTCCCAGTCCCTGGCCCCACATGTCTTTGGCCAGTAATGTAGGCTCGCCCATATGGCACTCGCCTTCTTTGTGATTGCGGAACTCAAGCTTCCGTTGAACAAAGGGCGCCGCATCCAGGATGACCATGCCACCCCAGCACGAATAGACCTGCACCGGCAATTTCCTCCCATATCGCTGCTGATTTGGCTGGTCATCAAAGAACATATCCTGGGTGAGCCAGTATCGCGCATCATGGGTGATTTCAAAGAAGAGATTGCCGGACATGCTGCGCGAGACCCATGAGTCGTAGAATGGCCCGCCGGCAGCATTCCAGTCAAAGGCGCAAGTCATACGCGCATCCTGCTGCCGGTGCTGATACAGCAACTCGAGCAGATCCTCTACGCAGAGGACGACGTCGTTGATGAAGAGGATCGTCGCGTCCGCAGCGTAGGGCTTGAATTTGCCCGCTCCGGCAGAGACTAGCGGCGCGAGAGCCTGGTTGCGCAGGGTCGAGAGGTGCTTGATTCGGTCTGCCCAGATAGCTTTGGGGTTAAGATCGCTGGTGGAGAGATAGTATCTCACGCCCATGGCGGCCATCTCGCTCTTTAACCGATTGAGGATATCGTAGGTTCCGTCGGTGGACCGACCCTCGACGATCGAGAGAGCGCAATACTCTGGTCCGAGGAAGCGCATCGTCTCGACAATGGTGCCCATCAGGGGAAGCATGATGTGAGCGGATTGATAGAGATCCAGGGCGAAAAAATACTTGATCTTGGGCTTGGAAAAGAAGCTGTTGGATGCGCGAACGGGAAGATCGGCATAGCGCGGGCTGATGGTAGCCGGGCAGTCAAGCTTCGCAGACAGGTTCATATCGTGTGTCATGATGCTGCAGACAAAATCATCGACAGCGCTGCCATTGATGGGCAGTTTGGCGGTGAGGGTCGCATCGAGAACATCTGCCACCGTCGCGGGGTTGAAGCCGTTGCAGGCGGAGATGGCGGGAATGGCGGCATCGAGATCATCTTCGTAACTCGATGCGCTGAATCCACTCGGATCTGAGGCAGAAGGAGACCATTCGAAGGAAATGTAGAGGAAGAGCAGGAAGCAGAAGGAGGCAGTGGAGATTGTCAGCCGAAAAAGGTGCGTCTGCACCTGTCGGACATTGAAATTCATGTTGGACGGGATGCAGGAACCATCTAGGGCGGGAATGCGAATCAACGAGCGACAGCGGGGATGCGACGCATCTTGAAGGCGATAAAAGGGGGAGGGGAAATCGAGTAATCGACAGCTTCAAAAAGCCCAAGAGGGGCAAGCGGAGATAAATACTCAAGAAAAAGCTTCGGCGATGTGAAGGTTCTTCCACCCATATAAGCAGCAGTGGGGCGCCCAAGCTGACTAGGAAGTAGTTCGGTGGGAATGATTTGATCCGTCAAGCTTTGGTTTGATGGCTCTATCTGACTTGCTAATTTAGCTGCACAACCAAAGAATCGTGGGTGCCTGAACGGGATTCCCTCGGGACGCCCGGATTGGTTTATGGAAGTGGCGATAGCGTGAAGTTTTCTCCGGTCGTTGCATGGCCCCTTTCCCAAATGCTTTCCAAGCATTGGCGATAATCATGCCAACGCAGAAACCATGGAACCGCCAAAGCCAAGGGGAGAATCCAAATGTCGGCAATTCGACCACGAGCTGCTGATGAGCCACTAACTCCATTCTAGTGCCGGATTAGCCTCGTTGTTAGCTCGACCCGAAGCTTCCGAGGCCCCATTCATTCTCCGAATATTTTTGCTTGCCACCGTCAGCAGTCAATCATTTGACATTGAAACCATCGAGAGTCTTGATTATCCTGCTACGGTGAGAATGTTGGTTATTGATGGTGATAAACCCATACACTGACATGATTCTCGGGGAGAAGATTCGATTCGAACCGAACCGAACCGAACCCACACTTTCTTTTTCCCTTTTCTCTCTTTCTCACTCTCTCTGAAGACTGCCGATCGTCCCTTGCACTAAACGTAGCGAACCATTCATTCATCCAGAATGGGCAGGGATGATCAATTGCCGCGATAGTCGATACTTCTTTCAGCTCTCTCATTTTCCGACTTCGGTAATTGGCGAGATCTCTCGAATTCTAAATACGGGGTTTCCCATTGTTGAAGAGTGATCCACTCTGTGATCGATCGGGTGTCAAACGCTGGAAAGTCATCGGGATTTGACTTTTTCTAAATCTCGGTGGCTGAGATAGTGTCTGTTTGACGGGTGGAGATAGTATTTGGAAACCACATCTAGTTCATCATTCATTTGTACTCTAATGACATAGAATTAAGCATGGTCACATAACCTTCCTTCAAAAGAAGAACCATCAAATATACTTCGGCAGTGTGCGAATAATTACATCTCCCTCAACCTATCCAGCAGAAACCGGAACGTAAAGTTCTTGATCCCGCTGGAAACTTCCAGCCGTTCCAGGTGTCGGAAGACCTTGGCCTCCAACCCATTCAGTGTCTCTTCAGTGAGTTGCAGAATCTTTTCATTCCGCATCTCATCCAAGATCAGCTGCTTCAAATCAGCCGACAGCTTACCATGCCTGGCTCGTTCCTGCTGGATATTCTCAATCAATGCCGCGTTCGGCGACTGTGTCAGGAGGTGGATTAACGGCAGAGACAGTTTGCCTTCGTCGAGATCCTGGGCAAAGCCTTTTTGTTCTTGATACTGGTAGTATGAATCATATTGTGTTAGACAAGTGGATATTTCGTTCAGTGGGTTGGTGATCTACCTTTGTTGATGCCAGGTTAATGTAGTCGTCTCGAGCCTGAAAATATTGGCCTAGAGAGATCATGAGGTCGCTCAAATCAGTCTGCTTGATGGCTCTGCTATCTTGTTAGTTCCATTACGGCTGCGAGGTGATCTACCTCCACATACTCTGCTGAGAATGACCCTTGAATATAGAGAAGGTTGCTCGCAAGACAAAACAGTGCGCCGGTTTCTGAGTATCCTCCATCAGTATCGACTCGGAATGTCAGTGACTGTACAAATACTTACTCAACCGATTCATTTCCAGGTAATCTGCAATGGAAGGACGATACCCAGACCGCGTCCAATGAAGATCCATCGCTTGTCCAACATGAAGGTTGCGCAACTCATCTACCTCAATCAGCAAACATACCATCACCATTCTTGCTGGGGAACTCACCGAAGAACCCATGTGAGGTGCCTGGCTTCATTAGTGGGACAACCTTTTCAAACGCTTGAGTAAGTGCATGGGTTGCAGCATTGATGGTCTGTGCTACCCCAAACACGCGATAGGCAGTTGGCCGACCGCGTCTGAGCTCTGAATTATCCTGGATGTCATCAAGCAGAAGCGATGAATCGTGAAGATGTCCGATCAAGTCTTCCACCTGAGTTGCTACGGATTCGGGTGCATTGAGCCATAGATTCAACGCTTGGATGATGGTGCCTCTTATGTTCTTCGACGGTACGCTCCGAAGATAATTAATCGGCTGCTGGAGAACCTGTTTGGAAAAAGTGTCAGCTTCCCTGTCTGTTCGCGACAACAAAAAGCATCGACTTGGCAGCCAACCTTATAGTATGGGTCATCTGTCATTGTTTGCGGACCCTCAAAGGAATCCACGATTCGACTGGGCCTTGCTCTCAGAGACTGGCTATTCAGGAAGGTAGCGCATGTCGCTGTGGCTTCATCGTAATCGAATAACTTGGCGGGCGGCAGTTGTAGGTACTCGGCCCATCGATGGAAGCGATCAGCAATAGCATGCCAGTACCAATTTCCCGATAGGCCTAGGCCAACCATTTCCAGAAAATAAATGATATCGCCTGAATTGGGTGTCATGGGATTCATGTTGGCCAGATACTCGGCCTTTCTAGTCATGAATTCCTTTTCCAGAGGCGCAATCTTGTCTTTCAGCAGGAATTCTTTTGCCTGGGATACAGTCAAGTTCAGGGCCATCATCAGGTACCAGATCGAGTTTGGCGTCGTTATAGTCGTCTCCGTCTCCGTGCCGGGCTCCAATATGACCTCCTTATTGAAGCTATACAGATCATTAACCAGCGCCGCCGCGGCAGTTGCCGGCCACCAAACCTCTTCCAGTGCGTCGATGTCTCTTTGCGTCAGATCCAGCTCGCAGCAATAGACAATCGACATGAGATTCAATCTGATATTTACTTCAGTGAGTCATGTTGCGCAGCACGTCATAATCTCAGCGACTGGTGAACCTACTCTGCTCCGAAATCCTGGACACGATACTGCAGTAGATCATCCCAAGTCTTGAGGTCCCGAGAGTCTATCGTCTCGTGAACCCGGGAAAGCTTGTTGATAGCGTGAAGGATGAGGTTTCCTCGTGGTCTGTCGATTTCAACAAGACGCAAAAACACTTCTGACTGAATTTGTTTCATTGCGCTGGTTCGGGCACTGCTGATCGTTCCTCTGCGTATTCCCCATCCAATCGCATCTGGGGATTCGGTTCTGTCGACCTGTCGAAATATCAGTATCAGTAGGCTCTTGGCACTATGCATCTTTTGCACCACACATTCATACCTCAACGCTTCCGGAAACTCCGAGAACATCTGTCACGCCAAATCTTCAGTACAATAGACATGCTCACTTTGCAGACTCCAGAGGCAGAATAATAGTAACAATAATATTAATAGCAACAATGACTAACCATCATGAGCAAAAAAGTACTCAATGAGCTTCGTGAAAACCTCAACTCGATCTGGTTTACTTTCCGGGGGAAAGAAGGCAGTGACGGGGCCCTGCGGAGAACTTCCTCCACAGTATGCGAACCGAACTTCCTGCTGCCACTGCTGCTGGAAATCGGAGACAGCTTTCTCTGCTAAATGACTGTACTTGCTTTTGCGAACAGGTAGGGTGGTTGCGCAAACACGAGCAATTTCCTCACTGTCAACAAGCTCGGAATGGATAAAGGGGATATCGACTGGCGACATTTCTGGGGTAAAGTAAGATTTTATGAGATTATAGGAATGTATTTATGGAGAGTGAGCAATGGTGTCTATGATCCCAAATCCTCAGGAAAGTGTGCCATTTATATATTGTCTGAACTGGTAAAATATTCACCATACTCCGTCAGTAGCTTCTCTCTAAGATATCGCGTCCAAGAAACTCCGTAGTTCATTCCAGTGCAGATTGAGGGCTGGCTGGAGTTCCCACAAGGAAAACCTTTCCAGAGCGGATATAAGAATCGTGTATGGCCAGAATGCAGGATGGCAAGAAACGTGCGTTTGGCATCATCAGTCTCCAATGAGGCGCCACAGCTGGTACCTTTTGATTGGCCTCTGATTCACCATTGCTTGGAATGGAGTGCTGGGATATGCAGCGTTGGGGAGGGAGGAGTGGGGGCAGTATAGTGCCTGCTGGTCTGATATTAGACGGTTGGGAAACCAGATGGACTTAAGAATAAAGTTCGACAGAACTGGGCCTAACGGACATTTTGAGAAAGTAAGTATGACAGAAAAAGAAATATACACATGATTCACAAAAGTGATAAGAGCCACCGTTATAAGAAAGAAAATATTATTACGGCATGAGTAGGAATATATTTCGTTCTGGGCCTGTGACCGAGCAAGAGTAATTCAAGGGTTGAATTCCGGTGACCAAAAATGAGCTCACTTATGACAGATTTCAATGACATAGAGCTCCTTCTTTTCTACTAAGTCTACTAGTGCAAAGCCTGCCAATAAAGTAACGAGTGAGAGGGACGCACCGGGCAGGACGCATGCTAGGAAAAACAAACTCTCCTCATTGAAATAACGCTCTGACTATCCAGAACTGAACAATAAATCTGAGCGGTGAGCCTACTGGAAGCCACAGAAGCTACTAGTTCCTGGAGGGTGTAACCGTACTTCGCACCTGACAGCATAATATCCAATCATGGACATGACAGTGCTTACTAGTCGTAGTATTTAGGTTCTTCATGATCTGTCAGTGTTCGCGGATTATCTTTCCCAGACATCTCGTGGCACAACATCTACCAAAATTTGTAGGGTTTCATAGTTGATTGCTTTTACTTGGTAAACTTCGATAGTACTGTACTACGCTGTGATTAAACTAGTTGCTGGGTCAAACCCAATATTAGATCTGATGATAGTTATGGTAACGGATTCACGGAGTATCTGTTTTAGTTGATAGTGTGTTGAATTGAGCTGAATAAATTAATCCCAAGTGTATTGACATGTCTGGATGCAATAATTAGAACTGCTCTAGTAGCAGCAGTAGGAATAAAAAGATACTATCAGCATTGGATGATTATGCATGCTGGGGCTATATGTGGCTGGCTGACCTACGCTGGACTACTGTAACATCACCAGATAGTTGAGCTTGGCTAAGCTGAAAGCCAATTAGAACATTAGCCTTATGCCCATACTTATCTCAAGAATATACGAGCCTGAATATATTGCGGCATGGATCTGCAATTTTAGCGAGTCGTGCTCCTGGAGATTCTAGCCCTCCAAGTTATCCGCCATGCTAAATACCTCATCTTTCGGGTCCATCCGGAGCTACAGTTCTGACCCACATTAGAACTGAACACGAGTACAATTATGCCAATCTGCACTCATCGTCTGGAATACTAGTGCGCTGAATTGATCAATAATTGCAGCCATGAGACATCAGTAGGTTTCTATTGGCGGGTCGCCCTGCCGGTGGAAGGGGTATTCTCGCCATGGCCCTTTTCTGGTCTACTGTTCTTCTCTGAAACAGATCGTTCAAAACAATTCGTTAGAATTCCCATTGGCAGATTGCTATCAGATTCGTAAAGCGTTCCTTCCTTTTCGTATCCTTAAAAATACGTATTTCTGTTACAGCGGTATTTCTGGCAACGCGTTAAAAACGGTTATTCAGTACTTCATGTCCTTTTCGGTGTCAACCTCAGGCATATCCTCTTTTCAAGACATACTTATTATCTATCTCAATAGAAGAACCGTTTCACCAATAGGGCCAACCAATTACAATTAATGTCTGCCTGCTGTCAAAACCATGTGACATCATACGAAAACCCCCCAGTTCCGATCTAAAAATACCCCAGGGCTGTGCCCACTAAACCCAACACAGTAAAGTGTGAAGGACCCCTGAAACCCCCGCGCCACAACCGGGCGGTGCCGCATATATCAACCACAACAGACAGCCTTATATTGCTGATTATCACTCAATAAGCAATCATCAATCAATACCAACCATATCATTTCAATTTCCCTTCCTTCTCATCGTACAGCATACACTTCACTCCATCATGTCCACCTACACCATCGTCAGCGGCGACTCATTATGGAAAGTCTCCCAAGACCACGGCGTCACCCTCGACGCCCTCCGAGCAGCCAACCCGCAGATCACCAACCCAGATCTTATCTATCCGGGGCAAGAGCTGAATATTCCGGGGCCTGATCAGCCTCCTCCGGAAAGTCGCAGCATCCCGGGTGATGTCCCAGGCCAAGCTCCTCCTCCTTCTTCTGCTCCTCCTGTTCACCTTGCCGTCTGTCCCCCAGGGCCGCCGGTTGTTCCAGGCGCTGCTGGAGCACCGCCCGCCATTCCCCCGCGTCCTCCGATGGCCCGTCCGCCGCCTCCGTGGATCAATGCCGGGAGACCCGGGTATAAGACTGTTGGGTACTTTACTAACTGGGTATGTTATAGCTCTAACTATTTGTATAAATCATTTGACTAATAAACGTGACAGGGAGTCTACGGCCGCAATTACCAACCTCAAGATATTCCTGCGGAGTATATCACTCACATTCTCTGTACGTTCTATCCCAATTCTATCATAGCGCTAGTCTAACATCAATAGATTCCTTCGCCAACATCCGCCCCACCGGCGAAGTGTACGTTTCACTCTTCCCCTCCAAACCAATCCACCAAGCTAACATTTAGAAATGTAGCTTCCTCACCGACACCTACTCCGACCTCGAAAAGCACTACCCAACCGATAGCTGGTCCGAGCCCGGTACCAACGCCTACGGATGCATCAAGCAACTCTACCTCCTAAAACAACAACACCGCCACCTGAAAACCCTCCTTTCCATCGGCGGCTGGACCTACAGTCCCAACTTCGCCGCGCCAGCATCCACGCCCCGCGGTCGCGAAACCTTCGCCCGCAGCGCCGTGCACCTCCTCGCGGACCTGGGCTTCGACGGCATCGACATCGACTGGGAGTATCCAGCCGATTCATCGCAAGCGATGGACTTTGTGCACCTTTTGCGGGATGTGAGGCGCGTGCTGGACGAGTACTCCGCCACCCATCTTGGCGGAAAGAGACTGTTATTGACGATCGCGGCGCCGTGCGGGCCGGACAATATCCAGAAACTGCGGATAGGCGATATGGATCCGTATCTTGATTTCTGGAATCTGATGTGTTATGATTTCAGCGGGAGCTGGGATAAGTGTTCCGGCCATATGGCGAATGTGTTCCATTCGGGGAGGGGGGAGATTACGCCGTTCTGTGCAGATGGGGCGGTGACGATGTATTTGAGGGGTGGGGTGAGGGATGCGAGGAAGCTTATATTTGGGTTGCCGTTGTATGGAAGGGCTTTTGAGGGGACGGATGGGCCTGGGAGCGGGTTCCAGGGTGTTGGGGAGGGGAGTTGGGAGAATGGGGTGTGGGATTATAAGGCTTTGCCGTTGCAGGGGAGTCAGGAGGTGGTGGATGGGCGGTTGATGGCCAGTTGGTGTTTTGATCCGGCGAAGAGGAAGATGGTTAGTTATGATACGCCGGAGGTGGCCGGGATGAAGACGGAGTATATTGCCGGGAGGAGGTTGGGAGGAGCTATGTGGTGGGAGTTGAGTGGGGATCATCATGTTTCGCATGAGAGGAGCTTGGTTAAGGGGACTGCGGAGAGGTTGGGTAGGTTGGGTGGGTTGGACGGTACGGAGAATACGTTGTATTATCCGCTGAGTCGCTTTGAGAATTTGAGGAGGGGGTGTGTTTGATTCGGTCTATTTGTGATATATGGGTATCAAGAGCAGGTCTTCTCTGGCTGGCTCTTCAGTATCCGGAAAAAATGCTGCCGGATCGCCTCTCCGTCTAATGTACATGTGAATGCTATCAGCCCGTCCGGTCGGATCACTACGAGTCTTCCTTTGCGTGGTTCCAGTTTGTAGGCGATGTGTGCTATCCCCCTCGCGTCGAAGTAGGTATCGCCGAAGCCCGTCATCCCGAGCACCTCGTACGGCGAGCAGCCGGCTGAGCCGCACACTGTTAGCCAAGCAATGGCCGGGTGCGTTGAAAGCTCTGGATGGCTATCCAAGTACTCCCGAAGAGGAAGTAAATCCAACTTCGCTGTCTCAATATCACCTCCTGTAAACACTACCGCAAGAAACTGGCACCGGTTCCGCAGAACTTGGTGCATCCGCACAGACTGGAATGTCCCTGGCATGGTCAACTCGGTATCCGGAGCCCGACTCCCCGGTTGAACTCCAACAGCCACCTCGGTGGATGGCTCCAAGGGTTGGTTGATCACGTTGGCCTCGTAGCTTATACCGAGACCCGTGTTGAATTGTGCAGCATCTTGGAATATCTCTCCGAGAAGAACATTCGGATCCGCGCTTCGATCCCCATCGTACCAAACCGGCCATTTATGCGTCATCAATAGAGAGATGTCTCTATCATAGTTGAGTAACCTCTGCACGGCGGACTGGCGCTCGGTTGTGTAGGTGTTCAAGACCTCGGGATGAGATAGTCCGTGCACCTCCAAAGCCAGCTTCCATGCGAGGTTCACGGCATCATGGATACCAGTGTTCAGGCCTTGAGCGGCGCCACTGCTGTGGGTGTGGGCTGCATCACCGCAGATGAAGACGCGATTGTTGTGCGTTGCAAAAGTTCGAGCCATGCGCTGGCCGATTTTGTATCTGACGATTCGTTAGTCGGACGTCTAGTGACTTGCTTAGGTTTCTTACAATGTCCACCAGTGCACTTCCTTGAACTTCAAATTGAAAGGCCGCAAGCACGCAATTGCTTCGTTCACAGCAACTTCCTCTGTTACTCCTTCCGGGTATTTGGCTGCTATCTCGGGTGTGTATGCGTAGCCGATACGGGTAGCGCCGTGGTCAAGAGGGGCCCAGAGGACATTCCCATGTGTTGTTGTTTCTATGGCCCTATGTGCAGTCAGACCATGTTGAGATCACTATTTCAGGGTCTAGCTTACCCATAGGCCCGATTTATGGGCATATTCGTCTCGACTATGCCATCGATGCGAATCCACTGATCCTCTGATGAATCACCATCGAAGGGAATATTGGCATATCTGCGAACGAGACTATGGCCACCGTCTGCTCCAACAAGGTACTTACTAGCACTTCAATCAGAATCATCCTTCCTATAACAGCACTTCGTGTGAAAAACATACCTTTTTGCTGTCATCATGCCACCAGGTCCTGAGCAATGTACAGTCACCGGGTATTCACTACCGTCCAGACCGATTTCAAAGGCAACACACTCCATAGAACCATGATAAGTAACCTTTTCCTTATCTAGCCTCTTTCTCAATATACCCTCGGTGTACATTTGCCTTAGCACGAGGGCAAAATCAAACACTGTTCCTTGGATATTCTCCATGAAAGTCCATACTTTTCCTGGAAACCTACCCAGTCTGGTTAGCCGAAATAGTTGGTACAGACAGAGAGGTATACTTGCTGTCTCACTCCATCTTTGTATGTCACACTACTTCTGCAAGCAAAACCCTGTTGAAGCATTGCATGGACCAAGTCCAATTGATCGAGGAGTTCCAGCGTCCGTGGGAACAGGGTGATGGCGCGGCCGTAGCGGCCCTCTGGACTATTTTTGTCTTGCTTTTCCACAACGCAGACTGAAAGTTCGAAGCGGCTGAGTTGGTAGGCGAGGAGCAGACCAACGGGGCCACCGCCAATGATGGTTACATCGTAGGTTTCAGGGGAGGGCATTTTGCTGCTAGATGGTGCGGATGGTATAAGAAGTCTGTACAGCGTGCTGAGGTGGAGATTGATATCATGTCGCTTTGTAGGAGTAAAGTGATGGTGGCATTCAAGACGATCGACGGTTCGTGAGGGGTAAGATAGGAGAAGAGTCCGGGGAGGGGTTGATAACAGAAGCATGACTAAGGGCGCCAGGGTCTGAACCGCGGCTCATCAGCGACTTTTGTCTGATCCCCTTTTTTGCAGGTTAGACTTTGGTTCTATAGCTGATCAGTGGCGCAAAGGCTTTCCGATGCAGTTAGTAACAAAGTGATGTGCTCTGCTGAGTATTATGAGGGGCCTTTCAGCTCATACGGCTAAATCAAGGCAATGGGATGAGTAACGCCTGCTTGAACATCACAATGTCAAGCCATCGTTGAGCTTTTGAATGCCCTCATCCAAGGTCAACAGATTGTTTTGACTCTCATATAGAAACACCGTCTCTAGAACTAGATGACATCCGTGTTTTCGGCTCCATCTTTGTGCGCCTGTCTGAGCCAGCCGCTCAGATCAAAAGCCAGTCACGGCCCAAATTACCAATTGAGAATATCCAGTGTGAAGGTTCTGTGCTGTCGCATCGCTGCCAGCGGTCTTCTATAATCTTGGAAGCATTAATCACATTCACACATTTGGTGTGTTCCCAGAAACTCTCCATATAAGTCCGCACGGACTCTCTTTGCTCTTGTCGTTGGCATTCAAGACCAGCAATGATTATAGGCCAGAGGATGCATTTGTATAAAGTCTCATTGTTCTGCAAACTTTCAATCGTGGCAAGCAACTCCTGTATCAGGTCATCGAGTGGTAAATATTCCTTAGTGAGAGCTCCAAGGACACGTTTCCCGTAAATTAGGGCTCCTATCTTGTACGATTGCGCCAACGTGCAAAGAGAGCTTGTACCTCTTGGAGGGACGGTGCCCAGATATGGTAGCGACGAAGCCCATACGGAACAGTCGAATTGCTGGATGAAGTCTATCATCGACATGGTATCCTGAATGAAGTAGCTCCAGGTAGAGTCATCATGGCATTCGGAGCTGGCAATGGTGTCTCTTCGCGCAGAGAGATACCGTATAGCGTCCAGTAGGTATTCCGGACATCCAAGGAATGACTGCTCGACGGTCTCCTGAAATTGAGGGCCCTCAAGCAAATTAAACTGTGACAATAGCTTTGGGCGTACAAATGTTCCACCCAAGGTCTCAATCCTAAGGTCAGATGATGCGTCAGTCACAGGAAATCAACACCTGAAGTGCTTCTTGCTTACGAGTAAATCTGACTGGCAAGAAAATTACGCAGATCCTCAATAGTTTGTCCGGAATCGTGTCTGGAAACAGCTTGCGAATCAGGTGTACTTGGCTCCATCAATCTTTTGGCACCTTCTAGGTGAACATTCCATCGATCACTTCCAGACTCCAGAAGATCGAGAAATACTAGGAGGAATATGCTTGCCACTGTCGTATCCTTGTTTCGTGATGTCGCATCGCCCAGGGCCTGCGCGATCCCTTGTATAGCTTGATATTTGAAGCGAAGAGCGTCGGCGTTTGCAATCATTTGATCGGATGATGCTTTGATGGTGAGGTCATGGAACGAACAATGTCTATTTACCCTGTGTCGCGCTGCAAGAGCCAGTACAGACTTGAGGAGAGTGTGGTCAAGCAGCGCGAGCGACATGAGGGCCCTAAGAGGGTTCCTATCACTATCGTAAACGATGAAGAGCCCACATATGCTTTCATTATCTGATGCAGCGTTAGACATGTCTGTGTACAGCCCAACGAGAAGACTAACAATAATCCAAGTAGTACCTGGAAACTGCGTCCAGGTTAGAGGCGGCGAAATCGCCTATGGTCGAGGGTATACTAATCAAAGGTTTTGATGGGGCGACTGATTGGAAATAA
This sequence comes from Aspergillus niger, assembly GCF_000002855.4. Taxonomy (NCBI): domain Eukaryota; kingdom Fungi; phylum Ascomycota; class Eurotiomycetes; order Eurotiales; family Aspergillaceae; genus Aspergillus; species Aspergillus niger. Next base: position 1,160,899 of record NT_166539.1, read on the forward strand.
GCGACTTATTGAATACTCTCAATGGGGTATGCAGCAGCTATACTTACCGTGACCTTCGGAGGACCGCACAACAGAAAGAGCAGACTCGGTCGCCGGTGCAAGACTACTATCCCTCGAATCTGACTCTTTCCGAGACTTTGCCTTCTTAGCTGAACTAGCTGAGTTGGTTGCCAGTGATACACCCCGCAGCTTCCCCCGTATCGCTAGGCCTTCGACCCATCTCAGAGGCCTAGAAGCAAAGCATTGATAGCCACTTGTCGCGCACTTTACACAAGGCGACTGAGACTGGTCGCAGCGAATTCGCCGACGCCGACATGTGTAGCACGGCTCCTCCATGTTTCGCTGAGCGTGCAGTCTATAGGAGGCTGCGTAGCGACGCTGTCTTTACTGCGTGGCGAGATTGTCGGGTCCCCTCATCGAGTGCCAATCCACCAATTTCGACGCCCAAACGCACGGACAGGCAGTGATCTGCAGTCGCATAAAATCTGAGACATGCAGACTCAGTAGACATTAAAGTTGGTTGACAAGGCTCTGATAGGACAGGGTGGAGATGAGAGATGGAAGAAGATCCAGCGAGGCCGGAAGCAACTCGTCAGGGGAGATTCAGTCTGGCCGCCAAAGTATCCCCGCCACCCAATCAAAACCCGTTCCGCGCCCCTTGGATGATCGGTCAACCAAAGACCACGCCATGACAGTTACTCTGCTCATTCCTACCTTGCATTCTACATTCCTCATTTCTCTCTGCGCACAATAAGCAAAAGATGTGAATGAGTATATAAGTCTGCGTAAATCCCTCGTTGTTCTAGCCCGGTGCTTGGTTCGTCGCTCTTCCCTCCCCTCTATATACTACTAGGACTTTATATCTTGCCAAGTCTCATATTGATCCAACACAATGGCACCGGTCGACGAGAAACCAGCCTCTCTCTGTAGATCCGAGCCTCACGATACCCTGGAGGTCTCCTTGCTAAAGTATATCTATTCCCACCCATCCCTGGCCCAAATCCGCGGCTGCCCATCCGCCCTACTCGCTCTCATCGACGAGTTCGCTGCAAAGCAAGCCTTCTTCATCAGCCTTGGCCCAGACAAAGCCAAGAAGCTTTCGACGCTCTTCGCAGACGAAAAGCCGAAGGTTGTCGTGGAGCTCGGCACCTATGTCGGCTACTCCGCCATCATGTTTGCAGACGCCATGCGGCAAGCCGCTGGTGGATCCTCGACAGGCCTCCGCTTGTGGAGTCTGGAAGCGGATCCTCTCATTGCATCTATCGCCATGAATTTTATTGAGTTGGCTGGACTGAGCGACATCGTGAAGGTCGTTGTTGGTCCGGCGAGCGACTCGCTCAAGCGCCTGAGTGCGGAGGGAAAGCTCTCCAGTGTTGATCTCATGTTTATTGATCATATCAAGGAACTTTATGTTCCCGATTTGGAGCTGTCTGAGCAGCTTGGGTTTCTTCACTCTGGCTCTTTGGTACTCGCAGATAATGTGGTGCATCCTGGTGCGCCGGCTTACCGCGAGTTTGTCCGCGGGAGCTCAAAGTATGAGAGCTGGGGATTGAAATGTCTTCTCTTCCCCGAAGATATAGTCGTAAGTGTTTCCCTGTCGTTATTGCATGTTTATATGCACTAAAAATGTATGTGTATCAGGACGAAATCGAAATCAGCAGAGTGAAATGAGATGCAATCTATTTTTCACACGACATCTAGGATACGAGATTATGACAGGATACGCGTGATAACTTCCATCATCTTAAATGTGCTAGGCAACCGCTGCGGTTATCCAGAAGTTTTCACTAAGATATGTGACATTCTTCGGCACTTCATGCATGGCGCCCCACATAGTCAGATATCATTTAATCTTTACTCATCCATTCGTACAAGCAAACCCGTAGACCTACTTCTGCGCATCCTTAATCTCCCCTCTCTCCCTCACCATCTGTGCAACCCCCTTCCCAACATCCGACTCCAACGCCTCAAACCCACTAACCACCCCCTCGCGATCCCCCTTTCCCATCTCCTGACTCATCTTAAACTTGCCCTGCAATCGCTCAATCCTAATCTCAATACCAATAATATTCTTCTTCAAAATCTCCACATACGGCACCGGCGCATCCGACACCTTCCACGGCCCCGGCCGCCCCTCCGTCCCCGTATACCCCATAATAGACCCCTCACTCTGCTTCGTCAAATCCTCCACGGCCTTCTGCAAGAACGTCCCCGTCTCCTCGGACTTCGAGTCACAGTAAACCCGGATCTTGCCGTATGCTTGCGCAGCAGCATAATTCCATGTGGGGACGACTTTCCCCGTGGCGGGCTTGGTCTCTGTGTAGAACTTTGGTGTGACGTAGTGGTGGTGTTCGGAGGTGAAGAGGACGAGGACTTCGTCTTCAAGTTCGAGAGACGTGTTGTTGCCGGTTTGTTGCTGCTGCGCTGCTAGTGCTTCCATCAGGGCCTTGGCCTGGGGGTTTTGTTTGGCCATGTGGCCGCGGAGAGTGCCATTGGGAATTGTGCCGTCTGATGAGTCTTCGGATGAGGGGACGTCGATGATGAAGGGGATGTGGCTTGATTGGAGGAGGGGGTAGAGGGGGGATTTAATTGCTGTTGTGAGGATGCCAAGGGGGTTTTGGCGAATGAGTTGGTGGAGGGCTGGGATGTGGGATTCGGCGTGGATGGCGCGGAGGTACATTGTGGTTGTGGCGGTCTCGAATGAGATACTGTTAAACGAATTTGAAGTATGGGCGTATGTTGGAACGATCGTGAGTGTAGTAGGAGGGACAAGGGTTCTTATATTATTATCTAGTTCATGAGTTTATCTGCCGAGGAGTCATACTTTGTCTGTGTCAGCGCATCGGACAGCATGCTGATTGGACAGTCTCGCCGAGGAATAACATCACGTACTTAGTACTAGTAGTACTGGCTAGTAGATGTAGACCCCTCTTGGCTTCTGCGGAAACATCATTACTATCTCCTCGGATTTCGGAAATTGAGTGGATGAGCAATCTGGTGGATACTAGATAGTAGTACGTGCCTAAGCATTGCGGCACGTGGTCCATAGCCACCAGGTGAAGCCTTATCAACGAATTTTAATGTCCGTTCCTACACGTGCAAGTCGTTTCAGAGTCATTTGGCCAATCCCTCAGGCATTGGATTCTAGAATATGGAAAATGTCTGTGACAGTAAAAGTGGCGGGGCCACATCTCCCGAACCAATTAAAGGCTTTTGTCCTCTCCAAAACTTTGCCTATTTAGGAACTTGAGGGGAGTGGGGCGGGATCCCCGCCACAGAAAGAAGATGGAAGTACTGTAGGGCAGAACCCGAAAGCAGTCGACTCACTCTCTGTCTATATAAGGGAATCATTTCACATTTTGCAATTATCTTTGCTTGGGCCCTCCTGATTGTGAATTACCTTCAGGCTTACCACCAATTCAGAAACCTATAAGCAGACGAGCAAGATGGCTCCTTCTAACCTTCACCATCCCTCGACTCGAGCGCTGCATGCAGATGATCACCTTAACAGGGTGACAGATGTCGCACCTCCGATCCATCTATCTACAACCTTCAGATTTCCCGATAATCCAGATGATTTGATCCCGTCGGTAGACCCTGTGGTATGTTTACGGATCAGCCAACGCACACTTTCCTATACAACGACCCCACGACTAAGAGCATTATCAGGAAGAGTTCGACGGCAAGAACTACATTTACTCGAGGGAATTCGCACCTAACGCAACTCGATTCGAAGCTGTCGTTTCGTCACTTCTCAACGGCCGGGCCATCAGCTATTCGACCGGTCTCGCTGCCCTCCAGGCCGCTCTAGTCCTCCTGAACCCCCGCCGCATCTCAGTCGGTGAAGGCTACCACGGCAGTCATGAGGTCATCTCTGTTGTCTCCCGATTGTCAGGGCTGCAGAAGCTACCGCTCGATTGCCCTGCTGATGCTCTTGACAAAGGCGATGTCATCCTCCTGGAAACCCCCGTCAATCCGCTCGGAACTTCGTTTAGTATTGATGAGTTCGCTAAGAAGGCCCATTCCAGAGGCGCTTATCTGGTGGTAGATAGCACCTTCGGACCTCCTGGCCTTCAGGACCCCTTCCGGTGGGGCGCTGACCTCGTTCTTCATTCGGGATCCAAGTATTTCGGAGGTCATAGTGACCTTCTATGTGGCGTACTCGCTACTCAGCGCAAAGACTGGGAGAAGCAGCTGCTAGAAGATAGAATCGCATTGGGCAATGTCATTGGCAACCTGGAGGCATGGCTTGGACTCCGGAGTCTACGCACCCTGGAGGTTCGTGTCCAACGAGCGAGTCAGGGCTGCGGAAGTCTAGTTTCCTGGCTTCATAAGGCTTTGTCGACTCCTTCTACTGCTGCTGGAAGTGATGAACAAATAGTCCAGTCTGTTGTCAAGAAAATCTACCATACCAGCCTGCAGGAGGAGCCGTGGATCCAGGAGCAGATGCCTAACGGGTTTGGTCCTGTCTTTTCGATCGTCCTCCAAAGTGAAAAGTATGCGCAAAGATTACCTAGCAAGTTGGCTTTCTTCCAACACGCCACGAGTCTGGGCGGTGTTGAGTCTTTGATCGAATGGCGCGCATTATCGGATTCCCGGGTGGACTGGAAGTTGCTGCGACTGAGTATCGGGTTGGAGAATTGGGTAGATTTAAAGAATGATTTGCTGGAGGGGTTTAAGGCGCTTTTGCAGGAGTGATATGCACAGAGGATGGAAACGTATATAGGAACATGTTTGATGGAGACACTAGTGAGTTAATGCAAGCATCCCATGACAGAAAGTGCAATTGAGGTATTACTTTGTAAACTTAATTACTTAAGAAGAGGCCTTTGCGCTGGTATGGTCACTGTATTTATAAAAGCAAGGGTATAAACCAACGTCGACGTCCCAGTGATTGGAGCAGCTGCAAAGCTAAGTGGTCTTCTGCCTTGGTCTCGGTAATTAGTTAGTCTACTGTTGGTGGGAACATGACGTCGTTGGGTTCTTCTGTCCTCCGCACAATCAATGTCACGTCGAAGGTTCTAATATTTTGGCATGGCTGCAAAATGCATCCGACCTGAGACCAAACGAGACTCCAGGAGTTGATGTATCAAGTACCATGTTCCAGGGGGCGACAGGGATGAGTCGATGTTTGACTCTCGAATCAGCCAAACCAAGTGAGCAACTGCCCAGATAGGCAAGTCTATCTGGTGACTAAGCCAGACCCTTGTTCGGGGGGGGATGGGTAAATTACCGTTTTTGTAACGCAGTATACTACTGCAACAAGAACCGAACACAGTCGTAGAACCTCATGGGGATGGATACTATGAAAGACAATGTTGGTGATCATCACGAAGAGACCTGGAAAGGGATGGAGGCTCACCGTATAAGTCGACTCCTCTCTGTCAGAAAGCCACCTGGCCCCCTCGCTCACGGCCGTTGTGCCGTTGTATCGAGAGATAGCCGCCGGTACACATACATAGTTAGTAGTTACTATGCTTAGGTACAATCTGGATGCGGTGTTACCTTAGCGGCATCAATCAAACGCGGCGACAGATAAGTGCTTGGATAGTTTAGTCGTTACTGACTGATCCCGGATTTGCTGGCAAATTCCTTTTCCCTGAAAGTATCTTGAGAGGATTGTGAATTCCTGGAATACTACCTGGTTACTTTGTATGTAGCTAAGAACGAACTCTGCATAAGAGCGAGTAAGTAAAACTACTTATGGAGCACCGCAAACAGGGCGGACAGTCTCAAAGCGGGCCACTTCTGGCCGGTCCAGGCTCTCTTTTTCCCTTTTCCCTGGTATCCAAAATTAGCAACTTTTAGGGACCGTCAAAACGAGGGAAAACAATCCCCATACCTTCCTTACCTGCTCAATACGTGAAATTAAATTACTTAATTTGTCGCAGGAAGGAGCAGCAGCGAAGCCCAGAACAAAAACCATCCACCATGACTCTTCTTCCATCGGTTCCTTGCAGCGTCGTTCTTTGTCTCCTTCTCTTCTTCTCTTCCCTTCCATCTCCCTTCTTTCTTACCCTGGATCCAGGGTCGTGATCGTGTCCTTCAACAGCAGGGGGGCGCAATCCCGTTCCCGCCGGGCGCATTTTCCTTATCTTAGGTTTGCACCGACGTAAACGTTGTCCCCGGCTGACCATTATTGACTTCCCACCCCCTCACCCTCACTCTTTCAACGGGTCTCCCCCGGCAAGGCTCGTTTCCCTGAACGGCACTTGGCCGCGCTTTTATTGCTTCGAATCTTGCTGAAAATGGCCTACAACGCCGTTTCTCAGGCCGACCACGAGGTGGCATCCAATGCGACCGATTCGGACCATTCCCGTAGTCCGTCGCCGCACTCTCAGCACAATGGTCACTTCCAGCAGTTGCCGCTGGACGCCGACCACATCGGGGCGGGCTCATACCTCCAACCCGCCAAGTCGAATGAAGACTCGGGCGTCAAGAGACTGGGCTCTATGATTCGATCGATGACCTCAACCAGCTATGATATAGTGGAGGAAGATGACTACGAACTGCCTGCCGATCCTTCTGCGGACCAGAGTTCCAATAGTCCCCGTTACGTCCCTCCGCTAAGGACAGTCCCTCAGACTAGTTCTACGACTACCACCGCTACCGATGCCCACACCCCTGAACCGGCCCTGCGGACTCCAGTCACCGACCAGCCGGTCCCTCTCAGTCATCCTACGCCCGACCTTCAATCGCTGCAAGGAGCCTACATCAATAATGTAGAGCGGCTTGAAAGGAGCGCTGAACGCATGAGCCTGAGTTCCAATATCGGGGACGAAATTCGCAAAATGGACCAGGAACAAAAGCGACGCTCTAGTTCAGCCTCCAATTCCACTCACGCCAGCAATTACGACGGCCTCAAAACAAGTCTGTCGTCTCGCCACGGCTCCATACAGTCCTCCCGTTTGGCACAGGTTGCAGAACACGCCCCTACACGATTCTACGGCGATTCCACCACTCGAGTTCCTGCGATGCCCTACCTTCCTCCTCCCCCCGCGCCGGCTGCGCACAGCGAGCACGACTTTGTCCAGCAGGATTACTACGACCAGGAGCTGGGAGAAGAGCTCGAACGGACATATACGGCGGCTTCCACCGATACATATCAACAGGCTAGGGTCCTCTTCAACGACTTTGATGGCGTCCATTATGTTCCGAATGAGAATCATCTGGGCCGACGAGTGTCGCTAACGCGACCACCCTTGGCAAGCAGATCCGAGGCATACAAGGAGCCGCAGGCAGGCGAGAATATGGTTTACTACCCTGCCCCTGTGCCAAGGATGTTGAATCTACCACCTCGTTTGTCGCAGAAAAATGATCAACCACGAGGCAAACGTCGTTCACAGCTCCTTGGTGTGCTCGCTGCCAAAAACCGCAAGTCCACACAGTTAGCCGCTGGTCAAGATCTAGGCGATGGTAGTGAGTCAAGTCATAACAACCAGCCGACAAGCGTACCTCCCCAGCTGCGCGCGAGTATGTTTTTCGAGCAACCAGCTAGAGCCGTTGATGTAGAGGTCACCCAGGCTTCTGCGGTGGCAACACTAGACAACATCCTTGATGCTTCGACGACTGCACCCGTCAGTGCATTCACGGGGCAATTGGACCCCAAAGGGTTCAGTCAAGCAAGCCGCAAACTATCATCGAGGGATTTGACAGAACAGCGAAAGACGCTGAACTCCACAAGTATGCTTGGGCTTGACCATCGCTTGTCCGATCCGGATCTTAAAGATGTGCCTCTTGGTTCGAGTCGCTTACACAACCAAACTGAAGGCGAGGCTGCGGATGTGCATGAAGGCACATCTTTACGGGATGACAACCAAGACGCGCTTGGCGGTCCTGATGCTCCCGAAGCCGATGGGGAAGAGCACAATCACGAAGAGCCTGAAGCTGATTTCACCGGGCCCCCCAACACGCTGCTGGCCGAGCTTGAATATCGAAAGAGCGAATTGAAACAACGACTGCGATCGGCCCCCGAGACTACGGCGTTGCATTCGACTCTTCTCCAGCTCGAAGCGGTTGCGCAGAAGCAGAGTGAACATCGACGGCAAAGACCAGTGACCTTGGCATGGGAAGCCCCAGATGCTCATCCCCAAGAAGGTGACGATGACGATGATGTGCCCCTGGGCATGCTGTTTCCCGACAAGGCCAATGCGGTCACTGAAGTGCGTCCGTTGGGATTGGTGGAAAGAAGGGAACTGGAAGAGTCGGAGCCTCTCAGTAGGCGCCGTGCCAGACTCCGGGGTGAGCCCGCCCCGCGCAGCCCTGAAAGGCGCCCGGCCACCATGTATTCCACGGGCGCACCAGACAGTCAGCCGCAAGAAGATAGTGGTGACGAAGGCGAGACTCTAGCCCAACGCTTGAAGCGGCTCAAAGAAAAGGACCAGCCGAGTGCACCCGCCGACAGTGATTTTGCGAACGAGATTTTGGCGGAGATCAAACAGGTTGGGGACGATGAAGAGGCCACCCAAGAGAAGGAAACGCCACCGGAAGATGAAACTCTGGCCCAACGTCGAGCTCGCCTGCAGAAGGAGGCTGAGGCTGAGGCTCGACAAAACTCCACATTGAAGATCCCCCGGTACCGAAGAAGTATGGCAGACATCCTTCACGCTCGACGTCCCACTACTGTTGGACGGCAGTCGACAATGCGCACTGCAGCGCCTCAGCCGATGCCTCAGCGCACACTGGACCATCGAATGTCTCTCCAGCAGTTTCCATCGAATTATGGGCCGATGCCGGGTGCTGGGTATGCCCAATACCAGGGGCCCGCCGGCACGGTACCATATGGCCCCGGAATGGTGCATCCCAATACCTTCTACAGCGATGCATTACTAGGCATGAACCATCTCAGTTATGCTGTGCCGCCTAAAGCGAAGATGGTCCGACCGGTCAATGAACCGGGGCAGCGGGAGATTATCGACCGCTGGCGACAGAGCATCGTCTAAAACAATCTTTCTTTGCTTCCATTTTTTACACTTATTTCTGCTTCAGCATATTAGCCGATCGATATTCCAATTTCATCTGTTAGGGCAATTTGGTTATCGGGTACATCTACAGGTGTTCTAGCGCATCTTGCTAGCATGAGTTGAAAGCATGAGCGATTGCGTGGTGTTGATTTCGAGTTAGATTAGCGGAACATTTCCCAGTTGTACTTATAGTAGCATGCGGGTCATCTTAGTCGCCCTGTCAGAGGTGACGATCTTTGCATATGGAAACGAGCAAATTATTGGGTCCTCTATCCTGTAGGAGAGTGTCTAGCATCGTAGATATAGCACGGTACTATGTGCAATGGTTGGCACTAACCTTGGATGAATGGTGTGCATTATTTATCTCGTCGTCAATTTTGCAATGCCCAGTAGGAACTCAATATGGAGGGCACTACTAAATATAACTTTTCTTCTCTTTCCAACTCTAATTCCAGACTTATCCGTTTGCGGTTGCGCATTCCTGCTGGCTGGTCCGTTCCTGACTGGCCGACTGTCTCGTAGTGCTTTTCCTTCCCCCCCTTCGGCCTCTTTTGCTTATCAGGAGACTCATTCCATCCCCTACGTCGGTCGGTCTCACCCAAAACACCTTCCCACCATTGGTAGACCTATTTCTGTTTTATGACGATCGTTGCTTGAATCTGCTGCGTCTCCTCAAACCCACCGCATTAACTCATTAAACCCTCCGTCTCGATTTCGCGCGCGTTCCCCTGGGATTGGCCCGCCCTCGTCGCCCGGATGAGACATTGCCCCACGCCGCAACCTTGATCTTCCTCTTCTACTCCGCAGAGCTGTCAAGGCCAGTGTGAACTTCGAGAAGCGCCAACCCATACGCATTGCGACCATCAGGAACAATGGGCAAGGTTTTCGCATCCTGAACGCCTACTCGGACGCGCCCTGGGTGCTTCGGGCTGATCCTCTAAACATCATGCCACCCTCCACCGTTTTCGCCTACTGGCGTCGCGAGCATCGCCGATCGAGCGCTTCCCCCGTCTCGCCCTCCTTACAGCCCACCTCCAAAGCACCGGTCACTAGCAACCCTCCTCAACTACCGGGACTGTCTAGCACAAGGCCGAATAATCTCACTGCGCTTGGGGCATCTTCTGTGGAGAGCTCAAGTCCGCAGGTCCCGAACAACCCCCATGAGGACTACTATGATGCAACGAAAAAAACCATCGCCGTATCCGTCGCCCCGGCCAATGCGCCAGGCTCCTCTTCAGCAAACCTCGCAATTCCCTCCTCTTCCTCCGACAGCCACACCCGACCTCTTTCAATCTCCGACGAGCAAGATGTTACAACCACCACTTCGCAGTCGAACTACTCCCAATCGTCCATTGCCCCGCCGCGTTCAGATCAGAGCGACGGCGATTCTCCCAAGCCAAGCTCCCCGTTTCGACTGTCCTTGGGCAAATCCCTCCTGAACTCCCATAATCTCACTTCCGATCATTATAACAAACGCTCATCGACTCCGGGGTTGTCATCTTCCGGTCATTTCCGATTCAGGACCTCTCCCGATATCTCCCCGGGCGACCGGATGGCTTTGTCACACAAGGACAAGGACAAGGAATACAAGTATGAAGGTGCGGGCAATCGCCGTTCCGCAGACCGGGACGGTTCGTCGGAACAGGCACATCATAAGTCAGGGAGGACTCGGCTTCACTTGCTGAACCCTATGTCTCTATTGGCCAGAAGGCGTTCTTCCAACCTGGCTAGTCTGCGGACAGAAGACACTAGAGTCGGTGCTCGCAATATAGTTCCGGCTATACCGGACGATTATGATCCTAGAATTCGCGGCAACATTGTTCATGACTTCTCTGCTCCTCGTCCGCGTCGGAACCTGTCAACGGCGCCTGTTCTTATGCATGACGTGAACAACCAATCGAGCTCGGCAGATGTGACCTACAATGGAACTGGGAACTTTGCGCACGGCAATGACCAGAGTGCCCAGTCAGGCGAGCAACGGAAGAGACACACACAATACTCCCCAGTTTTCAGAGAACACTTCGAGGACGATCAGAAGGTGTTGCAAGTCGAGAGCAAGGCATATCTGCAGTCATCGTTATTGACAGCGCAAACCAATGCTGAAAACGATCCACATACGCTTCCCGTATTTGCACGAAAGTTGCCGTCAAAGATACCAGAGCAAGAAGTGTCGCCTGAGGTGCCAAGCGACCAGACGACCCTGAAGCAAGACAGCCAACATAGCCCACCTAACAATTCTAGAGAATTAGCACAGGAAGATACCGATACGATCGAGGTCATACCACATCAGCCATCCGGCTTGCCTAAACACCTAAAAAGCAATGCCTCCAGATTTAGTTTCGATATGAACGGCGTCGAATCCTCCGCCCAGGAGAAACTGTTAGAAGAGAAACATAAGGAGAAGGAGGCCGCAAGAAGAGCCAAGGCACGCATGGAAGGCACAAGTTTCAGTGACGGTGAAGACGATTTCGACGAAGATCTGCTCGATGATATGGATGATTTGGAAGAGAAGATACCCGGTGTTAATGTTGATGCTGACGAGGATGATGACTTCTCTGGCTTTTCCGGCCCGGGCAATGCACTCAACAAGCCCTGGCTTGCTCCTGAACTCTCACCAATCATTGCTAGTCCGCTTCCAACTGGAAGCACGAATTCGCAAAATGTACAAGAACTGGCCCAGGGGCCGTTGGCAGGCATCTCTGCTCCTTTACCCGTATCTGATCCCGCTGTCTCTGATGTCACGACCAATTTCCAGGCATTATCAGTGGCAACAATTGCTCCCAATAATGCACCACAGGTTGCTATGGGTTCACATCCTCCGGCTCCGCAGCCAATAGAAGATGATGACGACCTCTACTTTGATGACGGCGAGTTTGGTGATCTGTCCACAGAGGACATGGGCGAGAAATTTGACGAGTCTATTTTCGATGATGAGACGAGTCACCTGTACGAGCGGAAGCCAGTGGTGCAACAACCTGTTCCTGCACCTGTGCCGCCGCCCGACAACGGGACCGGGAGCACTAATCCACTGGATGTTACAGCGGAACACGACGAGTTTACACCAGAGCCAGACTACGATGGCGGACTTCGGCATGTTCCTAGCATGGCAAGCGATTATCGAAAGGGGTCAATTAGAGTCTACGGACAAACGCGTGAGAGCTTGGCTAATCTGGGGTCTGCAAAGGCTCAAGGTGGGGTGCTTTCCGAGCACAACCTCGAAGCTTTCCACAATGCTTTGGCCAAAGCCGCCAGTGAAGCGGCTGCAAGTGACAGGTTCGGGCGCGAGGCCAGCATCAGCGAGCAGTCGTTGGGCCAAGAAAGCACCGCGCAGACCATGGACACACCTTCAGGCCTCGTTTCCGACGACAGTCGCTTGAGCCAGACTGTGGATATGGCTGCATTTGAAGAAGTCTTCGAAGACTTCAGCTACGATGACAATGATGATGCACTTTTTGACGACCCCATCATTGCAGCGGCGAACGCGGAAGCCCTGGAAAACGACGATGAGGGATTTTATGGTCAAGAGTTCGGGTTCTACGCACAAGCACATGGTGGCTGCAACGGTGAGCTCACCAACGGTGGCTACTTTGGTCCACGAGGGGTCGAGGGCGTCAATCGTAGCTTCAGTAGTCGGGGCAAATTTCGAGAGCCAAGCTTGACCCCGATCACAGAACGCAGTGAATGGAGCACGCGGAACTCGGTCATCTCGTTGACAGCTCATGGTGCTGCTCACTCCAACCCTATCGCAAGCCCAGGCTTGGCTCAGCTGGTCGACCTTGGCGCTATGGATGACGAGATGTCTCTGAGCGCTTTAATGAAGCTCCGACGTGGTGCCTGGGGTGGAAGCAACGGCAGTCTACGCAGCAGCAGTGGCAGTCCCCCACTTCTACACTCGACGTCGAACCGGGCGAGCTTCATCTCCGATGCCAGCCCCACGGTCTATACAGCGCCTCCCGATGCGTTTGGCGGGAGTGCGACTGAGTCTCCCATCCGGGAATCGGACAAGTTCAGGTGGTCGCTGAACAATACGGAGCAGCGTGTGGGACAGTCAGCAGCGGGCGAGAGAGAGCCTTAGAGCTGCAATCATTCGAATCGACTGGTCCTTTATCGGTCATACGCACCAAAGTTGGCCGGGAGTCAGTCAGAAGGGCGCACGCGTGTGACCAGCCCGGCTGCAGATCCCGGCAACAGGTTCGTCGGGCCAATCGGTAAAAGGATGAGAGTATATATATATATATAACGCATATTGGTTTTTTATTGGTTTGCTTACCCACAGGAGTTCAAGGGAACTGACATATATTATGATTGTAATGCCTGATATATAATGCTTTATTGTCCCGATCAAAGCGATCTGTGGTCTTTATGATATCTGATGACTTGAAAAGGCGGATGGGCGGGGGACGGAAGGCTAGACAAGGATGATGTTTGCATATAGTACTAGTACAGCTTGGGGAGGTAATAATATAACTATCTTGATGCTGGTTGGCCTTTTGTGACATGGCTGCGGGGAGTCGTGGTCCGCTTCCATTTGTACGAGGCCCGGAGCATAACCAGAACGGTGCCCAGGCCCCGGGAGCATTCAGGGGAATGACAGCCCCTTCATACTCCAGACTTACAGAAACAACTCAAATAGTCTACTTACTCCGTGCTAGTCAATTCAGCTTTCATCCCTGAGAATCAACCCGAGGATGATTGGTCCACGTGCCCACCCGCAAAGTCCCGGAGCGGGAAATGCTCATAACCGGGCTGTGGCGGTGCAGAAATTGGAAGTAGTTGGGAAGTTCAACTTGCAGTTGCTGTACCCGCAACCGGGAAGTTCGGCCCGCCCTGCGTTTTTCTCGGTTGCAGGGCACGGAATGACTAATGTGTGGCGACGCTCGAAGTTACAGTGTAAGGACATAGTAACTCGTAGTCACTCGTAAGTAACTCTGGTGTCTTTGTGTTCGTCTCAGCCACAGCCTGCTCGCTGGCCGTCATAGCCGTAGATCTCGGCAAACCTCAACTTGTTCCGTTCCTCCCAAGGCCCATCTTGCTCTCCCATCTCCTTCTCCATTCTTCTCCTCATACTTACGAGGTTCTCCTCTATATTCCCACCCTCTCCTCTCTCCCCCCCACTACTTTGATCAAAGAGAGTGCTTTTGCTCTCTGATGAGTCCCGTTTTGTTACAGGTGCTACGGCAATCTTAGTCGACACCTGTGTTTTTTCTCGCTCCCCTACAAACCGTGCGTGTTCCTTTCATCCGCCTCGAGAAAAATCCCGCAGCTTTAACAACCGGTCCCCGTCAAACTAACCCGCGATTTCTGTCTGCCAGAGTTCTCGAGATAATTCGCCGTGTCGTATATCTCGTTTGCCTTTCCATCGTTGAGCTCATAGCATATTAAATTTCAGCTCGCATTACGCCATAGAAAAATTGCCGCGATGTTTCGTTCTACTGCCGTTAAGGCCACCAGCGGCCTGCGCAGTCCGGCCTGCTCTTCTTGCAGGAGATCGCTCTCTCTTGCTTCTACTGCCAGATCTGCTGCCAACCGCAGCTCAAAACTCGGCCTGACCACGAGACGGCCTCTCGCTCTCGTCGACCGCTTGTCCAACAAGAGGCACTATGCTGCGCCCGCCGAGGGTGTGGTAAGCAATTCCCCTGCACAAGAGTCGTCCACGCTTTTTTGGCTTGGTATGTTTCCAGTCTGAAAGCCAGTTCACTGACATTTCGCTTTTTGTTTCGCGCTTTAGGATGCCAATGACTCTTTCCTCTCCGGAAACACCGCCAACTACGTCGATGAGATGTACGTCGCATGGAAGAGAGATCCCTCCAGCGTGCACATCTCATGGCAAACGTATTTCAAGAACATGGAGGAGGGCAACATGCCCGTCTCCCAGGCTTTCCAGCCTCCTCCGACTCTCGTCCCTACCCCTACCGGTGGTGTTCCTCAGGAGATGCCCGGCGCAGGCCTGTCTTTCGCGGCCGGTACCGATGTCACGAATCACCTGAAGGTTCAGCTCCTGGTCCGCGCTTACCAGGCTCGTGGTCACCACAAGGCCAAGATCGATCCTCTTGGTATCCGCGGTGAGGCCGAGGCCTTCGGTTACAACAAGCCCAAGGAGCTCGAGCTGGACCACTACGGATTCACTGAGCGCGATCTGGACCAGGAGTTCAACCTTGGACCCGGTATCTTGCCCCGCTTCGCCACTGAGGGACGCAAGAAGATGACCCTGCGCGAGATCATTTCCACCTGCGAGAAGATCTACTGCGGCTCCTACGGTGTGGAGTACATCCACATCCCCGACCGTAAGCCGTGCGACTGGATTCGCGACCGCTTCGAGGTTCCCGAGCCCTACAAGTACTCTGTCGATGACAAGCGCCGCATCCTCGACCGCCTGATCTGGTCCCACAGCTTCGAGTCCTTCCTTGCGACCAAGTTCCCCAACGACAAGCGTTTCGGTCTGGAGGGTTGTGAGACCCTTGTGCCTGGTATGAAGGCCCTCATCGACCGCAGTGTCGACTACGGTATCAAGGACATCGTCATTGGTATGCCTCACCGTGGTCGTCTGAACGTCCTTTCCAACGTCGTCCGTAAGCCCAACGAGTCCATCTTCAGTGAGTTCGCTGGTTCCGCCGAGCCCTCTGACGAGGGATCCGGTGATGTCAAGTACCACTTGGGTATGAACTTTGAGCGCCCTACCCCCTCGGGTAAGCGTGTCCAGCTTTCTCTGGTCGCCAACCCCTCTCACTTGGAGGCCGAGGACCCGGTCGTTCTCGGAAAGACCCGCTCTATCCAGCACTACAACAAGGATGAGCAGAACTTCGACTCGGCCATGGGTGTGCTGTTGCACGGTGATGCCGCTTTCGCCGCCCAGGGTATCGTCTACGAGACCATGGGATTCCACTCCCTCCCCGCCTACTCCACCGGTGGTACCATCCACATCGTTGTGAACAACCAGATCGGTTTCACCACTGACCCCCGCTTCGCCCGCTCCACCCCTTACTGCTCGGACATTGCCAAGTCCATTGACGCTCCTGTCTTCCACGTGAACGCGGATGATGTTGAGGCGGTCAACTACGTCTGCCAGGTTGCTGCCGACTGGCGTGCCGAGTTCAAGCGTGACGTTGTCATCGACATCGTCTGCTACCGTAAGCAGGGTCACAACGAGACCGACCAGCCCTCTTTCACTCAGCCTCTGATGTACAAGCGCATTGCTCAGCAGAAGAGCCAGCTTGACAAGTACGTCAACAAGCTGATCGAGGAGGGTACCTTCACCAAGGAGGACATCGATGAGCACAAGAAGTGGGTCTGGGGCATGCTGAACGACAGCTTCGACCGCAGCAAGGACTACCAGCCCACCAGCAAGGAGTGGCTGACCTCCGCCTGGAACGGTTTCAAGACCCCCAAGGAGCTTGCCACCGAGGTTCTGCCTCACCTCCCCACTGGTGTTGAGGGTCCTCTGCTGAAGGACGTTGCTGATAAGATCAGCGGTGGTGGTAGCCCGGAGGGCTTCACCCTCCACAAGAACCTCAAGCGTATCTTGGCTAACCGCAAGAAGGCCGTCGATGAGGGCCAGGGTATTGACTGGGCTACTGCTGAGGCTCTTGCTTTCGGCTCCCTTGTGTCCGAGGGTTACCACGTCCGTGTCTCCGGTCAGGATGTCGAGCGTGGTACTTTCTCCCAGCGCCACGCCGTCCTGCACGACCAGGAGAACGAGGGCACCTACACTCCTCTGCAGAACATCTCTGAGAACCAGGGAAGCTTCGTTATCTCCAACTCCTCCCTCAGTGAATTCGGAGCGTAAGTTTTCACTTAATACCTGGTGTATACTAAAGCTAATCTTTGGACAGTCTTGGTTTCGAATACGGTTACTCTTTGACCTCCCCCAATGCCCTCGTCATGTGGGAGGCTCAGTTCGGTGACTTTGCCAACAACGCTCAGTGTATCATTGATCAGTTCATTGCTGCTGGAGAGTCCAAGTGGCTGCAGCGCTCCGGTCTGGTTGTTTCTCTTCCCCACGGTTACGATGGCCAGGGTCCTGAGCACTCTTCCGGTAGAATGGAGCGTTGGTTGCAGCTCTGCAATGAGGAGCCCCGTGTCTTCCCCGAGGGTGACAAGCTCGACCGCCAGCACCAGGACTGCAACATGCAGATCGTCTGCATGACCAGCCCTGCCAACCTGTTCCACGTTCTGCGTCGCCAGATCCACCGCCAGTTCCGCAAGCGTATGTGACCTCCAAAATCTCCCGTACAAGTTATAGTGCTAACCTTTGTGCCAGCCCTTGTGATCTTCTTCTCCAAGTCCCTGCTCCGTCACCCTCTTGCTCGCTCTGACATCGAGAGCTTCACCGGCGACTCCCACTTCCAGTGGATCATCCCCGACCCCGCCCACGGCAAGGAGATCGATGAGCCCGAGAAGATTGAGCGTGTCATCCTGTGCTCTGGCCAGGTTTACGCTGCTCTTACCAAGCACCGTGAAGCCCACGGCATCCGCAACACCGCCATCACCCGTGTTGAGCAGCTGCACCCCTTCCCTTGGGCTCAGCTGAAGGAGAACCTGGACAGCTACCCCAACGCCCGCAACATCGTCTGGGCCCAGGAGGAGCCTCTGAACGCCGGTGCCTGGAGCTACACCCAGCCCCGTATCGAGACTCTGCTGAACGAGACCGAGCACCACAACCGCCGTCACGTTCTCTACGCCGGTCGCGCTCCCAGCGCTTCCGTCGCCACTGGTCTCAAGTCTGTCCATCTCAAGGAGGAGCAGGAGTTCCTTCAGGATGCTTTCACTGTCCACCAGGAGCGCCTCAAGGGCGAGTAAATGATGTCGTTGTAAGAGTGTGTTTGGGTTGGGGAGTCAGCGTTGGCTCGTTCTGGTCTTCTTTGTATGATTTTCCTTTGTTCAGCAGCATAGTGTACGATGATTATACTACAGTTCATGCTTAAGTGTTTCCGGGCTTTGGGTCTCGTTTCTTTGGCACATTGTTTCGTGATCTAGCCTGCCGATACCTAGCATGTGCTTCGTGCACGCGTGTAAATTAAGAACCTTGATATAATTTCAGTTTCTTGGATAAGTGCAATTGCATAGTAAGCTACATTGTATCCCGAGGGATGTTCTGTTTTTCATAATTCAATTGTTCCTGGTTCATAAGGCCAAAAAGAGTGGCAAAATCAACAATTACGGGGCAATGGCGCATCTGGGAGCGCGTCAGACTGAAGATCTGGAGGTGGCCGGTTCAAGCCCGGCTTGCCCCATTCCTTTTTTCCTCAATTAATTTTTGATGTGGGCGCCGTATCTTCCGTTATACACCAGTTGATAGCTCAACTTGAGATTGAGATTGTATTTATAGGATAGGTGACGTCACGGCAACCTTATCAGCGCGTCTTTGTCAGCCGAGTTCAGTGCCTGGCTCTGCAGGCACCAATCACCTGATGAATGATGGGCTCTGCCGGGTCTTTCTCCGCACTGCAAGCCTCCCATCGCTCCAACTCTCGTTTCCCACCCCAATTTTTCCTGTTTCGTCTGTCCATGTTCCATCTGTTGAGCCATCGATCTCCCAGTATCTCTGAGTGCTTCTTGTTCCCTGATTGAGTCGGACTTTCTGTCCGACTGTGCCTTTCCTTTTTACCCATCATGTCTGCCGTTGCTTCGTCGGCCGTCAACTCTCAGGGTCAGAGCGCTCGTCAGTCAACGCGCCAGACGAGGACGAACCCATCTCGCACGTCAAAGACATTAGGCCGCTCGTCCTTCGCTTATGGTCATGGCTCGATGACGGATACGCCTTCTGCGACCCCTGTTGCTCATGGCTTCTACCCTGCTCTCACGCATTTCACGGACGCCATTACGGCCCTCCCGAGGGAATTCCGTCGTCATAACTCGTTGTTGAAGGAGGTGGATGCGAAGGCCTGGGCCCTCGAGGATAATCTGCTGCAATTGCTGAAGTCTGCTTCTGAATCTCAGCCTGTGCCGTACCCCTCTACTCCGGTAGGTAGTTCTCTGCTTGGAGCCCTCGTTGTGGGTCATACAGTGGTCTGCGGGGATAAGCTATCTACAATAGTGGTAGTTGTGCCTGTGCTGACGAGTTATCGTGTTTAGATCCCCGAATCTCAGGAAAGCAAAGACCGCCGGATCCTGTTCCATCGTGTGCGCCATACGCTTACGGACCTGATGATGACCGCGGATGAGAAAAACCACGTTATATCGAATGCGAACGATGAATTGGACCGACAGCTCACACGTCTTGATTCTATCTTCCCGTTCATCGCGGGGGAGATCAGCGATGAGGCTCGTCTAGGAAGTCTCACTCACTGGGCTTACACGAATAGAAACGCCCCCAAGACAAATACTAATGAACGTCCTCGTCGAGAGGCCGCATCTACTAAGGAATTGGCGCATGCGATCCATGAGGCGGAGGCTGCTTCTCGGAGCGAGGCTAGGCGCGAAGCTGTCATCGCGCGTAGGCAGCGTCGCACGCATGCAGATTCGGATCTGGACGATGTACGTGCTGGCGGGGCTCGCAAAGGACAATCTAGTAAATCTCGCGGGGGTGCAGGTGCAGGTGATCAGGCCGGACATGGTCAGGGAAATACTGGGTCGGGCCAGGCCAAGCGGCGCAAGGTTGAGCGGCCCCCACCTGTGGAGGCTGGTGCTGCGATGGAGCGTACTGCTAGCAGCGCTAGTACTTCGAGGCAGGCTGCATCGAAGGATCCCGCTGAAGCTACGAAGAAGAGGCGGGCACCCAACGCGAATGCGGCTGCTCGGAAGAGGTATGTTAGACTTCGATTGCTTTGGGTATATAACCTAACAGATGTAGCAGAAACAACACCAATGCATCTGCAGTTGACTCTCCGGTTCTGGCTCCGTCGCCTGTCGTCGCTGCTGCGGCTATTCCACGAAGCGCTGTCAGTCCTGGACCTGGTGCAGTGCGACCGCAGACTTCTCGCGCGCAGCAGAATTCCGGACAAGCAAACAATGGTCGTCAGAGACCTTCATCTTCTGCGTCGAATCGCGTGACCAGCAATGGTACGTTTCAGCCATATTCAATCTATTCAGACCGATCTAACCAAATAACAACTTCAGGCAAAGCTACAGAACCTAAAACCACAACCAAAGAGACGACATCCAAAACCGAAGCTACCCCTACTTCGAATCCAGATACCCAACGAGAAACCGAAGAGCCAACCGCAGACATTTCTAAGCTCCCACCTCCTATCAGCACTAAACGTGAAGACACCGACGGCAAACCCGCGCCATCCATCGAACCCGGCGAAGTCCCCGTACCGCCAGTGTCGAATCCACCCCCCAAGGGCCGATCATCGAAGACATCCACTCCGGTACTACCCACCTTCTCCGAGCCGACCCAGCGCGTACGACCTACCCGAAGCACGGATCCGGCACCAGCCAAGCGGTCCCACAAGAAGACCACCAGCGTACCAGTGGTGCAAGCGCGGGCCGTCTCAGAAGAGGAAGAGTCTCTTCACGAGGGTGATGATGAAGATGAGGACGGTGAACCCAGATACTGCTACTGCAATGAGATCAGTTTCGGCGAGATGGTGGCGTGTGATAATGACGCTTGTCCTCGCGAGTGGTTCCACTTGTCGTGCGTTGGGTTGACGAAGCCGCCTGGGAAGAATGGTGAGTCTATGGCCTTATATTTGTGTGGATTTGAGAGATGCACATTGCTAACGTGACACTAGTCAAATGGTACTGCAATGAGTGTAAGGAGAGTATGCGACGGAGTCGAAGTGGGCGTTGAGGGAGCAGAGCAGGACGAAGCAAAACAAAACAGGTTACCGGAGTTATGGATATTGGAATGGTGTTTCGCTCTCATGAATGTACATACGTAGAGTAGACAATAAGATGGTTGTCTGCATTTTGACTTTTCACATACAGAATGTAAGGACCTGTGATATCAACATCGACCCTCATCTTGCAGCCTTCTCTTCACACCTACTTGGCTATGAACTGCCCTTCTACAAATATACACAAGGGTGGACTTAGTATTCTCATCGATAACGGCGAGCAAAGCCCCTTTCTATGTATACGCCTACTAGTATCAAGCCACGGAAGCTTTTCAACCAGTCAGCGAGTTGAATCACTAGTAGTAGATATAGTATGCGCCGCACCAACTGAACTTGGGGGACGTGGTCCGTAATTATGTAGCAATACAACTCCCATAACCCTGTTTTGGCCCTTATATATGTTTACTAGAGAGGAATGCTGTTATGCATGGACGTCCGCGCTCTACAATATTGCGATGTCAGACACGTTTAGCAGTATCAAAAGAATCCCTGGATCATTCTTGGAGGAGCAAATCACATCCTGGTCCTTATTTCTTTGCTATTTCCGCAAAGTGCCACGATATAAAAGATCTGGCCGACACTTGGTACTGCTAGAGTAGTGACCAGAGCAGACGACTTGAACTTCCTCAGGAACATCGCATTTTAGCTTCAGATAAAGACCCACCCCCCAGACAGCTTCGTCAGGTTCAAGTCATCGGGATCCTGCAATCGAGCCATCTATTGAGTTAATGAAGTCGGCTTAGCGCTGGTTGGTCGATGCCGATGCAAGAATGGGGATCATGGGCCGGGCCTAGTATATTAGTATCTCACTGGGTGGTTGTTTATATTCGAACGCCAAGTACTTAGTAGTCAATTCTGAACGGGAACAGCCATGATGATGCTAGGAAACATAAACTAAAGATATATGGCGTATCTCTCGTCCATGACTTGGAAGTAGTACCGCTCCCTCTTCCCAGTATACTATGTATGCAGCATGTTCTGTAAAGTATCAATAGTAGTGTCCAGATTAATACTAGTATGACATTGATCGCCGCTTGGATATACTTATGGCCCGCCTTGAATAACCTCCGTCTGGACTTGGGCCAATGATCCTTAGTAACATCAATTGGATGTAGTTGAGATTGCTATATGTCAGTAGTGGTATTTTTAAGCATTTGATATTTTCTTGGAGTTAATAACTTGGGCAAGATAGACTTACGTTAGTTCCCAAGTAGTGGTGCGTGCGTAGTGCGTTTCTACTATCCGCGCCCTCTTACTGTACCGGGTATCTCACTTCTTCATCTACCATACCCTAGATGCATTCTTCAACAAGTCGTCTCGATGGTGTAGTTGGTTATCACGTGGGTCTCATACTACAGTATGACGTGGAAGCTTCAACTTCCATGCGATCCCAAGGCCGGGAGTTCGAACCTCCCTCGGGACAGATTTTTTTGTATCTTTTTTTCTCTCCCCATTTATTGCGTTACAGGATGTGCGGTAGCCCATGCTCGCTTTGTATGTGTTTGTATTATTTTTCTATCTCTTAATCGAAGTTGACTGGGCTCGGCAAATTCATGTTAATAGGACCCGAGTCAGACGTAGCGATGATCGTGGTTATTGCACTGAGTGATTGTATTGAGAATCACGAATAACTTAGATTGGATAGTATATATATTCAGTTGTGGGTCAGCGTAACCTGTACTATCCATAGCAACGGAGATGTAGCCGGGTTAGATTTCTGGAGAAACGGTTGTATATGAGAATAAACCGACTGCAAATATAGTATACCGGCCAACTGTTGGTGCCGTAGCAAAACTGGGTGACCCCACTGCCCAATCCTGCAACGCGATCTCCGATATGATAGCATGTGGTTGTATGGTTGCGCTGATGCGAGCATCACCATGGCGCTTCGTACTCGTACGAAGCGGATTCCTGGCTCGATCAATCGCCTTGCAATATGAACCCTAAAGTTCTTGCCTCAGAGGCAATGCCGCTGGCAGAACGCAGGAGGCCCGTGAGACAGATGCACGACCTGACTGTGGACCATCTGCCTGCTCCTACCGTCCAGTATCGCCGATTTGAGGTACAAAGAGTCATAGTCACTATAGGCTCCCCAGCGATTGGGAATAGCGCCTCGCGCATCCAGTCCGCTGACATGCAACCTGCAGGCCAATCGGATTGACATCCCGGGGCATAAGAGAGGAATAGTGGGTAGCTGTGAAGGCTGCAGTGAGTGGTGGGTTGCAAATAGGACCTGAGATAGAACCGCCCCAAGGTCTTAGATCATACGTGTGCCCATCCATTATAGGCAAGCACCTGCATCTCATTAATAAGACAAAAGTCGCCAGGCTCTTTCTCATCTGGATGGACATCCTGCCAGCGACCAAGCCTTCTGCGAACGAGAAGCTTCTTGAACAATGGCGTTGTAACCCAGCGTCGAATTCTATTCTCCCATAGAGCCAATGTCACATGCTGCAGCGACAGCCAGGCGCCAGTAGGATGAACAGCTTCGTAAGCTGCAGGATTGTAGCCAACGCGGACATTAGGGTTCAGGTAAACCCCAAGCTGCTGGGAAAGAGGGTTATCCGCGTGAATTAAACAACACTCCGAACCCTCGAGGTGTGATTTTGCAAGGGAATCGGAAATGGCACGGAATCGCAATGGAGTAGTGGATATGAAGGGCTCCGCAGGCATAGCAACTATGACGGCCTGTTAATCAATGGTGTAGTATGAAGCAATGTGAGGGAAAGTCACTGACCCATTCCATTCCAGCAACTCTTCACCGGTACTGGAGACATGGAATATAGAGCATTGCGCGACACTTCAGAGCGGAAATAAGGCCATGTCTGCATCACATGCTCATCGCCATTCGCATCACGAAGAGCAAACGTGTCATAGTATAAAGGTGGTTTGGAGAAGTCCAGGGAGCAAGCAGCAGCATAGGAACCGTCATTTGTCTCAAGTAGCGAAATAACATCATCGACCTAGATAGATGGAGCTGTCAATCAACCTAATCTTCCTGCAACTGACACAACCAGTAAAACACACCGTAAACACCACATCATTCAAAAACAACACTTTATCAAACGTTATCCCCCGCCGCGACAGATCCTCCAACGGCCGCAAGGACCAATTGCGCAACCGAGCAAGATAAGATATGCGCCTTAGCTCCTTCTTATGCCGGGGCGTGTCGATCCAGC
Source organism: Aspergillus niger (assembly GCF_000002855.4). NCBI lineage: Eukaryota > Fungi > Ascomycota > Eurotiomycetes > Eurotiales > Aspergillaceae > Aspergillus > Aspergillus niger. The sequence continues at coordinate 1,184,818 of NT_166539.1, forward strand.
CCTCACCCGGCGACGCGGAGATCTCATCCTCATGCGTTGTATTCGACAATGTGATGTTGCGCCGCACGCCAAGTCGGTCCAGGTTCGCGTCAAGATCTCGCAGTGCCCCCTTGGTATCATCCCAGCTTCCGCTTTCGAAGATGCTCACGAAGATGTTATCTGGACCGAAGGCTTTCGCTAGTTCTATGATGGCATCGTTCCAATGGCTGCGGAGGATAGCCTCATTGTTCCAATGGGTGCTGGCGATGAACAGTCGTTCTGAGACGAGTGATGGCCGAGTAATGTCATTGGTCCGGTAAGAGGAGGACGAAACGAGGTGATGGATGTACAGTACATCCAGAGCGGTCCAGATGAGGACACAGATCAACAGGCCCCGGAATAGACGCCGGCGGAGGCCAATTCGGCGGGATACCCCACGTCGTGGGATGAAAGTGGCATAGCTGGATTTTACACTCATTGGAGGGGTGGATTGATATGCATGTCATGTGTAAGGGGATGTGTGATGTACGGGCTGGGGGGTTGTGCCTGTAACGGGGTGGTTAGGATGCATTGCAATGAACAGGAGACTGCCAGTGACAGTTCAGAAATGAGGGAGGAGAAGAATGCTAGTTCAACACGAGGCGCTTAACAAGGGGTTAATTGGGAGATTTCATTGGTAATAGAGTAAAACATCCCTGAAGAGGCTGAGTCTTTGTTGGCCGGAGACTTGCGGAGTCGCTCTTCTTGGCCCCTTGATTTAGTATCACGATTCCGGGCTAGGCATCCATCATTGGAAAATTTTAGCCCCTTTAATGGGGAGAATGCTTGGTGTGATGTATCCTGACCCGGATGCGGAATCATTGAACCACTAGAGGATGGAATAAGACCCCAGAAGACTACAAACTAGGTATCCGTATCTGCATCCGTTCCATCATCGATAGCGTTCGAATATGGCCCCAATGCCGGGATCACCCGCTACACATAAGGTTCGAAATGAAATTACCAGCACTCCTATATCGTAATAACTACATGAAACAAACCCTCTAATCTATATTCCCCCACTCCTCCTCAACCTCTGTCCCACAGTATCCCCCGCC
>NT_166539.1:1185993-1195362 GCF_000002855.4 Aspergillus niger
ACCTCCTCCTTAGATCCTCATATCTCCCACCATCTCCCCCACCCGCGCCATTGACAATTCTCCGCTCCTTCTCCCCCACCATCCACGCCGGGACCCTCCATGTGCCGGTCCCAGGCAGGAACTCCATCCGCCAGGCCACACCAACCAGCCATCCCACCGCAGCGGGGATGACCATCGCCGGAAACTGCGACAAAGCCAGTTGCGCAGCGACAATATATGTTGTAGATTTATCAGACAATGTAAGAGTGAGGGACTTGTTGCTCTGTTGCGGTGGGTCTTTTGTATCGTTCGAATCAGAAGAAGACGACGTGGAGATCCGGTAGCGGAAGGTAGATGGGATTGAGGCGTGGTATTGCGCTAATAAGGCGAAGATGGTCGCTACGGGTCCGGAGGGGAGGTAGTTCATTTTCCCGAGGGTGATGGGTCGGAGGACGAGGATGAGAAGGAGTGGAGGGAGGAGGGTTGTGTAGGGGAGTGTGGTGAGGAGGAAGGTCTATGGATCATTATCGCTTGTTAGTAGCTGCATTTGTAGTATAGCTTGTGGACGGGGGACAGTGACGAAGAAAAGTAAGATAAATGAGATAACGTACGGCAAACTTCCTCTTCCCCCAGGCGCGTTCGACGACTCGTAGATGATACACCAACATTGCGGCGAATAGCGCCTCCGTCGAGTTTGCGAATCCGGCTACCTGCCACACCAGGATGCGCCAGAACTGTCCATATTGCCAGATGTGCGGCACGACCTGGATACTAGTGAGATGTTTAAGGTCGAAGATGGCGAGAGCCACCGAGGAGGCGATGGTGTAGATGAGGAGGGATTTGGAGATCGAGGCGTTGGTGAGTCCGGAGGTTAACATCTTCGAGATGTTGGTGTGGATTTATTAGATTAATGTAGGTTATTGGAGCTGGAGGCAATCTCTCCTGAATATTAAGAGGTAACTAGAGCATTAAGGCGATATCTGATTAGTGGAGCGTCCCGGTGGTTGCGATGCTGGTCTGATGAGCTGGAAGGAAGGTGGAGGAAGTGAGGGACACGTCGCGTGAAGGGCGGGCCGAGGCGGAGGGGGCGGAGAGCGGAGGGCTCGGCATGCCGATCAAAGTACTTAAAGACCCAATATGAATCGTTAATAGTCATTTATGTCTATTCTATCATACATTATGGCCATATCACGCAGATGGCATTTCCTTCATTTCTTCAGCCAACGCCTGGTTGTACTTCGCCAATGCCGTTTCCAACGCCCGAATGGTCGGCCCCAATAGTCGATTGACAGCTTGTTCGCCCCCAGCCACACCGGCGAGATTGAGCTTCAGCTTCCTTCCCGTCCTTTCCAGCACTTCTCGGGCATGCTGCTTCAGTCGATCAACCTCAACCTGCCGCTCTGTCTCTGCGTCTTGCGCCACCGACTTAATGCGCTCCATGGCTCGGTTCAGTGACTCCACAAGCGAAGCTACCTCACCTGCGCGATCCGCGTTTCCTGACAGAAATGCCTGCCAGAATTGATGCAGAAATTCAGTCGTCGTGGCATGCGTTAAGGTCAGCCGGTCGTACAATGCAGTCGACAAACCATATGTGCCGGCATTGCCTGATCCCTCTGTTTGGGAGCGGCGGTCACGGATCGCTTCGAGGATCTGGTTTGAGGCGCGCTTCAAATTGGCCCTAGAGCCAATTACGTCTTCGAACTTTTGCTGATCCTCATCGTCCTCTTCCTGCGGTTCTACCAATCTCCCCAGCGGCGCGGCTCCGCCCTCGGGCAGATTTTGTTCCAGATCCCCCCGTAGCTGTCCGAGTATCTGATTTGGATCCTGCTGGGCAAACAGCTTATTTTGCTCGTCCTCCGCAGTTTTTGAGTGTGACGAGAAAAAGCGACTTTGGTCCTTGACGTTGAGGAGGATACGTTGCTGTTCCTCGTCCCCGCGTAAGTCACGCAGCTGCAGCTCGTTGTACGTCCCATCCTCACCCGTCTTGCCATCTGCCTCGCCATCGGCTGGTGCAACGTTCGCCATAATCTTCTCACTCAGACTATTCAGGGTGCGGATGATAGGCACCTTCTCCACCGAGGACGGGCGCATGTCGAGATCAGGTCGGTTACCTTGCCGTTGACTGTTGTTCACTTCATTTCCAGCCAGATCCAGGAAATGCGGAACATGCGCGTCGCGCGGTAAATTTCCCGACTCGTCCGCCTTAAGGTATTTGTCCAGGATTATGTCCGTGGGATCCGTTTCGGAGATGCGCTCTCCGCGCAGTTTCTTGAACAACCGACTTTGGAAAAACCGAGACCAGAACTGCTGCTCGCTAAGCTTGGGTACATTCTCATCGTACACCCGCTTCACAAGCGGGTGCTGATTGAAAATCAACTGGATCTGCTCCTTGCTAATATTCAATTTTGTCACGCTATCCTCCACCCGCGGCTTCAATGTCGATAGCACATTGTAGGATCCGCGTGTCTGCGACCGCTCGATCGCATGCGCGCGCAAAAGATGAAGTCGAGTGGACCAAAACTGCGTCATGAACTGCGAAGCAGACAAAGTATCCGGCTTGGTATGTAACGACTCCATGAACATGCGCTGGAGAATCGGATTCGACTTCAGCAGCGACTGTTGCAACTCCACATCTCCTTGAAGCCGCTTGTCATCATCCCATGGGTTCTTCTCTTTCCCTGCCGATGATACAGCATTCGCTATGGCCATAGCAGGAGACACGCCTTCTTTAACGGGGGCATTCTGAGCTGTCTTTGCAGCTTGAATAGCGGCACTGAGCGCATCTCTGATGGCATCAGCTTCCGGTCGCGCGTTCGCTCCAGCTGTAAAGGAGAAGACATATTGTTCGGGGGAACTGGCAGGGGCGTTCGGAGGGAGGACAAAGATCTTCAGCATCACTTTCGGGTTACTCGCGGGGGTCTGTTGCAAATCTATCCGTAGTCAGTAAAATCGCGCCCGGTGAATCAAGCTGAAGACTACGCCGTACTGGTAATCTGAGCAACTGGAAGGGTAATTGCACCAGCTGCACCGCCAGCCGCCGGGATCCAAGAGATCGACTGGCGGTCCTGGGCTATGGTCAGGGTGCCATCTTTCTTCTTGTATGCCGCCGACCCGCTCGGAGGTGCCATCGTCATGGATCTCGACAGCGTCCACTGTCCAGGGCGGCGTCTAGGGATCCACCCATCGGGAGATTAAAATCCCACGGGAGAATCGGAAGGACAGGGCCTTCAAAGACGCGAGAGCTTTGAGTGGATGGGTGAAGATGCGAGTTTGTGAAAAGTACGAAGTTCCGCAATCAGTGAAGATGAAGGCACGTGATAGATATACTGAGACATGTGACTTGCTCTGCTTAGTCAGGTTAACAGCCCTAACAAGTCAATTCAGCTTGAGTACAGTTTAGGTGAAGGAAAGAATAGAAGTGACGAGGTTGTCGGGCTGGATATGTCCTGCAGATGATACTTTGGGTCAGAGTTGTTTCTGATCTGAGAGTGTAGTGCGCATAGCATGTATATGCTGAGGGTGCGCAGAGACATTATTTCGGGTTTCTTCGAAACTAGATTTTAATATTAATTCATCTTCAGGGACTAGAGTGACTTCAAATGCTAATTTTCTTGGCTGTACTTAAGGATGGCTGGGAATAAAAAGGAGATATTATCGGGTATTCTCATTAGCTGCATGGATGCAACCAATTTGTCCTGCGACTTCTGATTCTCTCTAGTCTTGTGACCAGGAACCAATCATGGCCATAGTCGAGCAGGTTTGGGAGAGTAATTCTATATAAAAGCCAAGACAGTCTTATTACAACACAATGAATGATACGCCAAAGAGGGATGGCGGCATATCTCAAGCAACAAAGACAGTCTCATAATAGACATAGACGGATATTTCCTCCCAACAACACACATAAGATGGTAATTTGTGGCAATATCCGAGCAGAAGAAGGAAAAAAAGAAAAAAAAAATCTATAGAATCAGTACAGTACTTTCTAATTTTTGAATAGATCACCCACTACTCCAGAGCAAAGCGGTAGACAGTGCAGGATGCGCGTGTATTCGCCGTTACATAGAGCTATTACAACCGATAGCGGAAGGGGGGATTATTTGGAAATGAATATATCCAAGGGTATAGTACGTTAGGCAAATCACACCTAAGCTTCAGACTCTAAACTTGCTAAGAGTCCACCAGGAAAGGAACATCTGGAAGTAAGACCGGAAAGTCCCATATATAGCCCTGAATCTTTTCTAGGGCTCTCCAATATAAAGAGAGCGCCTCACTTGGTTCCAGATCTCTCTTCTCATCCAAGTTCATACTACATGTCGACACAAACACCCTATGACATGGGGAGTTCTCAGTCCGAGGAGTCTGGCGCGAAAGCTCCAACTCATATTGATTATAAACTAGAGAACATCATCGCGGAGGCGCTAGATAATGCTGGAGTGCCCAACGTATTCTGCGGTCATGGGCTAATGAGCGTCTATGGTCTTCTGCAGGAGCAAAAGGTAGCATACTTTCTCCCACCTCCATAAAACTAGTGTGTGATCGAAGCTAACCACTTCCAGAGTTCCACCTGGGTCATCCCAAATTTCTACATTGCAGAAGCAGATTCCCTTCTACAAGCGGCCGGTCTCCACAGTTGCCATAGGTCTTACTGCGAGGGATACCGTCCCAACAAGAGGCCTTTTGCTCCGGCCTATCACTACCATGTCCAACCACGGGTGAACAGACCGCACAACCACGTCGTGCTCTTATATAAGATGGGGGACCTATTCATCGACCTGGCGCCGGTTCCCACGCGACTACCACCATTGGATGATCCGGACTATATGCTGGTCGATGACCCTCGGCTGCCAGACTACAATGATGAAGTTGGAAATGGTCGTTGGCAGTCTATTCGATCGATTAAGATTCCAAAGCCAGCCCGGTTCATTGATGCTATGGTACTTCTCATGGTGAGAGAATGGCCTCAGGACCCTACGTCTTCTATATGGTATGAGTATTTGGGCGAGCTGCTGGATCATATCCGTGAATGCGGAGAATATGAGCTCGTACCGAGTTGGGATGCGTTGGGAAATTTAGCGCGTGGTTTTGTGAAGTTTTATTTCGATGGGGAGACTAAGAAGAGTCCGTATGAGGTGAAGAATTATATATCCAAAGTGCGTGAGGAGATGATCGAAAAGACAAAGATACCTTTACTCCTCATGGCAGATGAAGTTGAATGATAATCATGAAAATTCTTTCTAATTGAGAAAAACTTCATTGATTTATCTATATAAGTAATCTGAAGCTTATACTCCGAGTTATTTCATTGTGAATGAACTTGGGTCGCTCGGGCTGTATGGCTCCTCGCATGGGCATCTCAGGCGTCATTATCTAAGACACTCTGCCCCAGTACATTGCATAGTAAAATGAGCAATGCAAATGACGACTTCTACAATAATACCAAAGCTAATGCTTACCGGATGTTTCATATTCTCATAGATCTAAGTCCCACCTTGCTGGAACCTACATCTAATAGTACAACATCCCCATTTCAACCCATATCCGAGAAAATGAGATCGGTATAGCCTTAGATATTTTACAAGGTCAAAGGTCACCAATAGGCCTACTATTGTCCGCTACAAAGCCGATTTCCAAAGAATGCTGGGGTATAAGTATGCTTTGTCTCAAAGTCAATACACCTTTGTCCGGGCCTTAACAATGACTGAAAAAATAGTAAAGGTAATTCTCTATTCTGCTGATAGGTAGCACCCGGGACCTAACATGCGAGTTATAGCTTCTTTACTACGCCACAAGTTACTACCCCAACGTCTCTCACACGTTGTTGACTATAAATTTACCCCAGAATTCCTGTTCCATCTGATCCCTATTCATATAGATCCTTCCTTCAGACAACTACAGGATCGAAGATTCAAACACAAAATGCGTTTCGATAAGTTTACCATCGACGAAATCGATAAGGTGTATCCGGATATTCTGTATCCAAGCAAGGATGCTGTCCTTGACGCTGCATCACATCTGATCGAAATTATGCAGATACTGAAAAAGCAAGATATCTTGCGTACCACACTTGTGGGACTTACAGGAGGTCTTGCTGTCATGCATCATTGCCCCGATCGCCTGCCCAGCATTGTAAGTGGACTGGATTACAAGAACCGCTCACCAAGGCAGCCTTCCATTGACTAACATACTGAGTAGGCATGTAATAGAAAAGAAGATATTGACATCGTCCTGGACTTAGCAGATTCAACCCTGGAAGACCTTAAGGACGCATTGCTATACTATTACTCGCAGATCTTCATAAAACACCGTCAAACGCTTTACATGCGGACACCAGGAGGCAAAGTGAGGCTTGACTTCAAGATAATCCCTGCGAACGTAAGTGCGGATATACACAATTCATAGATCTCCACTAACTGTGTGATTAATTACGAAATGACGTCAATCTAACTATGCGATAAGAGGAAATTGAAAGGAATGCAGTATCTGTCTGTTCTTGAACTGGCAGATCTACCATTTGTCAACAAGATAGACCTCATGACGTCTAAGTTATACGAAGTTCACCCTGATCCTTTACCCTCACCTTGGGGAGAGTCGGAAACCGCGAGAGCTATTCACCATGGGACAGATGCGCTCAGACTGGCTCTGTTATTCGATCAGGGAAAGAGAATCATTCTCACTGTGAGGCAAGCTATGCGGGTAAGAAGGGCGTTCCGCTCTTTAGAAAATTATACCGGCATTCCAGGCGTTCAGTGGCTTGAGTTGTTTCTCGTCCGCGGCAGATATTATCATAATCGTCCGACTGAGATTCTGGACCTGGAGAAGGCTTTCTTTTTGTTGGAAATGAGCAAGTACAAACGAGAAATATCAGACCCATGGTACTACTAGCATAAAACGAATTCAGCTATACTCTTTTCTCTATTCTCTATGTTAGAAAGAAACATCATACTTGTCAACAGAATCAGCCTTAAAGTAACAGGCATCGCCTTCCACATCAATTCTCCCAAATTCTCTTTGACATTTCCATTGCTCAACGTATCAATATTTCTTATTATCGCACTAGTCCTATTCATACCAGCCTCCGCAGACGCCCCAGGACGCCAAACAGCCCTCACTTCTAACATCAGCTATCGCCCCTAAAGACAGAACCGTGCATTCATGACTTCTTTATCAGCGGCAACATAGACCGTATTACTTTTGTCAAGGCATTATAGTTACCATATACTCAGGATATATAGTTTGGTGGTTAGTTGTAGTTGATTACCGGTGTCCTTGATGAATGCCTTCTGCATGCCTGCAGAACAAATGAGTGACGTCATCGAACTATCAACCATCTTCTCACTTAAAGCCAACCTAATATACAAGCCCAATCCTCATTAAGATAATAATAGCACGGTATTAAAATAAAAACAGCATCTAATATTGTAGTCGGGCTCTGAACTCTGTCCCACAGAATAGTACATAGTAGTAGTGTAGCAACCGACTGTAAATATCTCCCCTCCTATTGGCGGGCCGCAAAGTAATGATTTCCGCACGTGACAGCGCGCCATGCGGGACGCGCGCCACAAGCAAGAAGGGCGAGTTTGACGCTCCACCTGAAGAAAAAGGCATCGATAACTAGTATTACAATTGATATTCTAGTTATACACGAATAGATTCTCATCGAAAATGTCGTACTATGACATTGATGCAATCTTGACGGATTCCCAAGTATGTGTTGTCAATCCTGGAAAATGAAAATGCATGCATGCATGGCTGATTCCCACCCATCCAGAAACTACCCTGCACATTTGAATTGGACGTACCTGGTCTTGGTATTTTGGAGGGGAATCCGGGGGAAAATGTACATCTCCCGTCTGAATGGTTGGATGGGAGGTTTGCTAAGTGTAGTCTATCTAGATCAAAGCTGGAACTCGCATTGATTTGCCGTTATGGCTGGGTGAGATGCTTTCTATCGGGTCAGTTATTTTACTTCCACTACTGATAATATCTTGGTGAGGTATCGTCTAACTATCGCAGTGCCCGACTGGGAACCTCTCGGCTAGTCACGCTGGATCTCCCCTCAGCACTCTCAGAACGAGTCATGAATGCCTTGAAAGCTGATCCTCGGACGGTGGATCTGCGGTCATTGGCGCCGCATTTTTATAGTCTGAGCGAGAGGATTCTGGAGCTGTTTGAGGAAGAGGAATTGGTGGAGGTTTTGAGTAATGTATGGTGCTTTTGTGAACTGGGGATGTGATTAATGTGGCTAATTGTGATGATGATAGACGTTCAAGAAGCGCTCAGCAGTCATTGCGGACCATGCGCATAATCCGCAGGGTGCTTTAGGGCAGGGAGCGGATTTCTTGCGAGGATTGGATGAGACGGAGAGGCAGCGTATGTTGATCGCTCGTCTGTGTTGTGTGTCTTGCTGATTACTGATGCCTTTGTGTAGTTTTCCGGGTTGCGCATGATAGTGCTAAGGAGACGCGGGTCTGGGCTGGAGAGGCGAAAAAGAAATGATGGTAATGGGTTACTGGTTTAGGTGGAGTGTATGGATTGTTGAAAGGTTGAGCTGTGCTCGCCGTTATGAACATAAACTTTAACAGAAGAATAATTATGAAGTATCAAAATGTGATGACTTAAATATTCATTTCGTATTTAGTATGCTATAGTCATGGTTGGAGATGTGTACAAATATGATCATAATGGCTGGCATCTGATTCTGAAGGTTAAGTTTGGAACTACTTAATGAATGTCCTGCTAAACCATAAATTGAAACAAGAAGATGAGACAGTTACCCGAAACCTATCATTCGAAAGTTCCGAAAAATTGCTGCGGATAACCACCCCACGCAGGTGTACTTCGTGCTCCGGAGATATGGAGGAAATCACGAGCGCAATGCCCACCGAGATAAGAATGACTGGAAGGACATGTCAACTCCGACTGGCGGAGTAAGCGCCTACGACCGGCATAACCGAGGGCTTTATTAAGGCCCACGAGCTGGGAGAGCTGGGAAGAAGAGAGAGGGAAAGGGGGAGGGAAAAGAAAAAGAGAAAATCTAATTCTGGGTGCCGAGACGAGCCACGGGAAGAACGATGGGGCAGCAACTTATCTGTCACGGGGCGATAGAGGACTAAAGCTGAGAGCGATGGGGATGATGAGACGATGATTGCAGACGGACTGGTGTAGCGGGGAGGGGGGAACCACGGGCGGCCGATGGGTCCCTGGAACGTGGGGCAGCCTGAGGAAAAGGAGCGCAAGTGGAAGTGAGAAAGTTGACGGATCAGATTTGGCTGCAGTTCCGGGCGGCTACACTGAGGATTCTAATGGAGCAAATAGATACGGAGTACGGAGTAGATATACTTGATAAGTTTATGAAGAGAGGGGAAGTGGAATCGTGAGATTTTAGCC
>NT_166539.1:1195462-1227027 GCF_000002855.4 Aspergillus niger
GATCTATCACGATACCCCATGAGTTACATGTCTGATGACACGGATTTGTACCAGTATTGCATGCGCAGCAGAGAGTACCGCGTTTATGACTTTTTCATTTATGGGCCATTAGAGGTGGTTGCTAATTCTTTGTTGCTTGCTATACACATGGTATCTGGCTGGCACACGATATCATTTTGTGCTTGTTTGGTGATTTTATCAATACTTGACATTACTATCATTCATTTTAATTTGAAATTCAAGCAACGGTTCATACCAACTAGTACACCGTTCCTTCCATAATATATAATCCAATGAACAACAGAACAAACCTAAGCTATAGTAACGAACTCGCATTCCTACAAACCACCACAACACCCATACAGATAGAAGGCGAGTCCAAAACATGTGATCCAGTGAAACACCATGTCATTGCACTTGCCACCAACAATAACAGGCAGTATACTACCCACTCGAGCGTGGCATTCAAGTGTATCAGAAAAAGGACTGCATTGAGATATAGTCCATCTCATCATACAGTGATTGGGCATTTACCAGCCAGTGTGGATAGAATACTAGTAGTATCTAGTAAAGACCGCCTACTGAGATGTGGGAGGGACATTTCCTCCTCCTAGATAGTTGATCTATAATACATTTCTTTTCTAGTAGTAAGATGCGATGATCTGTAATCAAATAAGAAGATGTAGATCTAGACAGATTGATGCATGATTCCCAACTACTTTTAGTAGTCAGTAAAAAAGACACCGTTTTATAATAATGCAACAAGATAGTAAAATACTCCATACACGCCTGCCCTGTCCTGTCCTGTCCTGCCTATTCCAACCTACCCTAGCCTGCTTTAGTGTGTCAATCTATATAATGCCATGTGAGTAGTAATAGTAGTACGTTATCCGCCATACCCAATGCAATCCGCAAACCTAACCATATAAAAAAAACTCCCGTACACGATACCCAAAACTCCAAAATTTTGAGGAGGGGAAAAAAATCAATACCACCCCGTCCCATCCTCGCCCCTTTTCTTCCCCTTCGGATTCATCGATATAATCCTCTGCCCGGGTAACGTATCATCCGTAATCGAAGATTCGAAAATCCCCGAAATAGACCGCTTCCCTAGCATCTGGAACGAATCATACCCCTCCAGCAACCCATTACACGCTGCCCATTCCCTCGACAGCCGCGGCGACGTCCCATCGCCCAGATCACACCACCGCGTAACCACAATCGCATGTCGGAAGTGCAACGCGCGTGGGTCCGCGCGATCCTCGGTTAACTTGATCTCGACGAGATATTCAGACGGACACTCCGGACAGCGGCGCATGGGACGACATTTCCCGCATAGGGTGGCAATTGAGTTAGGGTTGTGGATGCGCCGCGCCATGATATCCTTAGCGCGGTGTTCGAGGCCCTGTAGGGCAGAGGTGTCGCGGGGTGCGGGGACATGAGTGAGGGCACATTTGCACACGTTCATGAGTTCGCCGTCGCGCCAGTGCGCGCACGCGGAGAAGTACGGCCAGTAGTCTTCGCGGGAGTAGAGGAGGAGACGCTGCGAGCTGGGAGGAAGGTCTGGGTCTGCGAAGCGGGTGCTGATGACCCGCATTAGCAGGTGGCCTTTGTGGATGTGGAAGCGGGTGTGGTGGGACCAGTCATCGCGGCGCCAGCGGCGGGAGAGGGATTCCGGGGCGAGGCCGTAGGAAGGGGAGTATTTGTGGGCGCGCATGACGAGTTGGACGAAGCTGAAGGGGAGGGTGCGGCCGTGGGTGATGCGGTGACGAGGGGGCGGGAGGAGGGTGTTGCGCATGTTGGGGCAGTTGAAGAGGGGATTGATGACATGGGCGGGTTGAAGTTTCTCATGGCCCTCTTGGGTGCGACGGTGGTAGCGGGCGCATGGAAAGCAGAGGAGATGATGGGGGAGGTAGCGATCTTGGGAGACGAGGAAGTCGGAGCGGTATTCGCGGTTGGAAGGGTGGTTGAGGGCTTGCCAGGGTTGGAGCGGGGCGAGCTTGGAGAGGAGGGTTTTGCTGGCGAAGGCGAGACTGGCTTGGTCTGCGGGCGTGAGATAGGAGCAGATCTCCTCCCAGAGGATCGGGGGGAGACTGGCGATTACCGGCTCGCCAGGAGGACGGTTGTCGGAATCGGCGCGGTTGGCGTAAGGGTCTGAGGGATCGAGATCCTGGACGCCGATGGCGTGCAGGAGTTCGGTGTGATCGCGGCTTTCACCGAGCTGGGTGTCTTTGTTGGCGTTGAGTTCTCGGTATTTGAGGCGATGTGCCTCCAATGGCGCCAGGGAGGGCAGCGGAGGGACATCTTCGCTGGTAGTGCTGGGCCGCTTGAAGCCGGCTCGGAGGTCTGGAGTGGATGCGCTGTAGCCCTTGCGCAAGACTTGCCGGGATTTCTTGGGCCGGAGAGCATTGGCGAAGAAGGCCCGGAAGCCGCGCCTTTCTCCCGGACTGTCATCAGACATGGGGGGAGGAATGGAGGAAGAAGCGGAGGAGATGGGAGGACAAAAAGAAGATAAAGATGAAGATGAAGCCGGCGATGCAGCGAATGTGAAACATGATCGGCGCTGTATTACGTTTACCGGATGTTACGGAGCTGCCATCCGCCACCTGCCGAGCTTCAGCCACTGTGGCTGATGAGGAACAAGGGTCTATTTGTTTACGGAGAGGATAAAAAGAAGAGAAGAGTGCCATTAATACGGAATTTGCATTAGGGCATCGGATTGAGCCTGATTAGTTCCAAATCCATAGTACACATAATACGCAGATCCACAATCGCTAATCAAGCCGCGTCAATATACAGTTCATATCATAAAGAAAGCTTTAGGCGGAGAAGCGCTTCTCCACGGCCTTCCAGTTGATGACCTCCCAGATGGCCTTGAAGTACTCGGCCTTGCGGTTCTGGTATTGGAGGCTAGATAGACAATATTAGCTCCTGATGATTCCAACGGGTTGGGTCAGGTGCACTTACTAGTAGGCGTGCTCCCAGGCGTCAATACCCAGCAGGGGCTGGAACTGACCGACAACGGGGTCCTGGTTCTGTGAAATCGTTAGCCAACTCAAATACTTTCTTCGCATGCATGGTGCATTCTTACGGCGTAGGCCTTGATGCCAATGTGACCGGTCTGCTTGTCCTTGACGAGCCAGGCCCAGCCGCTACCCTGGATAGCAGCAAGAGCAGCGTTCATCTTGTTCTGGAACTCCTCCAGGCTGCCGAAGGTGTCGTTGATGGCAGTCGACAGGGCACCGGACGGGGGCTCACCACCGCCAGCGCTCTTGGGAGCAAGGTTCTCCCAGAAGAGGGTGTGGTTCAGGTGACCACCACCGTGGAAGTTGATCAGGGGCTTGAGGGCAATCTGGGCCGCAATGTCGTTCTTGTGCTGGGCCTCCTGGAGCTGCTCAATGGCAGTGTTGTAGCTGTTGACGTAGGTCTGGTGGTGGTTCTTGTGGTGAAGCTCCATGATCTTGCCGGAGATGGAGGGCTCGAGAGCGCCATAGTCGTCTACAGGGAGTCAGTTCGGTGACTTCAAGATCTATGCGTCTCGAGAATGGCAGCTGGATGCATACAGGACAGGTCAGGGAGAGTAGCCTTGCCGCGGGCAAAGGTCAAGCCCGCCATGCCGGCAGTTCTGGGAGTAGCCGAAGCTCCGGCGCGCAGGGCCGTACGGGCAGAGGTGCGGACGAGGGAAGCAGCCATTGTGAGCGATAATTGGAACAGAGCAAGATGCACTATTACTATAGACCCGGGGGTGTTTAGAGGGATGAGAGGAGAGTTGCTGAAGGGAAAAAGGAAGAAGAAGGAAGAAGGAGAGATGAAGAAGTTCAACGTCATAACGGCTTGTTTCTTCGGAGGGCGCATTTCCCCGCGCCGAAGTTTCCCGGCATTTGGATCCACCATCTTTTAGCTTCAACCATTCATACTCAATCAGGATCTCCGTCATGCTGCCGGGCTTTCTCTCTACTTCCTCGCCGTGAATCTCGATTCCTTCCTTTGTGTCGCCTTTTGTCCTCAAGCCCGGCCATGGAGTCCCCCTCGTCCTCGCCATACGCCGGCCAGAAACGCAAAATCGCCGACATGAGCTCCGATGAAGAGGAAGAAGAAGATTACCGCCCAACCATGGGCTTTCGCGGTTTTGCTCGCGCGTCGTCTCGCTCTGAGTCGCCTCCTTCTCACGGCGGGCTAGGAAGCTCTCGTCGCAATCCTCGGAACAACACCGCGCAGTCAGCGATGAAAGGCGGAGGCAACAATGCTGGCAAAGGAATGTCCGGAGGCAACTCCTTCGCCGCGCGCATGATGGCCAAGATGGGTTACGTCGAGGGACAGGGTTTGGGTTCTTCCGGTCAAGGTATCGTCAACCCGATCGAGGCCCAGGCTCGTCCTACAGGTGCCGGTCTGGGTGCGGTCCGTGAGAAGACAAAGCAAGCGCGAGAAGAGGAAAAGCGGGCAGCAGCTCTCCGGGGCGAGTCCGTCGAGGATAGCTCAGATGAAGAGCGCAAGAGGCGACGGAAAAAGAAGGAGGAGCGTAAACGAGAGGGCCGGAGCGGGACCGGGACACCAGTGGCTCGCGCGAAGCCCCAGTTCCGAACTGCGCGCGAGATGGAAAAGGATATGGAGGGCTTGGAAGTTCCGAACGTGCTAAAGTCGCTTATCGATGCGACCGGGAAGGACCAGAAGGTGCTCACGTCTACAGCTGGTCTGATGACGCCGCAAACATTCGTTACTCAAGGCGAGGGAGAAGCCTGGAAAATCGCGCAACGTGCTCGGAACGACCTAGAGGCGTTTGCAGACGAGTGGAAGGGTCTGACAGAGCGGAAAAAATACATCGAGCTAGAGGAAGCCCAGGTCGTGGAACAACTTGATACAAATCAGCTCAAGGTCGACCAGCTGTCTGAGCTCGTCACAGCCATCGGGCAACTAGAGATCTTCCAGAAGGAAGACACTCGAGCAAAGTTCGACGAAATCACCGATAAGCTGGAGTCCATGGAGATCAAGTACCGCAGCGAGATTGATGAATACCGACTGCCAGAAACGGCCGTCGCAGCCATCCATCCTCTTTTCCGCCAAGCGATGGAAGAATGGGAGCCTCTCAGGGACCCGACGTTCCTCGTATCCAACCTCCGTCGTCTCCAGCCCCTACTCCTTCGAAAGGCCAACAACGAGCACACCCAGCGACAATCCACCTCCCCCTATGAGACCATGATCTACACCTTATGGCTGCCCCGCGTGCGCTCCGCCCTCCTCAACGACTGGGACGTATACGAGCCCGCCCCAGCAACCTCCCTTATAGTCGCCTGGAAAGAGCTCCTCCCCCCCTTCGTCTACACCAACGTCCTCGACCAACTCGTCGTACCGAAGCTCTCTAACGGCCTGAAAGAATGGAAACCCCGAAGCAGCAGCCGCCGTCACCACAACTCATCCTCCAACAGCTCCCGCTTCCCCTGGTGGCTCTTCACTTGGCTCCAATACCTCGACGAGCGGCACACCAACCCCAAGCAACCCACGGGCCTACTCTCCGACGCGAAGCGCAAATTCCGCGTCGTCCTCGACAGCTGGGACCTCAACAAGGGGCTGATCAACGGCATCGAACTCTGGCGCGACGCCCTAGGCTCCGAATTCGACATCTGTCTCCGCAACCACCTCCTCCCCCGCCTAGGCCGCCACCTCCGCGAAGACTTCGAAGTCAACCCGCAAGACCAAGACCTCACGGCCCTCGAAAACGTCCTGAAATGGAAAGACTTCTTTAAACTCAACGTCATGGGTCTTCTCCTCGTCGCCGAATTCTTCCCGAAATGGCACAACATCCTCTACATCTGGCTCACCAACGACCCCAACTACGAAGAAGTCGCCGAATGGTTCACCTGGTGGCGCACCCAAATCCCCACCGATATCAACGACCTCACTATCGTCGATGATGAATGGAACAAGGGTCTCCAAACTATGGACCTCGCCTCCCAACTCGGCGACCGTGCCGCTGCTGAACTTCCTCCTCCTTCATCTACCACCGAACACCCCTCAACAACCAAACCCACCGCCACGACAACAGCGGCAGAACAAGAAAAACAACAACAACAACAATCCCGCAAACCCAAAATCATCGAAGAAGTCGCCTTCAAAGATATTCTTGAATCCTGGTGCATGGAACAAGGCCTCATCATGCTGCCGTTGCGTGAAGCGCATCCGCAAAACGGTCAGCCTCTGTTCCGCATTACGGCTAGCGCGACGGGTAAGGGAGGTGTTGTGGCGTTCGTGCAGGGTGATGTGGTCTGGGTGCAGAATAAGAAGGCTAAGGAGATGTGGGAGCCTATGGGGTTGGAGGATCAGTTGGTGGAGAGAGCGGAGGGGAGGTAGATAGATACTTGCCCTTAACACTGATTATATACATTATTTTCTACTATGCTGGGTTATGGTTTGGATCAGAGGTGTCTTTTACTTCTTGCTATTGTTTTTGTGGGTTAGTTGTGATACCATACCATACATACATATCACTATGAATCTTATGCTTCATGTTGGGGCAGGTCAACTTCAATATTTTTATACTCTTTTACTGGACTGTAGAAGTCGAGTGTGATGCCGATGTATCTATGTTCTTCATCTAGTAGTTTCGGATAGGTAATTGTAGCTACATCTTATGTTCAGTACTATGTTCATCATCAGACGTCATTCCTATTATATCTATCTGAAAGAAATATCAATGACATGAATATGTATAAGGTAAGTACCGTGCAGCTATATATACCGATAATGTACCTGATGTGGAATCCAGGTATCCCCAGAGAAATTGAACCTGTGCCAGGCCGAACCCCGGACCCTAGTAGCCATGCCGTAACCCCGAGTGCAAAGCAATGAGAAAATCAAGACGCTAAATCGCTGAATCAAATGTTTAAAAAGACACAAAGCCACCGTTCTATGACGCGGGATTAAGAAGGATACTATGCACCGTTCTGTCCTTCTTCTTCTTCTTCTTCCGACTCGTTCGTGTCGAGCCAGCCACGCGACATCTCGACGGCCTTGCTCCATTGACGGTACATCTTCTTGCTCTGCACTGGAGAGGCATGGGGAAGGAAGGTAGTGCGGTTGGCCCGGTTCATGTCCTTGAGCTCGCTGAAATCCTTCCAGATGTTGACTGCAAAGCCAGCTGCGATCGCGGCTCCCAGCGCCGTCGTCTCGTGCATGGCCGGGCGTTCAACGGGAATCTGAATGATATCGGCTTGAGTCTAAGAAGGGGGGTTAGTTTCCGCTCGTCAGGTGACAAGAGTCATGTGAGTAACCTACCTGCATGCAAATATCGGAATTGCTCATACCGCCATCGACGGCCAATTCCGACAATTTGTGACCACTGTCCATCTCCATGGCATCCAAGATGGCCTTGGTCTGGAAGCAGGCCGCTTCCATGGTGGCTCGTGCAATGTGTCCACGCTGGGTGTGCTGGGTGATACCAACTGAGATAGAGTCAGTAAAGATCTTTCTCCCACAAATGGTAAAGAAAGCGTGGTGAACTTACAGATGGTTCCCTTGGCATCATCAATCCAGTAGGGTGCGAACAGACCACTGAAGGCCGTCACGAAGACACAGCCGCCACTGTCGGGGACGGTCGCAGCGACCTCACTGACTTTGCGGGAATCACGGAAGAAACCCATGTTGTTCATCAGGAAAGAGATACCACTTCCAGCAACAGCGACACTGCCCTCCAAGGCATACACTGGCTTGCGGTGCTTGCCCAGCTGGAAGCCCACGGTGCCAAGCAAGCCATGCTTGGAGATAACTGGCTTCTCACCAACGTTGTAGAGAAGGAAACAGCCCGTGCCATAGGTGTTCTTCGCAGATCCAGGCGTGAAGGCACAGTGACCGACCAAGGCTGCAGACTGATCTCCGAGACAGCTTGTGATAGGAATGCCCTCAAGCGGGCCGTCTCTAACCCATCCGTAGCCCTCCGGGTCAGACGAAGGGAGAATCTTGGGCAGTCTAATCTTGTTCCGATCAATTTCGAAGAATTTCAACAACTTATCATCGTAATCAAGCGTTTCGAGGTTCATGAACATGGTTCGTGAGGCGTTGGTGACGTCAGTCACCAGCCGGCCGCCCTCCGGGCCACCGTTCAGGTTATATATCAGCCAGGTGTCGATGGTACCAAAAGCAAGGCGGCCCTCATCATATGCCCTCTTAACCTCGGGGAGGTTGCGGAGCATCCACATGAGGGTGACAGAGGAAGGGTAGGTCGATAGGGGAAGGCCGCAAATGTTTGACAGCTCATCCGCACCCTCCTTTGTCTTGAGTTCTCGAACCAGCCCAGTGGTTCTGGTATCTGGCCACGCGATTGCGTGGTGTAGAGGCTCGCCAGTCTCCCAATCCCAGCACACGGTTGTCTCACGTTGACTGGTAATACCAATAGCCTCGATATCGTCCCGGGAGTGGCCGAGTGCGAGGAAGGTCTTCATAGCCTCTTCAATGCAGGTGTATACGGAATCGACAAGTTCGAAGGGGTCTTGTTCGTGCCATCTAAGAAGTAGCGAATAGACATAAGCGTGATGAAGACGGACCAGGTGGAACTTTCTCAAAAGACTTACCCTGATTTCTCGTGGATTTGGCGGAATTCCATCTGGTACTTGGCCACAGGAACACCAGTGCAGTCGAAGATGATGAAACGGGAGCTGGTGGTACCAGTGTCAATGGCACCGATAAAGCGATCCTTCATACTGTGGCGGTTTTCGTTGGGTTGTAAGAGGGAGCGATTGCCATCATGCGACTGGTAGGCGTGAATGTTCATGAAAGGCTGAGGTTCTTCCTGTTCGACGGCGGAGTCCAGGTCGGCCATATCGAAAGGGTTCCTCATTTTGGAGGTAGTGATTGGTGGCGTTCTGGTCTTCTTGGTGGGGGGGTTGAGAGGATCGGGAAGACTGATAGAGTCAAAAGTGATGGTGGGTGATTTCTGCATTTGTGCGATGGGAGGGGCTTTTGAGGCTCCGACTTCTGATTTCCTAAAGAGGGAGGATAGAAGTGACCAGGAAGGCAGAGCCTGAAAAAGGGAAGAACCGATTGGAGAAATCGTGGCGGTATTGAAATAGAAAGGAGGGAGGAAAACAGGATTACGTCCCAAGTCCGATACTTAAAAGACGGACGAGAGGGGAATAGTAGGTAAGGCTGGAACTACGAAAAGAGAAGGCCCGGTGGCGGCAGTTGCAGCAGGCCAGTAGTAGCGCGCAAGTAGTACAGATCCAGAGTGTGCAAGTATGAGAGCAGCGAGCAAGTAAGAGAGCAAGGACCCAGCGCGACGGATGGTGACGTATGCGTGATAACCGATTGGGTGGAGAGCGATCCGAGACGAATCTGGAGAAACAAGAGGACGCGCCAGGTGTGGGTAGACCGCTGAAAGGCTGGAGAGAGTTGAGAGGAGAGTGTCCCGCAGAGGTATGAGGTCACAGAGAGGCAGAGAGAGAGAGGATAAGACCGGGTGTGGTTTATTGGGGTGTGGCGACGGGAAGAAGGGAAGGGCAGGGAGAACAGAACGGAAGGGAATCAATCAAATCTGGCTCAAAAGATGCTGGAGGCAGGATGAGGCAGACTCTTTATCCAACTCGGTGGGACCTTTTCCTTCTTGTTCACGTTGTCCCTCGGGGTTGCTGATAATTTATTCCCTAAATTTCTATTTTATTTTTATTTTTATTCTTTGCGTGGTAGTCCCTCAATTTTTTCCCTTTTCAATCAAATTATTAAAAAATTCACCCCCCAGATAGGATTTGGGTCATGCATAGCTTGTTCCGGGGAATCCCCTGGGTCTAGGTGGTATTCCTGCCGGAAAGTAAGGTCCAAGTCGAGTCGAGTCCATCCGACCTAGATCGCTAGTACCGTACCAGTACCTGCTGCTATCGACTGGACTAGCCCGGGGAAACCTAGAAGGAGGTAGTAGAGGAGGAGAGAGGAGGAGGGGGGGTCCGCAGGACGCTCAATACCAATACAGATACAGACAAGAGGGTCAGAAGAGCAGGTGCAATGGACTAGCGGCGAGTACCCAATCTGGCAATCTGCTGGATGCGCATCCCCGTTCGTCCATGGCGGAGAAGTGGGGGCGTGGGGGAAAGAAAAAAAAAAGAGGGAAAAGAAAAAAGGAAAAAAAGGGAAAAAGGAAGGACTGGGAAAACCGCAGCCAGCAATCAATGGGCAAATCCCCCTTCCACTTCCCACTAATCTTGCCTTCCTTCCTCCCCTTCTGGGCCCTTCTCATCATTTTTTTTCTGATCAGACGACCACTGCCCGTCGTCAGCATTGACACCCGCCCCTCCCTCATGCCCCCCCCGTTGGTCTTTTCTTGTCGAACACTTGTGAAGGTTCTCCGGTCTCCCCCCTTACGCGGATGGCAACCATGCCTTCTGGGTGATTTTAGGAAGGTTTACCCCTGGTCACTCGCCATTCTTATCTCTTTAGCTTATTCGGTGGGCTTCCATCGGCGTTACGGATTCTGGAGTAGATACAACTGAATACAGTAGTACCTGGCAGGTGTGGATGGATTCCAATTTCTCCATTGAACCTTTTTCATTTTTTTCTTTTTTCTTTTTCAATCGATTTCTCTTTTGTTGAGAGTTCAAAATACTACGGTAGACGTTGATAGATCATTGATTGATTGTAAAATGAGAAACGTTATGCAAATGTAATCATCTCCAGCTGTCACAACATATTATCTCGACCCAAAAGCACGGATATAGTGCCGACAAGGTTTCACAATTCACAGATCATTCATTTCCTCTTTCTCTTCCTCATTCTCCCTCATCGGCAAGGTATCCGACCCAGCAGACCGAGTAGGTAGTATTCCAGAGTTAGACAAGCGCTAAGAATAGTCGCTGGACTCCCACATGACACTCATGGCGGACCCATAAAAATTCCATGGATTTCTGTTTCCAGGACAATCCCTCCACCCGCATTAGCTAGCGTCTGTGCCTAGAACCACCCGCGAACACGGAGCCATATGGAAAAGAACATCCAGGATTCCATTGGGTCCAAAACAAGCAATTAAGGGCTGACCGGCCTGCTCAGATTGCGATGTGAAACATGGCAGATGTTGATATTCATAGTGATATTGATTGATATTGGTCTTATTATTGTTGTTATTCCCGATGTCGCTGGTCTCATTGGTGTGATTAATTGTTTCGCGCCCAATCCCATATTCAATTGTGACATTAAACAATCAATCGCGATTCTGATCTATCATTCCGATTCCTTGTTTGATTACCAAGAAAAAACCGCAGACGCCAGATCAATGCATCGTACATCGATACGTAAGCCTGCCCGACCTAAACGACTGGACAATTCAGGATGCAATGTATGAATGCCTGTATACCGACATGTCCCCTCGACGATCTACAATCGGCATCCCTAGAACCCAATGGATCTCCGGTCCATCTGCCCCAGAGACCGTAGACCGTCTTCTCGTCTTGCGCCCCTTCAACACCCGCCCCCCTTGACAACAATCCCTGCCAAGGATCCCGACTCAACAACCAGAACGGCGGGGTCGGCGCTGAATGGATAATGTCGCGACTTGAAGGCGAAACGCGCAAGAAAAAAAGAGGGGCTCTGCGGGTGAGTCTCCGACTCCGCTACTACGGGTTTCTGCGCTTCTACATTGACTAGATGGATTACTAGATTCCTGTCGATCGAGCACATGACAATGTCCATTTTTCTCCCGCTAGTCCCTTTTCACGCGTTGTTCAAGCAATCGACGATCTAGACCAGGGCCTTTCGACCCCTGGCTCCAATATTCTTTCCTTTTTTTACTCTATTTCTTTCTGATCACTTGAACACCGAATGGATAATTCTCCTTTTCGGATAGTCCCTGCTGTGCTGTTGCGCTTGAGATCTTCAATCCATTCTGAGTAGTAATAGTAGTATCTAGTTCCCTTCACAGTTCACCCCGATTCTCAAGCACGGGAGCACGCACGTAAACCAACCGTACATACTAGTAGAGATCAAGTGACTACTTGCCATCCATCTCAATGGATGTGTTGTCCCCTTCCCTCCATTTGCAATCACATTTTACTTCGGCCTTCTAGACCGTCGGCTCCCCTGACTGGCGACCTTCTAGCGTGCCGCTGTACCATTCTCCATTAGGCAGAGAGACATGGGGGAGGCGACCTCGTTCGGCCCTGTGATTTACGGAGAAATTTTACAATCCGGATACTCGGTTCGGCTTGGCTGGGGTGAAGGGAAGCCTAGCAGCTGGGCTGGGGGGGGCCACGGGACCAATTCTCCCGGCTATCGTCCTGGCGTTCCGGCTAACTCCAATACTCTTCTTCTGCTCGGACCAGTCCAGACGCGCCAAAATATAGTAGGATTAATTATCCAACCTGAGAACCACGATACCGATCCATCGATGAATTCAAATCGCTTCAGACTTCCCTATCCCTCCCTGGAGAATATTAAACGATAGGCTCAGTATGCGTCCATGGAAATGGGAATCATGCCGCCTGCCTACATTTCTCCGTCCGTATAGTGAACCGCCACGGCAGGGCCGCCCCCAAATCTAACTCCCGGGTGGTGACGTCTTCGACCGGACTTGACCTTCCTAGGGACCACCTCAATAAATCACACCCACCGACACGAAATGGTCCCCAAGCAACGCAAGCAAGCAAGACAGCAAACAAGCCAGCAGAAACCCCAAGCCCGCCCATCATCAACTAGCCACGACATTGATCTGCCATCTATCCCTATTCAGGTATACGAAGCAACTGCCCCAGGAACCGTTGTGGTCCTCCCCAAGCTGAGCGGAGAAGATCAACAGGTTCAGCTTCCAATATGGTCATCTATGTAATCATTCGCCTTTCGAGTATGACCTCACTAGAACTATTTGCCCCGAAAGCTCAATTGCCAAGCATCTATATCATCATCTCCAATGATGCAAAGTTGATATGGGGAAAGCCCATCATCCATGGTCCGCAATCAAATCAGCCACATCCGTTTCTATCGCCCTGGACCACGGGCTCGCCTCGCCCCAAAAGGGCGGGCCGACACATCCCTACCAATTCCCATCGAAGAAATATACCCTGTCCGCCGAAACAAAGGACCCCTAACCAGATTTAACCTATTGCTACAAGATCCCGATGGGAAGCATGTGTATGCATGCCTAAGGCGTACCTACACACAGCACAGCAACAACTGGATCCAGACCCGCGGCGGCCGTCCACCACACGCACTTCGTCAGACTCCCTCCTTTCCCCCACCGAAACAGGTTTCAACGCGGTACCTCCCCGTTCCGGTCGTCATTGTTGGCTCTTGATCTGCACAAGCAGCGCACCCCGTATCACACGCCATAGTAACCCAGTCTCAACTCTTCCTACTACCTCACCTAACTACTGTATACTACTACCTATCACAGGCACAACACATTCTATATCCCACGACTCGGATTCGTTCGGAACACCCGACACTGCAGAAGCAAATGCCGTCCGTCCACCCTGCATGCCACATTCCAGACCTGCTGTTCGTTGTTCGTTGGGCGCGCCCGCGCACCCTTATCTATTACCTTACTTACCTGCATTTAGTCAAGCATACGGTATACCGTTTGTTTTATAGTACCGCAGAAAGCTACCCGGATTTCCGACTTGCCTGGGCACGCCTCCCTCGTCTTACTTTCCTTTTCTGAACGGTCAGGTAGGTCGGTTTCGGCCGCATTTGGATGGGAGCTTCTTCAACCCAACTGTGTCCTTTCAAACTACCCTTGCTGGCGGGGCCCCACTCCCTGCCTAATTTTATTTTTCGCCTGTATGCAGTCTTTGCTGCTTACAGTGCTTGGTACTACTGTAGATACTATTTAGTAAGTAATATAGTAAATGCTCGGATTGGGTTTGGTGTAGGCGCTATCACATGACCTCAATTGCTATTTTTTTTATATATATAAATCTCCGGGGGGGGGAAGTTGGCCAGACCTTCATTGAACTGGCACTGAGTCAATCCTTCATCATGTTGTAGGGTGGATTTGTCGGTCCTGGCAATTGTGCTAATCATTGAAGTGAGACTGCTTTTGCCAATAACTACTATTAGTCCTTTGATAGCTCATCAGAGTGATGAGGACCTCAATACACATTACTAAATGCGGAGTACTATTATCTCTATTGACTTAGGAATGGCAGATGACCAAAGGAAAAATTGGGTAGTATCCGAATGGCACGAACAAATGAAACTTCCAGCAGCTGCTGGCATTGTTGATTTCGCATGTAATCTACAAGAAAACATCAACCAAAAATAGTAGTAGTATAAAACTACATCACATAAAAACCCGACATGACTTCTACTGTATCACACTTCCCCAACCATGCTGCCACAGACAGCTTGGTCCAGATGATCCCCCATTCTCCGATTGCCCTTGTACTATATACTTTTCAGGGATAAGAAAACCAACCAACACTGATATCATTTAATTGAATCCCTTACTCAGCATCCTCGAGCTCAGCACGACGACGGGCCTCAACCTCCTCCTTCTCCTTCTTCTGCAGGAAGATCAGAGCGTTGATCTTGTCCTTGATGGTGTGCTCAGTGCTGAGGGTACCAGCGATCTGCTCACGGCCGATCAAGCTGGCAACAATGCTAGCACCGACGATGAAGGTGAGGACGAAGCGGTACATGCCGTACCAGGCGGGGGCGCGGCCGGAAGCAGCGGCACGAGCGTCGTTGTAGTACAGGAAGGTGAAGGCAAGGAACTGAGAGATCAGGGCATACTCAACGGGGAGCAGCAGGGTGGGCCAGGCGACGGCAGGGGCGATAACACCGGCAGCGTAGCGCTTGTAGCCGTACTTGCCGCCGTAGCCGGCCCACTCGAGACCCCAGTGGATGGCACCGAGGAAGGAGAGGATCTGTTATTGTTTAAGTTGATTAGCTTTTGAGGGTTTCTCCTTGGGCAGGGGGGATTGTTGAAGGGTTTCAAGATGGCTCATGGGTTACTTACAACAGCACCGTAGCCGACCTGGATGGGCTCGATCATGTGCAGCATCAACTCGGCGCTCTGGCCGGAGAAGATCAGACCATCACCGGCCAAAGCAGCGGTCTTGACCTCATAGGCGAGGGCGACGGTCTGCAGGGAAGTAGCGACGTAGGGGATGACACCGGCCATTCCGAGGTAGAGGGCCTCCTTGGGGACGGCCTCCAGGCTGAAGGTGTCCTTGATGACTTTCTATACATCGGAAAGAGACTCATTAGCGCATTGGGTCCCAGATGTGCCGCCGAGAGGCTAGATTGCCCCGCAGAGGAAGCGATATCTGGGGAAGAATGGAAAACACATACAGCCTCGGTCTTGATACCGGCCATCATGTCGGGCTCCTCGCCTTCCTGTGGTTCTTTGATCAGCAATTGACTCAATTATAGTACTCAGTTTGCTTCAGTTCAATCTCACCTTAGCCGACGTGGAGGCATAGCGGACAAGAGCGGTGGTGACGGGCTTGCGAGCAGCCAGAGCGAGGCTGGGGGAGGTGGTCGGGCGAGCGGGAAAACGAGCGGAAGAGGTCAAGGGAGCCTTGAAGACATTGTTGGACAGGGCCGAGCGGGCGACCGAGGCATTGGAGCTCGAGATAGCCCTGAGGACAGAGCGGGCAGCAGTGGTTCTGTACAGCATTGTCGTCTAGACAGCTGATTTTTTTTCCCGATATCCGCGGTTAGCAGGTGGAGGCAGGAAGAGCTCGGAAGCAGGCAATTCGGGGGTATACACACCCAATTGAGCTGATGGAAGAAGGAGAAAAAGGTGCAAGAGCGGAGATGAGGGTATTCACCCAGAAAATGGTCGAGATTGACTCGTGGGAGTGGAGATGTCAGGCCGGGGAAGCAGTTCGATCCTGGAGACCACGAATGAATGAGGTGATATTATGCTGAGGTGCGGTCACGTCGTTGTACGGCACACTACAAGCACCAACTCCGCAGGTGTCATAGACAATGCCTCAGGCATGACTGGTCCGAACCACCACGCGGGCTGACTCAGCCACGAGGGCTGCAGCCCTAGACGGCTAATCCCGAAAGGGAAGGGCTCCTCTCAGCTCTGGCCATGCCATGGCAGAGGCACCGACGTCACTCAGGGCCCGATTCTACGGAGAGACAGTGACTGAGAGAGAGAGAGAGGGTCTCCGTAACTGCTCCGTTCCGCGTCACGGCGTTTACTTACGCAGCGCTCTATCCACCCTCTTCCTCCCCCTATTAGTGATTAGTTTCTTCCTTCGTATTATCATCGGCCCAGCACATGCCTTCCCAGGTACACTCGCCTATCTAGAGACAAGTCTCGTCCTCCACTCTTTCACAATTGGGTTACTGGGTCAAGCCTGATACCCAACCTTCGTCTACTTACTATTCCCCCTCCCCTCCCTTACCACTTTTCCGTCTAACCTGACTGCCGCGGGAATACGTCAGCTAGCCTTCCACGTTCCTCTTTCGTTTTCTCCGCACTTGATTCACTATCTATACTTCCACTTTTTGTTAGCCCACTGCTTGCACTTGCCGCCCACAATTTGTATCGCGTGCGTACTGAGCCAACCTTCTGCATGGCTCTTTTCTCTATTATCTGCGTGTGCAACTAGAGCTCGCGCATCATTGAAAGGTCTTTTCCCATTCTTTTCATTTGTTTGCTCGATCGCCCTTCGTTTCCCCACCAATCTGTAGTTCTCCGATCAATGTCATGCTGACTCTGCGCTTCATCTAATCAGGCTGGCCTAAACGATCAGTTACGAATAGTCCTATCCTCCCTTAACGGTCTCCACGCAGAAGCCCCCGGCCCGGGTTACGGCCGCATCCTGCAACCATGTTGGAGGGTCTCGTCGCCAACTTGCTCAACCGCACCCTGGGCATGTACATCAAGAACTTTGATGGCAGGCAGTTGAACATCGGAATCTGGTCTGGCGATGTGAAGCTTCATAACCTGGAGCTTCGACGAGAGGCCCTCGATCAATTACGCCTGCCGCTCAACGTTGTAGAGGGACATGTCGGAGAGCTCACCCTGTCGATCCCCTGGTCAAATCTACGAGGGAAGCCAGTCAAAGTTGATATTGAAGATGTGTTTCTGCTTGCGGCTCCCAAGGAAGATCAGGACTACGACCCGGAGGAGGAGGAGCGGCGGGCGCATCACTTGAAGATGGAAAAGATTGAGAGCGCGGAAATGCTCAAGGAACGCAATACAGAGGGCATGAGCCAGGAAGAGCAGCGTCGGAACCAAAGTTTCACCCAGAGCCTGGTAACGGCCGTTGTCGACAACCTCCAGATATCCATCAAAAACGTGCATTTTCGCTACGAGGACTCGATTTCTTCGCCTGACCACCCCTTCGCCCTCGGTGTGACACTGAAAGAGCTCAGTGCAGTCAGCACCGACTCCGAGTGGAATCCCACCTTCATCCAGTCGACCTCCGGCACGACCCATAAACTGGCAATCCTCGGCGCCCTTGCAATCTACTGGAACACCGATGCAAACCTTCTGGGTACAGGTCGGGGTTCCGACATAGGCGCAGAAGCACAGGGAATTGGCCATGCGGAGTTAATCGAGAAGCTCAGGTCAGGCATTGATAGCGAAGAAAATGTTCAGTTCATGCTTCGGCCAGTCAGCGGACGTGCTGGTCTAGAAATGGACAAGTCTGGGGGGCATGATAGGGCAGCGATCAAAGCGAGATTGCTCTTTGATGAACTCAGTTTCGTCCTTGACGACCACCAGTATCGCGATGCGCTGATGCTCGTCGATCTCTTCCATTATTTCATCCGACACCAGGAATACAGGAAGTTCCAGCCAAAGTGCAGACCCAAGGAGGATCCCCGTGCTTGGCTGAGGTTTGCTGGGGAGGCTGTACTTAGCAAGATCCACGAACGGAATAGGCGTTGGACCTGGGATTACATCAAGGAACGACGAGATGATCGCATCGCCTACATTGACTTGTTCAAGAAGAAAAAGCGTGAAGAAACCTTGACAGGCGCAGACGCTGAAAACTACGAGCGCCTTCAAAGAAAGCTCAGCTACGAAGATATTCGTTTCTGGAGATCGCTGGCAAGGAATCAGCTAAGAAAGGAGAATGTAGGTGTCAAGAAGCCTGCGCAGCAGCAGACCTGGTCAGAATGGTTCTGGGGCAGCAAGAAGGAGGAATCCGAGGAAACTACCATGACCGAAGAACAGCGGCAGGAACTGTATAATGCTATTGACTGGGATGAGAAAAAGGCGATTGCGGACAGCGTTGACGTCCCAAGGGACTGGGTGAAGCTGCAGGTAAATGCTGGTCTGAGAGCTGGAAGCTTTACATTGAAACGTGACCCTCACGGCAAAGCGAACGAAATCATGCAGTTCGTGTTTGACAACTTCAGAGCCAAAGCCCTGCAGCGACCTGATTCCTTCTTCATCGATCTCAACCTTGGTGGCTTGCGAGTCTATGATGGTACAACCGAAGGGAGTCTTTTCCCGCAGATCGTCAAGGTCAAAGATTCATTGCCAGAACCGAAGAACCGCCTCTCCCAAGCTTCTGACAGTCAGCTGGAGTATGACGCTAGCGATGATGCTTCTGACTACAGGGACGGCTTGTTCCACTTGGAACTCGAGAAGAACCCTCTTGAAAGCGACGCCGATTCGGTCGTGAAGGTCAAAATGAAGAGTATTGAGGTCATCTACAATCCGAGGTTTATCGTCGAGGTTGTCAAGTTCTTCGAACCGCCAGAGAGACATATGGAGTCAATTGGAGCCCTCCTGGATACAGCAGGTGCCACCGTGGAAGGCATCCGACAGCAAACCCGAGCGGGCTTGGAGTTTGCTCTAGAGGAGCACAAGAAGGTTGACGCGCAGTTTGATATCCATGCGCCTCTGATTATTGTTCCTGAGAGTATTACGCAAGAGAGCTCACTCTGTTTAATTCTCGACGCTGGTCACATTAGTGTCAATAGCGAACTCGTTGATCGGCAGACAATGAGAGATCTTCAATCGAAGCAGAAGCGGCAGTACGAGGAAGGTGATTATAAGGAGCTCGAGCACCTTCTCTACGACAGATTTCTTATCAAGTTGGACTCTACTCAGGTCCTTATTGGACCCGGCATTGAAACCACCAAGGCGCAGTTAATTACGGATGTCCAGACCCGGAACTTGCACATCATTGACCGCATCAATGTTGATTTTGTCCTAGAAATGTGTATTGTGCCAAAGGTCACTGAGCTCACCAGAACTCGCATCTCCGGTCACCTTCCAGAACTGCATGCGTCAATGTCTGATGCTAAGTATAAAGGTCTCATGAAGCTGATCGACATTGCGATCCCCAGCTTCGACGATGGTAGCGCGCCGAGCAATACCGCCAATACGACGAAAGAAACCACTGCCTCTGGTAACAGGGCAAGATCTTCCTCGTTCCAACCGTCCATTCTGAGAGAGCTTCCAAATGTTGACGAAGACTCTGATGATGAGTCTAACGATGAACAGAGCAAGAGCGTTGACAAACCAACCAACATACATCGCCGGGACTTCGAATTCAAATTCACGGTCGGTCGCCTTCGTGGCTCATTATCTCGCTCCGATCCGAAGGATCCGCTCCGCGACCATTTGTTGGTTGAGCTGGTTGCCGAAGGGTTTGCGCTGGACTACTATATGCGGCCATTTGACATGGTTGCCGAAGTTGTGCTGAAATCTTTGAGTGTCGATGATTACATTGAAGAGAACCCAGTTCCAGAGTTCAAAAGGATACTATCCTCCAAGGGCTTCGATGCCGACGAAGACAAGGACCTTTTCCATCTAAAGTTCGTTCGAGTTAAGCCGGAGTCTCCTGTTTTCCAGTCGACGTACGAAGGTGTAGCGATGAACCTTGATATATCAGTTTCCACCATCAACCTTGTCGTAACGAGGAAGACACTCTTGACACTGCTTGACTTCGTTCTACTGACGTTTACGAACCCGGAACAGCCGAACAATCAGATTACTCAGTCAAGTGAGACGAACCAGGACACCAGCACTGTTCAGGAACAGCCTCAGCAAGGTGGAAAGATCCGCATCAAAGCCGACTTGAAAAGTATAGCTCTCATTCTCAATAATGATGGTGTTAGACTGGCTACTCTGAGTCTCAACACAGCCGACGTGGGCATCTCGCTCGTAGACAAAACTATGCTCATACAGTCTCGCATTGGTAGCTTGACTTTGATTGACGATGTCAATACAGGAGCTTCAGAGAACTCTGATCTTCGCCGGCTCTTAACCATTGAAGGCGAGAATTTTGCGGATTTCAAATATGAGACTTTTGATCCTGAGAGTACAACTTACCCGGGATATGACTCCGAAGTCTTCCTCCGATCAGGCTCGATGAAAATAAATTTCTTAGAAGAGCCTTATCGCAAGATAATCAATTTCCTGGTCAAGTTCGGCAAGATGCAGGCTATCTTCAACGCTGCCCGGCAAGCTGCAGCTAACCAGGCCAATCAGCTCCAAGAAAATGCCTCCAGAATGCGTTTTGATGTTGTGATTATGACTCCAATTTTGGTCTTCCCAGGCGCCATGAGGGAAGATCTTCCCCATGATACAGTGACTGCTCACCTGGGTGAGATCTACGCTAAGAATACCTTTGTCCCTCTCGATGAGAATGATAAAGATGGCCCTGCTGTCAACCTCATCTCCTCCGGAATCCGCAACATCCGTTTGACTTCAAAGTTCCACTACGACGAAGGCACCGCAGAGGAGCTGGAAATGATCCAGAAAGTCAACCTGGAATTCAGTATCTGCTACCTCGAGCATCAGCAAGACAATCCCCGACCGGACATGGAAGTTGAGGGGTCGCTGTCCCCCATTAACCTTAGAATATCGCAGAAACAGCTCAGATTCTTGTTGGATTTGTCAAAGAGGGTTCCCAGCGCATTCGCGACTGATACTGAACAACAAGAACTAGAGGCCTTGGAGTCACTTCCCTCATCCGTGACAGACCCCACTAGGGAAGCTGAAACTAGGGCAGTCCAGACTAGGCAAGCTCAAGAAACAGAAGCACCAGGAGCAAGCCCTAACGACGAGACGTGGGTCCGGCTTGATATGATCTTCAAGGTGGATAGTGTTGGACTGGAGCTCATCCTTGCGAACGACGATGCGCCAGTCGGTCGCTTGGAAGATGCTAGTCTATCCAAGTTCTCACTCAATGACACGCGTGTCAAGTTGCGCATGTTGACCGATGGCTCCCTGGAGTCTGAGCTTCTCATCCACTCACTCTCCATTCGCGATAGTCGGAATAAAGATACAAACAAATTCCGAAAGATCATGTCATTGATCAATAACGATGTCAAGCAACAGTTCATGGCCAGCGTCTCCATGACTCCAGGACCGAACAATCATCTTATTGCGATGCTGACCATCGACAGCCCACGAATAATACTTGCCCTGGACTACTTGTCAGCTTTGCAATCATTTGCCAATTCGGCTTTCGCTACAGAGGAGCCAGTTGTTGAAGAAGATGGCGATGAGTCACCCGACGAGTCGGAGCCAAGGACTAGTACTGCTGATAGCATTGAAGAGTCTACAATAACACCGTCAAGCGGAGGCGCTGCGCCTGCCGCTGACCGTCAGATGACTGTGTCATTCAGAGTCAACCTTGTCGATGCTCAAGTAATAACTATCGCGAACCCGGCCATTACGCATACAGAGGCCATCGTTCTTGGAACGAAGCAGATGCTGTTTTCGCATCAAAATGTCTCTACACTACAGATAAGCAAGGTGGGAATGTTTCTGTGCCGCATGGACAAGTTCGAAACAAGCAGGCTTCGAATTCTGGATGACTTTACCTTGGAAGTATCCGTGGACAGTCGCCCACAGGATAAGGGCTCCTCTTTAACCTCAATAAATGTCCATATCGAGCCGTTGGTTCTGCGTCTCTCTCTTCGCGATATTTTGATGGCGACACAGATTGTCAACAAGGCATCTGAGATGAGAGCTCAAGGAACACAATCTGTTGAAAATGAGGAACCGAAAAAGCTATCGGATGTTAAGAGCACAAGACCAATATCTTCTAGGAGACGATCCAGCGGCAGACAGACCTCGACAGCTATGGTCTCGAGGAATCAACGACACTCCAGTGCCACAGCCGACAACTCGGGCGGAGAGCTCGTTTCGCAACGCTCTGCCGTTCTGAAGCGGGAGGAGTTGAATGCTCAGGTTGATGGCGTCAGGGTAATCCTTATTGGAGACCTTCACGATCTTCCACTGCTCGATTGGAGTGTCAAGAAGTTCAACGTTGATATTCGTGACTGGTCGTCAACGCTCCATGCCGATACCAATTTCGAAACTTTTGTCAATGTGTATAACTTCTCCAAGTCCGCATGGGAACCCCTTATAGAGCCCTGGCAGCTAGGGTTCCACGTTGCGAGGGAGACTGCTCCTGAGATCCTTTCTATAGATGCCTACTCTCACAAGACGATGGAGCTTACAGTTACTTCGGCAACAATTGCCCTGGCATCAAAGTCTTTCCAGTTCCTATCAACGGATGAAGATGTTCTCTCCAAGCCAAGAGGTGCTGATGCGCCCTACCGAATTCGCAATTACACTGGCTTCGATCTGCATGTTTGGGCCGATGTCAGCGCTGACGAAGAGGGACCGGCTGCTAAACTGGCTGATGGCGAAGAATATCCTTGGCGATTCGAGGATTCTACTGCTATGCGTGAAACGCTTGCGCCAGAAGGCCATGCTGGGCTTGTTGGAGTCAAGCTCGAAGGAAGTGGTTTCGACAGCGTGAGCCGTATTCCCGTTGTTCGTGAAGGTGAGATCCTGTATGGCCTGAAGCCTAAGAAGGACGGCATTCTTCACCAACTGCTTGTGGAGGTCAAGCTGGGTACCGACAATGTCAAGTATATCACCTTCCGCTCGCCACTAGTTGTTGAGAACAGCACTCAAATACCTGTAGAGCTGGGCGTGTTCAACCCCAACGATGGCCATCTTTTGAAAATTGAGAAGATTCTTCCTGGTGATTCGCGACCTGCGCCTGTTGGAGCAGCGTACATGCACTCCCTCGTTATTCGGCCCGACCAAGGCTTCGGCTATGACTGGTCTCGTGAACAATTGCATTGGAAAGAGCTTTTGCGTCGGCCAACGCGGACAATCAAGTGCCTTAGTGAAGGCGGACAACAAGCTCCTCCTTTCTATTTCCAACTGCATGCTACTTACAACGCCCGAGATAAGCTAACAGGTATCTATCCTTACATGCGTATTCGGATCTTTGCTCCAGTCGAGATCCAAAACCTTCTTCCTTACGACTTCAAGTACCGCATCTATGACAAGAACACCAAAAAGGATTGGACGAACTTTTTGCGCAAAGGCGGCGTGAGCCCTGTTCATGTTGTTGAGCTGTCTCATCTATTACTCCTTAGCGTCGATCTGGAGGACACTGTCTTCAGGCAAAGCGACTTTGCAATCATCAATGGCAACTCCCAAGACTACAGAAGAGAGCACGTGCTTTCATTGAAAGATGAGCGAGGCATTCAACTTAGACTCAAGCTCCATTACTTCAACGTGCCCGACAGCGGTGGAGCTTTCAAAATTTCTGTCTACAGTCCGTATCTCATCTTGAATAAGACCGGACTTCCTATGGAAATTCAAAGCAAGGCATTCTTGCAGTCGGCGCGGTCGGCGGCAGGGCAGGGACTGATGGCTGATTCTAGGCATGGTGGCCGGTCGCTTCCTTACATGTACTCCTACCAGACAGATGACCAGAAGAACCGTTCCATGCTGAGAATCGGTGAATCTTCTTGGAGCAAGCCCCAGAGTTTTGAAGCCATTGGAAGCACATTCGAAGTCGTTCTTCCTGACAGGCATGGCCGATCCGAAATCCATACAGGTGTGTCTGTCGCCGAGGGCGAAGGCAAATACAAATTGACGAAGGTCGTGACCATTGCACCACGCTTCATCCTGAAGAACAAGCTAAACGAGGACATCCTGGTCCGGGAGCCTGGCTCGTCAAATGTCCTACAGATCAAGAGTGGGGAACTGACACCCCTACACTTCTTACGTCAAGTTGTGGACAAGCAGCTGTGCCTCTGCTTCCCAGGAGTGAACAATCAATGGTCATCGCCCTTCAACATTGCCGATATTGGAACCGTACATGTCAAGCTTGCCAAGGCTAATCAACGCCAGAGGCTCATCAAGGTTGATGTTATCATGGAGTGTGCAACTTTATTCATACACTTCAGCTTTGAGCCCCGCAACTGGCCTTTTTCGATGCGAAATGAGAGTGACATGGAATTCATTTTCTTCCAGGCTGTGAGTATATTACTTATGTCTCAAAACGTGCATTGCTAACGCGACCGTAGAACCCGAACCTTGAAGACGACGAAGAAGACAGGTCAAATGGCTGGCGACCCATTCGCTATCGCCTTCCTCCTCGCAGCATCATGCCCTATGCCTGGGACTATCCAGCCACCAAGAACAAGTCGCTTGTCTTGACATGCAAAGGGAAGGAAAGACATATCAAACTTGCTGAGATTGGCAACTTGATACCAATGAGGATCCCCCCAACCCAATATGGAGAGACTCAGAAGATTATTGATATCAACATTGTTGCAAATGGACCAACTCAGACTTTGGTCTTGTCGAACTTCAAGGCGTCGAAGAGTATTTACAAGCAAAAGGGACAAGCCTCGCAGAGCAGTTTGAGCACTGGCTTCGAAGTGAAAGAACTTGATTCGGATGTCAACTTCAAAGCCCAGCTTCGGCTTGGGGGCATTGGCATCTCCTTGATCAATCAGAACTTAAGGGAGTTGCTCTACCTAACATTCCGCGATATCGAAGTTAAGTTTAGGGAATCAAGAGTTTATCAGACTCTGAACACCACGATCAAGTGGATTCAAATTGACAATCAGCTGTATGGAGGCATCTTCCCGATTTTGCTGTATCCCAGTGTGGTTCCAAAAACTGGAAAGGAGATGGAAGCACACCCAATCTTCCACGCCATGGCTACGCGCGTCAAGGACGACTCTTATGGTGTTCTTTATATCAAATACGCCACGGTTCTTTTGCAGCAGATGACGCTGGAGCTTGATGAGGATTTCATTGCCGCAATGCTGGACTTTGTTAAGGTACCTGGTGCTTCGTGGTCTGAGCCGCACGAAGGGAAACTCTGCGATGAAGACTTGAACATTCCAGAGCCGCAGAACGAAGGTGCTGCTCAGGATGTGTACTTTGAACTCCTTCATCTGCAACCTATGCAGATTGACATCTCTTTCATGCGTACTGAGCGTGTGAACGCGGAAGATGCTCTGCAGCCGTCCAACCCACTCATGTTCTTTGTTCATGTCATGACAATGTCAATGGGAAATGTCAACGATGCCCCTGTACGGCTGAATGCACTGATGCTGGAGAATGCGCGTGTCTCCTTTGGACTGCTTGTCAGTAACATTCAGAGACACTACACGCAAGAATTCCTTCGCCAAGTGCATGTAGTCCTCGGCTCCGCTGACTTCTTGGGAAATCCAGTCGGGTTGTTCAACACTGTCAGCTCTGGTGTGGCGGATATTTTCTACGAACCATACCAGGGTCTGGTCATGACTGATAGGCCTCAGGAGCTGGGTTATGGTATCGCAAAGGGTGCTACAAGCTTCGTGAAGAAATCAGTCTTTGGGTTCTCCGACAGTATGGCCAAGCTTACTGGAAGTATGTCGAAGGGTTTGGCTGCTGCTACTCTTGATAAAGAATTCCAAGATCAGCGACGGATGTCAAAGTCTCGGAACCGGCCAAAGCACGCCTTATATGGTATCACAGCAGGTGGCAATGCATTTGCAACCAGCCTAGCAAGTGGGATCGGAGGACTTGCCCGTCATCCACTGCAGGGTGCTGAAAAAGAAGGTATTCAAGGATTCTTCAAGGGTGTTGGAAAGGGCGTTTTAGGTTTGGCGACGAAACCTGCAATAGGCGCCTTTGACCTTGCCTCAAGTAAGTTTATGATTTCTTTTCGAAGCAGAAACACATACTGACTCGGACTAGATTTGGCTGAGGGCGTGCGAAACACAACAACTGTATTCGATGCCGAGGGACTCGACCGTGTTCGCCTCACCCGCTTCATCGCCACTGATGGTATCGTGCGGCCCTACTCTCAGCGCGAAGCGTTAGGACAATTCTGGCTCAAGACAGCCGATGATGGGAAGTTTTTCAACGAGGATTACATCGCACACCTGGAACTTCCGGGCCGGGACATGCTGGTCATGTTGACATACGATCGGATTATTCTCGTGCGCACCAAGAAGCTCCGCACTGAATGGGACATGCGGTTGACGGACATCCAAACTATATCCAAGGAGCGTACGGGCATGAGCATCACCCTCAAGGGTGGTGCCAATGGCCCCTTCATCCCGGTCCAGGATGAGAGCTCCAGGAACTGGCTGTACCGGCAGATAGCAATTGGTGAGTGAACATACGGCCCAACAACTGCCATCAACTGATGCTAACATCTACTTAGCCGTCAACGCCTTCAATGAGAAATACAATTCTCGCGGCTAAATACAAAACATTTCCTCTTTTCCTTAACGATGTTATGTCGGCTGATGGTTGGGTAAAATTCCTTTTAAGGGTTGATTCAAAGTCCGATACGACATGAAATGGATGGTGAAAGGCAGAGGTTGTAATGATAACGCATTGCTATTATTCATCTTTTGGTCTCTTTCCCATGTTACAGCAAATTAAGCGAGTACCGTTCTATTCGCGCAGCTTGTCTTTCATTTCTAATGATGTTTGTTAATGTACATACATGCATTTATTACCTAGTCCGCTACGCCGTGGTCATTTCCTTAATCTCCTAATTGGATTTATTCAGCTGCAAGCTACAGCACAGATAACCGCATTAGCATTATAATATAGCCTCTCGTTTCACACAACAAGTCAATAAGCATAGGTAGTAGATAGTAGAGACACACAGAACCCAACCCCTATAGCACGCACTAGCCGAAACACATACATCCCATTATCATCATTCATACCACACCCCCACCCCTCCCACCTATTCAACCAAATCAAAATGACCCCCCAACGAAACATCCTGACACGGCAAAACCAGCCAACTACCCCCATTTCCACGCAATTGTGTCATAGTAATCTTCCCGCGACTCTGCTTCAACTCCTCCACGCCCCTATACCAAGGCATATTCGACTGATAGATCTGCTCCAGAAATTTCCACACATGATCGTCACCCGGGCAATTGAACGTCCACCATGCAAGATGGACTGGTTTCACGTCGGTGATATTCGCGCCATTATTCGTCTTCGAGTACTTTATAAACCCCTTGAAGAAGGTTATCATGTCGTCGCGAGTGGCCGCTGTTACAAGCCAGCAGTAGTAACTGGACCTTGCTTCGTTTGCTTGGATCATGTGAGAGTAGTAGGGGCCATCGTGGCGGGGGCAGTGGAATTGGGTAGCGTCGCCCATCGTAATCAGTATGATGTTATTGATGGATTTTGGATGGGAGGGTGTTGTAGGTATCTGATGAGAGATGATCTGAAAAGGTTTTTGTAGCTTCAAATTAGACTTCGAAAGGTAGGCAGGCAGTTGCTTGGGCATGTAAAGAAACACACAGTCGTTCGTTCAACTTTCAGCAGTAGTCTAGATTGTTTGGCGCTTTATCCATCTCACTTCTAGGCTATGTATGTACTTTGGGAAGGGTCATAGAATGACACTGGAGTGATTAGTTGGCTTCAGTGAGTCGTCACTGAATGATATATTTATGATAGATCCGCGCCATTTCCGTGGGATGATTACCCGAGGAGTCAACCCGTTGTACACTTTGAATCATAAATTTGGTCGGCGATGAAAGATATAACGTTAAGATTGTTGGTGATATATCGGGCTAATCCCTTCTCTAATTTCCCTTCTCTTAGTCTATAGGAATGCGATAAGCGTCTAGTTCGTACAGGAAGGTCTAAATAGTCACCTTGTCCTCGACGCAACTCGAAGGTCGTGCCGTTGTTATTATACATGGAACGTAGGAGCAGATCTTCTGGTCATACATGGGGAAGGAGTGGACTCCACATCTGAAGGGACGAGGTTGATGTGTTTAAAGAATGTTGTCTAGCCTTGTGGAGACGAAATTCCAATATGGTGTGAAAACCAGGAAATTAGTAGCTGGAAATCCGTTAAATATCACCCTCCGGGTATACTTCAGCTCCTTCTTCATGGAGAGGCCTCAATGGCACACTGGCACAGTTCGACAGAAGACTTGACTACTACTAATAGACTGTTTATGGGAAACCCATGCAAAGTGCAAGTTCGTGTGGAATTTGATGCACGCTATATGTACGTATGTAAATAATACAATTGTGCCAAATTCACCTGTATGCCTGCCACCCAGTCTTTGAACCAAGGCATTGAGATTAAACAAAAGAGACAAGGAGAAACGCGATCAGTAGACGCAAACAGACAATCACGGTGAATACGGAGACTGAGAAGAAAATCAAGATAGGAAAAAGTAAACGAACCAAAGAATTTGATTAGGTGATGGTCAGAATCTCGAGACCCCCCGTATCAATGAGGTAGAAAAAGAGATAAGTTGATGATGGTATTTGGGTTGTTTCTCGATACATATGACACATGAGGACGAGGAAGGATAAAACGCAAAGAAGGGGGCGTGCATATCAAAACATTCCTATGATGTTGTAGCTGTAACAGGCGATGATCGTAAAATAAAGGGGATAATCAGAGGTGAAAGGTCGCTTATTCCTGGACGGAGTTTCCGCTGGCCACTGTAGGTGGTAGCCGGGCCGTCTGTAAGGCTTCGGGCAATTTCAGCGGCGCTGCGGGAGCCGACTGCAGCTTGTCGAGCTTTTCGCCTCGCAGGACCTTCTCCATCTCCTCCTTTGTCAGTGTCTCGTATTCAATCAAAGCTTTGGTCAAGATTTCCAGCTCCTCCCGCTTTTCAGTCAGAATGTTGCTGGCGCGGACACGACCCTCTTCCACTAAACGACGGACTTCGGATTCAATCTCCTGCTTCGTCTCCGACGAGAGGCTGTCATAGTTGCTCGACAGGTCCACGTTTCCGAGCTTCTTAGAGTAGCCGAAACGGGTGACCAAAGTAAAGGCGGTTTCAGTGGCTTGTTGAATGTCCTGTTATTTGTCAGT
Organism: Aspergillus niger; assembly: GCF_000002855.4. Classification (NCBI taxonomy): domain Eukaryota; kingdom Fungi; phylum Ascomycota; class Eurotiomycetes; order Eurotiales; family Aspergillaceae; genus Aspergillus; species Aspergillus niger. The sequence continues at coordinate 1,224,490 of NT_166539.1, forward strand.
AACCATGTCTTCTTGAGCTAATATGTTAGACTTACTGCAGAAATTCCACTGGTGACTTTGTCAGGGCCGAAAACAAGCTCCTCAGCAGCCTTACCGCCCATGGAGACGTCAATATCCGAAAGGTATTCGGTGTAGTTTCTCGACACCATATCCATCTCAGGCAAGAAGTGAGTCACACCCAAGGCCATGCCTCGGGGAACAATGGTGATCTTGTACAAGGGCGTAGAGGAAGGAGAGAAGTAAGCAACAAGAGCGTGGCCGGCCTCGTGGTAGGCAGTGAGGAGTTTATCCTTGTCCTGGATGATACGGCTGCGAGCCTCGGCACCCATCATGATCTTGTCCTTTGCCCAGTCAAAGTCCTTGGGGCCAACCTTGGTTTGCTTGTTACGGCTGGCATAGATGGCAGCTTGGTTAACAAGGTTCTCCAAATCAGCACCAGAGAAACCAGGGGTACCACGAGCAATGACACCAACATCAACATCCATGCTGACCTGGACGTCCTTCATGTGGTGACGGAGAATATCCATACGGCCACGAACGTCGGGAAGGCCAACAGTCACCTTGCGATCAAAGCGACCGGGACGTGTGAGAGCCTTATCCAGAAGTTGGGGGTAGTTGGTTGCGGCAATGATGATCACCCCGCTGCTTTGGGAGAAGCCGTCAAGTTCGGTAAGCAATTGGTTCAGGGTTTGCTTCACATAGGCGGCATCCCTTTCATTCCTCTTAGCACCAATGGCATCCAACTCATCAATGAAGATGATGGCAGGGGACTTGCTGCGGGCTTGGGTGAACAATTCACGAACGCGCTTGGCACCAACACCCACGTAAACCTCGTCGAATTCAGAGCCAGACATGTAGAAGAAGGGAACACCAGCCTCTCCAGCAACAGCACGAGCCAGCAAAGTCTTTCCGGTACCAGGAGGACCGACCAGGAGAACACCCTTGGGCAGCTTGCCACCAAGCGAAGAGAAGCGATCGGGGTTAGTGAGGAATTCGACGAGTTCCTGAAGTTCTTCCTTGGCCTCATCGCAACCATGCACATCACTGAAACGGACGGTCTGCTGCTGAGGCTGAGCTTCGCTGTTCTGCGGTCCCCTGATGTTCTTCAAAGCACCAGTCGTTTCAACCAAGATCGTGATCATGACCAGAGACAGATAAGCAAAGAAGGCGAAGTAGAACAAGAACTTGACCCATCTGAAGACAGCACTTCCTGTTGACTCCTCCACAACTACGTGCAGCGGATCTTCCTTGTTTCCAGTGCCAGTCTGCTTGACTGCCGTACCGTAGTGTGTAGAATTACCGAATTGTCCACCGTGAAACTGAGTTGCGACGGCCTGGCCGATGGCTTGCAGCCGCTCGGGGCTGACGGCCTGGCCGGACGCAGGGACCGCTACCGCAGAATCCACGCCACCAACGCGTTGCAAGGCTTTCATGTAGAGTTCGTCCGTGGCCGCATTCGTGGCGAAATGACCGCTTTTGTACCGTTCAACAACAATGGCAGGGTGGTTTGCACGGAGAAGGGCCTGGTAGAAAGCATTCTGAGCGTTTGCGCTGCTAGGGTTGTTGTTGGCAGTTTTCTCCTTCTGCGCCAATAGATTGTGAGAAGAACCACCGAACAGAAAACGCTGTTGCTGTAACCGGGAGAGACCTTGTACTTTGGGAGCGTGGCGAAGACGGTTGAAGGACATGGATATCGTGGAGTAGGAACGAGCAGAGGGAGAGGCAAGATGACGGTTAGCGAGAGACGGCGAGGTCCACATTGTGGTTCCTGCAAATAGGTTCAAGTTAGAGCAAGCTTCCCAAGGATATGACGAGAAATGTATACCATTGAGCAAGGAGCGAGACCATCCGCTTTGAGTGGTCTTGCTCAAGATGCTTGCCTTCAACGCCTCGGAGGACACAGTAGCCAGAAACTCCGGCAGCTGGACACTACTTGATCCCTATGTGTATGTATATCAGCGCACCAACTCCATCGTCATACGGCCGACTAGCGAGACATACCGTGGAGGTTGCTTCCGCAACCGCGCGTTGGGAGGGCTGAGGGGCGGCATATCCGGAGCGGGAGGCGTGTTCGACGTTATTTCGGGGCGCATTAAACAACCGTGTCATTGACGGCCAGAGATCTGAGGTCACGGCCGCAAGACCCTGCGGGGAGAGTCATTAGTTAGAGAAACCGAGTTCGAGCGTGGACAGATAGCAAGACTTACCGGCTTGGGGAAGGGGACTTGGAAGGCCATGGTTGTCCGAGCTAAAGCGGCACTTGGCCGCGACGTTGATGATAGTAACCCTTCGGCGCGATAGGGAGAGGGTGGGGCACAGTAACGATGACGATGAGATCAATCCTTAGTCAAGAAACATGCCATCCCCGACCACAACCAGACGACAGATTTGAGATGAAGAGAGGAAAGAAGAGAGGCCAAACCAATGACGATGCTTGGCTGGTCGTTGCTCGGCGGCGAAATTCGACTGCCGACCCGGTGCCCTGCCGGCTGCTGTCGCCCCCCGTAGCCACGCAGCCTGTGTGCCTCAGGCATGAAA